>NC_069509.1:76578144-76950644 GCF_027579735.1 Bombina bombina
GCCTGATTCTGTCTGCTGAGCTGCCTCACAGCTTCTCTGTATAGTCTGTGAAGTGCTGCGCAACAATCACAGGCTGCCCAGGCAGACCCGGATTCTTGAATTATAAAGGTTCTTCTGGTCTGGGAGAAGACTGAATGTAAATAGTGGAAGAGTTCCTGTTTTACCTGAGAGAAATACACCTAATATGCTTGTTGTAAAATTAGAGCAGCTCTCCCTTGTACGGATTATATTCCTGTCTGTATATACAGTGTTACACTATGAAGGTGTTATCTTTCTTTTGAAGTTACAGAAGAAGCTGACTTGCATCAGAAACATTTTGAAGTCTCTACCATAGTTTTGGAAGTTTCTATTTTCCTATTGTTATAATTAAAAATAAAATAGAACTTTAAATCTTGTATTAAAACTACTAAAATATAATGCTTACTTAAAAAAATATTTAGTCAGAAACAATACAAAATTACTTAATAATATATCATGAAAAAAGGGGAAAAAAACTTTGCATCTTGTACTAAAAATGTATTTGTTCATTTGCTTTGAAAAATTAATTTACAAAGAAAATAGAATTTTTTTATAGAAAATATTTAGTGAGAAACAGGGCCTCAAATAAATAACTGACTAAACATTAATTTCAACACAACTGAACGGTTAGATTATGGCGGTGATGACTAAACTTCTCCTTGCACGTTCTGGTCCTGAACTGCCACACTTCCGCTACGTTCCACCACCTACCCTCATGAGGCCCAACCCACTGGCCCCAAGATGACCCCTTCACTTGGCCTCCATGGGGGTCACAGAACCCTTTCCTCAATGCTTTCCTTCAGGGTTCCTCTTTGTCGTGTTTTTTTGGAGTTATATGTCACCTGTATTTATAGCATCTTGTTAACATTCCCGGTATTGTGGAATATAAGAGGTTGCTGTCTGACTGCTTTTTGAATCCCCTCTGTAGAGTGTAACAATTTATATACACTACACTAAACCCCTGCATGCTGCATATCATAATATAATAATATAACATAATTTGCGTGTGCACCAAAGCAAAGAGCTCTTACCTACTTAAAGGAACACTAAAATTAAACCTTTAAGATTCAGATAGAGCGTACATATAGTTTTGCTTATTTTTAATAATATTGTGCTGATTTTCAGACTCCTAACCAAGCCCCAAAGTATCAGATGAAGACTGAAGTGTACAGACTCCTGCCTTCTCCGATTAATGTAATGGGGCTTTTCATATGCAGTCGAGGGTCTGCTTTTCTTGCTTTCCCAGGCCCTTTCACTGGGTGTCCGAGCCTAATCTCATCAACAGTGCTAAACTGGGAGCTTCTAAGTACGTTTTTAAAGGTTTTATACTGGATTTTCAGACCAGTATCTGCACATATTCTTCTTTATAGTAGTAGTGTATATTACATGCAGTTATATGAAAATTGGTTTACACTGTCCCTTTAATAATCTGACTTATTTTTGCAAATCCAGAATTTAATTTGTGTGTCAACTCCAACAAAATAAGTTACAGAATCACTTAAATTACTAACTTAAATTACTTTTGGTATTTACAGCAGGAGTGAATGTTATATCAATACTGTACAAATGAGAGCTGACTTGCCTGATAGGTCACTTTCCCAGCGAAGTGCTTGATCCCAAATTCTGGGAGAGGCATTTTTGGCTTACAGTACAGCTCACTGGTTCCGTGATGATAGTGGCATTTTTGCAGAAAAGTGTGGTCCGTAGCCTAAACCAGTAACAACAAAAGGGGTCTTAGTTCATAAAGGTTGTGAATCACAATTTAAATAATACAACCAGAAATGTGCCAGTGCTTTAATATATCCTGCATATTCCATTAACATTGGTGACCGACCATAGTGGATTTATATGGATTTTCCAGTTTCAATATGGAGAGTAATATTACAAAATCTTATTATTTCCTAGAAAGGTTTTATATGTTTTATTGGAAATCTGAGATTACCTGGGGGAAGCCACATTGGTCATCAAGTATCCTTAGAATTCCATAAGGCTTCTGGGAAATTAGATCAATACAGGTCTGGTTATCATTAAAGGAAATTTCTCTCCAGTCAATCTGCTCTCGAATATACTCCTCCTGCAGGAAAAGAATTCAACTTATCAAATTGCTTTTAGAAAAGATTGTATGGCTTTATGCCTAGTGTTTTTTAATTAAGCAGTATACTCCCCAGAACCAATTTAGGGACAGCTGTTTAGCGCTCTTGCTTGCGCATTAACTTCGTTAGATTGAGGCTTTTTGTGCGTGTCGGGTTGCACTTGTATAATGCGTTGAAAGCAAAAAGTTATCACGAGAGTGAAAACCTAATGCGCACAAAAAGTGTGACCGTGTTAACATATTCTCCCATAGACTTCAATGGAGCGTGAAAACTGCAAAAAAATAAACTAAAACCCATAAGTGTGCGCTAACCTGACTGGTTATTCAAGAAAACTAAATCCGAAAATATGAATATTTCACATTCCAATGTTCTTCAAAAAAAAATAATGTCCTATTTATTCATAAACACATATTTTTTTGTATAAATATCTCTCTCTATCTCGCTCTCTCTATATATATAGGTATATAAATATACAGATACTGCTACTTGACTGCAAATGGCTCCAATGCACATATATATATATATATATATATGTATTTATATGTGTATATATGCCTATAAATACATATATATATATATATATATACACACACACACACACACACACACATATATTTATATATATATACTGTACATATACACACATATATATATATATATATAACACACACATCACATACATACAGTATATATATATGAATGAATGAATGAATGAAGCGCATGTGCTCATGTGCGAAACGCGTAAGATAGGAGCTCACCTTGTGTCCTAGTGAAGCCTCCTCCTAATAAAACTTGTTTATCGACTTCAAGACTCAGCCTTCTTTCTTCCTCATTTGTATATATATATATATATATATATATATATATATATATATATATATATATATATATATATATATATATATATATTAAGGCATGTGTATTTATGTATTTCTATGTTAAAGCCCTTTTGACTGCCTTTATTTTGTGTGAGTCCTTTATACTGTACATTTATGTGTGGCTATTGCGAATATATTATGCTATGTGGTGACCTGGTGTATTTGTTGTTGTTGTAGGAATATTATTGACAATAAAGCTTGCTTTATACACTGTTGGATTGATTATAATGGAGCTAAACTCACCCAACTGAGGCTATGATGAGGGACAGACACAGATCTTTATGAGTTAAATAAATACCAGGTTTTACTAAATCGGTATTCAGGCTAAAAGGAAGATGCCAGTTCTTGTATTACTGAATTATTCATCCCATGATCCCTCAGTGCTAAGGGTGCAATATATTACAGGGTTCCGTGATTATTTACACACACCTGTTCTTCTTTGAATATGATTTTGTTGAAGAAAAATTGCAGATATTCATTTGCATAATTGATGCACAGTTGCTCAAAGCTGTTAAAGCAGAGGTCCTGTAATGTAACAACAAAATTAAAAGGAGATTCTAAAATAAATAATTTGCTCTAATTTGTTAGAGCTTTTGAATTTCTGAAAGTGCAGTAAATTAACACTGTAGTACAAAGTGCATTAAATAAAAAAAAGAATGACTTTATTAGCATTTTCTCATTATGAGGGATATGTATCAAGCCGTCAACAGCAAATACGCCGGAATTCCGCAGCGTAATTGTTGCAAGCTTGATCTGACCTAGTTATCTAAGCCTACAGACCGGCAAATGTTGAAATTTATGACGTAACATACGATCCGCCGGCCTCAATCCGACGCAGATCGATGCTTACGTCATTATAGATGTTCCAAATACACATTCGGCTCTATTGGACACCTTTTCCCATTTATCAAATTTCTAACAGGTACGCTCGCGGCTATTCCGGCCCAGCATACCTGGTTTTCAATACGCAACCCTGGATGCCGCGTATGCCATAGAGATCAATGGGAGTCTGAAAGCAGCGAAAGCTTATGTTCGATGCTGCCAGATATCCCATTGATTTTTATGGTTGAAAACAAGTTACGTTTACACCTAACACCCTAACATAAACCCAGAGTCTAAACACCCCTAATCTGCTGCCCCCGACACCGCTGCAACCTAAATAAAGTTATTAACCCCTTTCCCACCGCTTCCGGCCCCCGCCGCAACCTAAATAAACTTATTAACCCCTATGCCGCCGCTCCCAGACCCCACCGCAACCTAAATAAAGTTATTAAACCCTATCCCGCCGCTCCCGGACCCCGCCGCCAATAAATAAATGTATAAACGTATTAACCCCTAAACCTCTGTCCTCCCACATCACTACCACTAACTAAACCTATTAACCCCTAAACCAAGCCCCCCACATCGCCATAAACTAAATTAAGCTATTAACCCCTAAACCTAACAAGCCGCTAACTTTAAATTAAAATTACAACATCCCTATCTTATAATAAATGTAAACTTACCTGTAGAATTGTATTGAGCTGTATGGTGTTTTCAGTTAAAGGGACACTAAACACTATTTTTTTCTTTCATGATTCAGATAGAGCAGCAATTTTAAGCAACTTTCTAATTTACTCCTGTAATCAATTTTTCTTTGTTCTCTTGCTATCTTTATTTGAAAAGCAAGAATGTAAAGCTTAGGAGCCGGCCCATTTTTGGTTCAGCACCTGGGTTGCACATGCTGATTGGTGGCTAAACGTTTCTCTGGGATCCCCTTTGTTCAGAAATAGCAGATATATAAGACTTGGCCTTTGCTTTTTGGTAATTAGAAGGCCGCTAATTGCAGCTGCGCATCAAACTGAATGGGTTAATTAGGTAGCTTAAAAGGTTAATTTTAGCTTTAGTGTAGAGATTACCCTGCCACCTGACACTTCCCAACCCCTGATACCTACCTGATCCCTCTCAAACAGCTCTCTGCCCTCCCTCACCCCCCACTTGTCCCCCCATCTTAGGTACTGGCAGTCAAACTGCCAGTATGAAAATGTAAGGCTTTTTTTTATATATATAATATATATATGTTTTAGATTTTCTGCAGTGTAGGATCCCCCTTACTGCGACCTTCCTGATCCCCCAAACAGCTCTCTAAACCTACCCTGCCCTAACTACTGCCACCATCTTAGGTACCATTTGTTTTGTGGCAATTTTTCTTTTTCTATTGTGCCCCCCCACCCACGATCTTTAGCTTAGGGTCCCCCACACCCCCTTTTAAGTAGTGTAGCTGCCCCATCCCTCCCTGTCCCTTTACTTGAATTTCTGAGCAGCGTAGGGCCCCTCCCACTCCCTTCTGCCTCCCCTGCTGGGCCGCCCACCCACCACCAGACTTCCTCCCACACCTCCTGCCGGCTCCAGCAGAAGATCGCTACAGACGGTGACAAACACAGTGTCACCGTTTGTAACAATCAGGCATCTACCCTCCGATCGCGCTCCGGCTCCATATGCGGGAGATGCCTCAAGCTTCAGAAGTTCCAGCTCCCGGCTGTAACTTAACAGTCGAGATTGCTAGAGCCTCCTTAAGCAACGACGTATATACATGTGGTGCGGTACGATAGCTAACTTACCCCACAACGTATATATACATTGTTTTGGGTGAAGGGGTTAAAGGATACTAAACCCAATTTTTTTTCTTTACTGGTTTAGATAGATCAGGTAATTTTAAGCAACTTATTATCAATTTTCTTTTTTCTCTTGCTATTTCTATTTTAAAAGCAGGAATGTAAAGCTTAGGAGCCGGCCCATTTTTAGTTCAGAACCTGGGTTATGCTTGCTTATTGGTGGCTAAATCCATCCACTCACCTCAAATCCATATATATCAAGAATAGCAATAGAGAGGGCATCCTGTCTGGGGAACACCAGCTTGTTGATTCGCTCAGTGAGCCAGTTGAAGAGCAGTGAATATAAAATCTTGGCAATGGCATCTCTGCAACAGAGAAACATAACACTGAACAACACTTTACAAAAAGCATGGACAACAACCAGGGTAAAATAAAATTATGTGTTAGATCAAGAGGTCATAATCAAGAGTAAAGCGTAAAACAAATGAAGATCAGAGTCTTCAAAAATTGTACAACAAAATAGCACTCAGATTCCCTGAATAAAGAATTGGTTTCGGTTACTAGTGGCAGGTGTACCGGAAAGTAATTTAAAATATAACTTTTATTAGCACTTTAAAATAACTGAAACAAACAATTTAAAAACACAGGAATTGAAATAGCTTAAAAAATGAGTAGCAATGTGGTTTAGATTCTATTATCTGATTCCAAGGAATACATCCATATAGATAAACGGGTTAGATAACCTTAGACTTAAAGATTGAAAGATATATAAGTGATTTACTGATATTACGATCTATCTCTGAATATTGAATTATGAGGTGAAAATGGGGCAGATAGATCTAACAGAGTACTGGTATACTCAATTGTTTTGCGATGATAAACTTGAAATATAAAGTTTATTAAACAATATGTATATAATTGTGTTGGTGATTATGGTATTTATCAAAATATACCATGTACAGTATAGATCAAACCTTATCAAACCGTGTTCATCTGGGGTAATAGGCTTAAAACTGCCCAGTTACCTAATCATAACACATAAACTTAATTTCAGCAGCAGTATTCTCAACTTTGGTTGTTAAAAGTGAGGGTTGCCAAGTTTAATAAACGTCTTTTAATAAGTCTAGAAACTACATGTCAGGGGTGTGTGGGGGATAATGGGCTCTCTTTATGTGTTTTTTTAAACAGTAGCAGGAATTAGCTTTCAGCAATTCATTTGTAATACCAGCAAGTAGTTTCTAGACTGCTTATTTAATATAGTGATACAATGATTAGTGTTCACACTACTTTAATATCAATAGCAGCCTAGCATACTGGTATTGTTTATTTGGGGTAGCATACAAGGAATACACCTCAATTTACGTACAGGCACATTGTGCAAGTACAATTTGGACAATCATTACAGTGGTTGTTCAAGGGTTATTTAGAACTTAGAATCTATTGTTCAAAAACGTATACTCTACTGCTTTTACATTCAGGAGCTACAATAGTTAGTGCCTTAAATTACTGATATTCAGCCGACACGCTGAAGTAAATGTACTGATTTCAGCTTAAATACAATCCTGTGTGTAACGCTACTATTCAATATTTAAACAACTTATTTAGTACAAAGATATTATCAGTAGTGACTATAAGCTGAACAACATTAGCAGCCTAATATTTTGCTATGTTTAAGCTACCATTAGGCAAACTAGCTAATTAAGCTAACAAATACTTACTATAAGATAAATTCAAGTGAACGTTACAATATTTCAATCTTGGGTTATTTAAAACTTATAACCATACTTTAATAAACGTTTACGCAACTATAACACCTAACTGAATACATGCTTACAAAAGGTATCAATCAGCAACTATACAGCAGAATTTATATAAGTAGCTCTACCTATTACTATTAGCGTATATGTTGATATCACCTGACTGTGGTGTGTTTACTGAATCACTAGTGTTTTACACCCATTCAACTGATATCAGTACTCCACCAGCCAGTGTTTCTATGATAATAGGATCCAATATATGAGGGATTTATAACTGATAAGAGACCACATTCTTAGCAAATAAGGTCTACATTAGTATCATCTTAGTTACCCCCTAATAGGTGACAAATTGTATTAGCTAAAATTGAATATAATATACAAAATATTGGACTACTCCAATTTTCAACCTAATTTCAAACAAGGGCATTTAATAAATATAAGACCAAACCTATAGCAAATAAGATCTAATACCATCATAGGTACGTCTAAATTTGTGACCAATCATACCTGTAGAAATTGAATACAATCCACAACATAAGTTACATAATCTACGGTTGGCACTTCAGTTAACACTAAAGATATTTATTTAATATGAGCTGTTCAGAGTACAATGACTCAACAAACCATCAAAAGATGATGTAATGTACATAGGATCTTTATGTCCTAAAAAAATTTTTTGGGGACAATTTCAAGTAATAATACTCGTGCCTAAGTTGAATTATATCCTTATTAAAAGACGTTTATTAAACTTGGCAACCCTACTTTTAACAACCAAAGTTGAGAATACTGCTGCTGAAATTAAGTTTATGTGTTATGATTAGGTAACTGGGCAGTTTTAAGCCTATTACCCCAGATGAACACGGTTTGATAAGGTTTGATCTATACTGTACATGGTATATTTTGATAAATACCATAATCACCAACACAATTATATACATATTGTTTAATAAACTTTATATTTCAAGTTTATCATCGCAAAACAATTGAGTATACCAGTACTCTGTTAGATCTATCTGCCCCATTTTCACCTCATAATTCAATATTCAGAGATAGATCGTAATATCAGTAAATCACTTATATATCTTTCAATCTTTAAGTCTAAGGTTATCTAACCCGTTTATCTATATGGATGTATTCCTTGGAATCAGATAATAGAATCTAAACCACATTGCTACTCATTTTTTAAGCTATTTCAATTCCTGTGTTTTTAAATTGTTTGTTTCAGTTATTTTAAAGTGCTAATAAAAGTTATATTTTAAATTACTTTCCGGTACACCTGCCACTAGTAACCGAAACCAATTCTTTATTCAGGGAATGTGAGTGCTATTTTGTTGTACAATTTTTGAAGACTCTGATCTTCATTTGTTTTTCGTTTTGGCTAAGTACACAGCACCTACATTTCTTTACAAAAATAGGAGATAAACCTAGTTAATCTCCTTCAAACTACTAAGTGAGAATCTTTATTTGTAATTATATTCCCTGTTACGCTACAGTAGTGCCATTGGATCTTCTCCCCTTTTTCTTATCCAAGAGTAAAGCGTAACTACTAGAAAAAATAAAATTACAGAAAGGAGGAGGTTTGTGGAAGTAAGAGATTCTTCATAGGAGGTGCAAGGCTATAAGATGTGAACTATACCTCCCAACATTTCTTGGAGACTTTTTGGTACAGGTAGGTAGGTGGAACTTGTGGGTGTTGACCGTCAGTTTTTTATGGAGGGAATTACAATAGGATGGGTGACCCAGCAATGTGAAATGGCCGTGGTCTGTGTGTTATGAGTGGTGTTGGGTGGAGTTGTGATAGTCATGAATAAAGCCGGTATAATTCCTGGAAATCAAGGCCTAGATTTGGAGTTTGGCGGTAGATGGGTTGTTAACGCTATGCGGGCTTTTTTCTGGCCGCACCATAAATTTAACTCTGGTATCGAGAGTCCAAAAAAATGCTGCGTTAGGCTCCAAAAAAGGAGCGTAGAGCATTTTTACCGCAAATGCAACTCTCGATACCAGAGTTGCTTACGGACGCGGCCAGCCTCAAAAACGTGCTCGTGCACGATTCTCCCATAGGAAACAATGGGGCTGTTTGAGCTGAAAAAAAACCTAACACCTGCAAAAAAGCAGCGTTCAGCTCCTAACGCAGCCCCATTGTTTCCTATGGGGAAACACTTCCTACGTCTGCACCTAACACTCTAACATGTACCCCGAGTCTAAACACCCCTAACCTTACACTTATTAACCCCTAATCTGCCGCCCCCGCTATCGCTGACCCCTGCATTATATTATTAACCCCTAATCTTCTGCTCCGTAAACCGCCGCAACTTACATTATCCCTATGTACCCCTAATCTGCTGCCCCTAACACCGCCGACCCCTGTATTATATTTATTAACCCCTAACCTGCCCCCCACAACGTCGCCGCCAGCTACTTACAATAATTAACCCCTAATCTGCCGACCGCAAAGCGCCGCCACCTACGTTATCCTTATGTACCCCTAATCTGCTGCCCCTAACACCGCCGACCCCTATATTATATTTATTAACCCCTAATCTGCCCCCCTCAACGTCGCCGACACCTGCCTACACTTATTAACCCCTAATCTGCCGAGCGGACCGCACCGCTACTATAATAAAGTTATTAACCCCTAATCCGCCTCACTAACCCTATCATAAATAGTATTAACCCCTAATCGGCACTCCCTAACATCGCCGACACCTAACTTCAATTATTAACCCCTAATCTGCCGACCGGAGCTCACCGCTACTATAATAAATGGATTAACCCCTAAAGCTAAGTCTAACCCTAACACTAACACCCCCCTAACTTAAATATAATTTACATCTAACGAAATTAATTATCTCTTATTAAATAAATTATTCCTATTTAAAGCTAAATACTTACCTGTAAAAGAAATCCTAATATAGCTACAATATAAATTATAATTACATTGTAGCTATTTTAGGATTAATATTTATTTTACAGGCAACTTTGTAATTATTTTAACCAGGTACAATAGCTATTAAATAGTTAAGAACTATTTAATAGTTACCTAGTTAAAATAATAACAAAATTACCTGTAAAATAAATCCTAACCTAAGTTATAATTAAACCTAACACTACCCTATCAATAAATTAATTAAATAAAATACCTACAATTACCTACAATAAAACCTAACACTACACTATCAATAAATAAATTAAATACAATTCCTACAAATAACTACAATGAAATAAACTAACTAAAGTACAAAAAATAAAAAAGAACTAAGTTACAAAAAATAATAAAATATTTACAAACATCAGAAAAATATTACAACAATTTTAAACTAATTACACCTACTCTAAGCCCCCTAATAAAATAACAAAGACCCCCAAAATAAAAAAATGCCCTACCCTATTCTAAATTAATAAAGTTAAAAGCTCTTTTACCTTACCAGCCCTGAACAGGGCCCTTTGCGGGGCATGCCCCAAGAAAATCAGCTCTTTTGCCTGTAAAAAAAAACATACAATACCCCCCCCCCAACATTACAACCCACCACCCACATACCCCTAATCTAACCCAAACCCCCCTTAAATAAACCTAACACTAAGCCCCTGAAGATCTTCCTACCTTGTCTTCACCTCAACAGGTATCACCGATCCGTCCTGGCATCCGGTGCTGAAGAGGTCCAGAAGAGGCTCCAAAGTCTTCCTCCTATCCGGCAAGAAGAGGACATCCGGACCGGCAAACATCTTCATCCAAGCGGCATCTTCAATCTTCTTCCATCCGGTGCGGAGCGGGTCCATCTTGAAGCAGCCGACGCGGATCCATCCTCTTCTTCCGGCGACTCCCGACGAATGACGGTTCCTTTAAGGGACGTCATCCAAGATGGCGTCCCTCGAATTCCGATTGGCTGATAGGATTCTATCAGCCAATCGGAATTAAGGTAAGAATATTCTGATTGGCTGATGGAATCAGCCAATCAGAATCAAGTTCAATCCGATTGGCTGATCCAATCAGCCAATCAGATTGAGCTCGCATTCTATTGGCTGTTCCGATCAGCCAATAGAATGCGAGCTCAATCTGATTGGCTGATTGGATCAGCCAATCGGATTGAACTTGATTCTGATTGGCTGATTCCATCAGCCAATCAGAATATTCTTACCTTAATTCCGATTGGCTGATAGAATCCTATCAGCCAATCGGAATTCGAGGGACGCCATCTTGGATGACGTCCCTTAAAGGAACCGTCATTCGTCGGGAGACGCCGGAAGAAGAGGATGGATCCGCGTCGGCTGCTTCAAGATGGACCCGCTCCGCACCGGATGGAAGAAGATTGAAGATGCCGCTTGGATGAAGATGTTTGCCGGTCCGGATGTCCTCTTCTTGCCGGATAGGAGGAAGACTTTGGAGCCTCTTCTGGACCTCTTCAGCACCGGATGCCAGGACGGATCGGTGATACCTGTTGAGGTGAAGACAAGGTAGGAAGATCTTCAGGGGCTTAGTGTTAGGTTTATTTAAGGGGGGTTTGGGTTAGATTAGGGGTATGTGGGTGGTGGGTTGTAATGTTGGGGGGGGGTATTGTATGTTTTTTTTTACAGGCAAAAGAGCTGATTTTCTTGGGGCATGCCCCGCAAAGGGCCCTGTTCAGGGCTGGTAAGGTAAAAGAGCTTTTAACTTTATTAATTTAGAATAGGGTAGGGCATTTTTTTATTTTGGGGGTCTTTGTTATTTTATTAGGGGGCTTAGAGTAGGTGTAATTAGTTTAAAATTGTTGTAATATTTTTCTGATGTTTGTAAATATTTTATTATTTTTTGTAACTTAGTTCTTTTTTATTTTTTGTACTTTAGTTAGTTTATTTCATTGTAGTTATTTGTAGGAATTGTATTTAATTTATTTATTGATAGTGTAGTGTTAGGTTTTATTGTAGGTAATTGTAGGTATTTTATTTAATTAATTTATTGATAGGGTAGTGTTAGGTTTAATTATAACTTAGGTTAGGATTTATTTTACAGGTAATTTTGATATTATTTTAACTAGGTAACTATTAAATAGTTCTTAACTATTTAATAGCTATTGTACCTGGTTAAAATAAATACAAAGTTGCCTGTAAAATAAATATTAATCCTAAAATAGCTACAATGTAATTATAATTTATATTGTAGCTATATTAGGATTTCTTTTACAGGTAAGTATTTAGCTTTAAATAGGAATAATTTATTTAATAAGAGATAATTAATTTCGTTAGATGTAAATTATATTTAAGTTAGGGGGGTGTTAGTGTTAGGGTTAGACTTAGTTTTAGGGGTTAATCCATTTATTATAGTAGCGGTGAGCTCCGGTCGGCAGATTAGGGGTTAATAATTGAAGTTAGGTGTCGGCGATGTTAGGGAGTGCAGATTAGGGGTTAATACTATTTATGATAGGGTTAGTGAGGCGGATTAGGGGTTAATAACTTTATTATAGTAGCGGTGCGGTCCGCTCGGCAGATTAGGGGTTAATCAGTGGAGGCAGGTGTCGGCGACGTTGAGGGGGGCAGGTTAGGGGTTAATAAATATAATACAGGGGTCGGCGGTGTTAGGGGCAGCAGATTAGGGGTACATAGCTATAATGTAGGTGGCGGCGCTTTGCGGTCGGCAGATTAGGGGTTAATTATTGTAAGTAGCTGGCGGCGACGTTGTGGGGGGCAGGTTAGGGGTTAATAATTATAATACAGGGGTCAGCGGGGTTAGGGGCAGCAGATTAGGGGTACATAGGGATAATTTAGCTGGCGGCGCTTTGCGGTCGGCAGATTAGGGGTTAAAAAAAAAATTGAGTGGCGGCGATGTGGGGGGACCTCAAATTAGGGGTACATAGGTAGTTTATGGGTGTTAGTGTACTTTAGGGTACAGTAGTTAAGAGCTTTATGAACCGGCGTTAGCCCAGAAAGCTCTTAACTCCTGCTTTTTTTCTGCGGCTGGAGTTTTGTCGTTAGAGCTCTAACGCTCACTTCAGAAACGACTCTAAATACCGGCGTTAGGAAGATCCCATTGAAAAGATAGGATACGCAATTGACGTAAGGGGATCTGCGGTATGGAAAAGTCGCGGCTGAAAAGTGAGCGTTAGACCCTATTTTGAGTGACTCCAAATACCGGCGGTAGCCTAAAACCAGCGTTAGGAGCCTCTAACGCTGGTTTTCACGGCTACCGCCAAACTCTAAATCTAGGCCCAAGACTTTTGATCTAACCAGAAACGCTGCAAGATCCACAGATGACAGACTTCCCAACCCATGACAATCCTGCAATGGCTGCCGGTATGAACATGCATGAAAACTTTAAATAGGAAAAAAAAAACATTGTCCAAACAGCCAAGATATGTTCCTCAAAATGAGCAAAAATAAAAGGTTTTTAAAAGGTCAAGGTTGTTGAAGTTGAAATGTTCAATAAACATGCAAGGAGCAGCTGATGGATTTGGGTTACACTTGTTTTCCATTTTCCCAAAACCTCTGTCTATGAAAATTGGTTACCTGGCATCAACAGCGCTGTCCACTGTTAGTGGGGTGTAAATTTTCTCTCTCATGGTTTCCTGAAGATCAATGAAAGAAAAAAATATATAGGTTACTTCATGATGTACATGGCTAGGACATTGATTTGGGATAGGTTTTACGAGTTAAGAATTAAAATCCCAGTCAACTCCAAAAATTTTATTGTTTGAAAAGATTTATTACCCTTTATTACCCATTCCCTAGTTTTGCACAGTCAACATGGTTATATTTATATACTTTTTACCTCTGTGATTACCTTGTATCTAAGCTTCTTTTGACAGCACCCTGATCACATGGCTATTCATTTATTATCTATTGGTTGCATTTTAGCCAATTAGTACAGTGTCATGCACAAATCAAGAGAGATCACAATGTTATCTATATGGCTTACATGGACTAGCAGTCTCCTGTTGTGAAAAGCTAATAAAAAAACATGTGATAAGATAAGAGATTGTCCTAGGTGGCTTAGAAACAGGCAGAAATTTAGAGGTTTAAATGTTATAAAGTATATTAAAGGGACACTAAACCAAATTTTTTTCTTTCATGATTCAGATAGAGCATGCAATTTTAAAGGGACACTGAACCCAAATTTTTTCTTTTGTTATTCAGATAGAGCATGACATTTTAAGCAACTTTCTAATTTACTCCTATTATCAAATATTCTTCATTCTCTTGGTATCTTTATTTGAAATGCAAGAAAGTAAGTTTCGATGCCGTCCCATTTTTGATGAACAACCTGGGTTGTTCTTGCTGATTGGTGGATAAATTCATCCACCAATAAAAAAAGTGCTGTCCAGAGTATGAACAAAAAAAAAAGCTTAGACACCTTCTTTTTCAAATAAAGATAGCAAGAGAACGAAGCAAATTTGATAATAGGAGTAAATTAGAAAGTTGCTTAAAATTGCATGCTCTATCTGAATCATGAAAGAAAAAAAATTGGGTTCAGTGTCCATTTAAGCTAAGCTAATGAGCCAGCTCATTTTTGGTTCAGCACCCTGGATCAGCAGGCGCAAACCCAGGTGCTGAACCAAAAATGGGCCGTCTCCTAAGCTTACATTCTTGCTTTTCAAATAAAGATAGCAAGTGAACGAAGAAAAATTGATAATAGGAGTAAATTAGAAAGTTGCTTAAAATTGCCTGCTCTGTCTGAATCATGAAAGAAAAAAGTTTGAGTTTAGTATCACTTTAATATAACAATGTTGGTTGTGCAAAGCTGGGGGATGAGTAGTAAAGGCATTGGGACTGATGCCCCTGTTTCCGCGCGAGCCTTCAGGCTCACAGGAAACAGCAGTTATGAAGCAGTGGTCTTAAAACTGCTGCTTCTTAACCCCTTAATGACAAGTGACGTACCAGGTACGTCCTGCAAAAACTTGCAGTTAGTGACAATGGACGTACCTGGTACGTCACTTGTCTAAGAGAGTGCTGGAAGCGATCGCAATCGCTTCCAGCAGCTCTCAGGGTATTGCAGTGATGCCTCGATATTGAGGCATCCTGCAATACCCTTAGAAAGCATCCGATGCAGAGAGAGCCACTCTGTGGCCCTCTCTGCACCGGTAGCGATGCGGCCGGTTCGTTGGTGGGTGGGAGCGCAACAGGGAGGCGGGTGGGCGGCACATCGCTACCCGGCATCCGGCTCCTGTTAGTGCAATGTGCACGCCGGGTGCCGGGAGCGTGCGGGGGCGCGCATGCGTGTGCGCGTGCGCGCGCGGGTGCGCGCGCACGCCCGCGATCACCTAAACACACTGACACCAATGAGTGGGAAGAGGGGGGGAAATATATATATATGAGGATCTGGGAGGGGGAGGGGGTTGGGGTATTGTGGGGGGCTGCTACACTACAGAAAAAAATAAATTAGTAATAAAAAATAATAATTAAAAACACTTTTTTGGGGGGCAAATTGGGTACTGGCAGACAGCTGCCAGTACCCAAGATGGCGGCAATTAGGTAGGGGAGAGGGTTAGATTGCTGGGGGGGGGGGGATCATGGAGGTTGGGGCTAAGGCAGGAGTCCATCACAGCTAAAACATTTTATTTTTTTTTATTAAAAAAAATAAAAACTCCTTTTATTTAGTACTGGCAGAAAGTCTGCCAGTACTTAAGATGGCGGGGACAATTGTGGGGTGGGGGAGGGAAGAGAACTGTTTGGGAGGGATCAGGGGGTGGGATGTGTCAGGTGGGAGGCTGATCTCTACCCTAAAGCTAAAATTAACCCTGCAAGCTCCCTACAAGCTACCTAATTTAACCCCTTAACTGCTGGGCATAATTTACGTGTGGTGCGCAGCAGCATTTAGCGGCCTTCTACTTACCAAAAAGCAACCACAAAGCCATATAAGTCTGCTATTTCTGAACAAAGGGGATCCCAAAGAAGCATTTACAACCATTTGTGCCTTAATTGCAGAAGCTGTTTGTAAATAATTTCAGTGGGAAACCTAAAGTTTGTGACAAAATTTGTGAAAAAGTGAACTTTTTTTTTTATTTGATGACATTTGGCGGTGAAATGGTGGCATGAAATATACCAAAATGGGCCTAGATCAATACTTTGGGTTGTCTTCTAAAAAAAAATATATACATGTCAAGGGATATTCAGGTATTCCTGACAGATATCAGGGTTCCAATGTAACTAGCGCTAATTTTGAAAAAAAGTTGTTTGGAAATAGCAAAGTGCTACTTGTATTTATGGCCCTATAACTTGCAAAAAAAGTAAAGAACATGTAAACATTGGGTATTTCTAAACTCAGGACAAAATTTAGAAACTATTTAGCATAGGTGTTTTTTGGTGATTGTAGATGTGTAACAGATTTTGGGGGTCAAAGTTAGAAAAAGTGTGTTTTTTTCAATTTTTTCCTCATATTTTATATTTTTTTTTATAGGAAATTATAAGATATGATGAAAATAATGGTATCCTTAGAAAGTCCATTTAATGGCGAGAAAAACGGTATATAATATGTATGGGTACAGTAAATGAGTAAGAGGAAAATTACAGCTAAACACAAACACTGCAGAAATGTAAAAATAGCCATTGTCATTAAGGGTAAGAAAATTGAAAAATGGTCCGGTCATTAAGGGGTTAAAGGGACATTAAACCAAAAAAATTTATTTCATGATTCAGATAGAGAATACCATTTTAAACAACTTTCTAATTTACTTCTATTATCTAACTTGCTTAATTCTCTTGATATTCTTTCCTTAAAAGCATATCTAGATAGGCTCAGTAGCATCTGATTGGTTGCTGCACATAGATGCCTTTTGTGATTGGCTCACCTGTGTGCATTGCTATTTCTTTAACTAGGGATATCTAAAGAATGAAGCAAATTAGATAATAGAAGTAAACTGGAATGTTGTTTAAAATTGTATTCTCTGTCTGAATTATGAAAGAAAAATTTTGGGTTTAATATCCCTTTAACTGGTCCGCCTGCTCTAAGGCTTCGGACATCAATCTGCCCGATCCTATATGATCGGACTGATTGACACCCACTGCTAGCAGCTGATTGGCCGCGGATCTTCAGGGGGCGGCATTGCACAAGCAGTTCACCAGAACTGCTTGTGCAATGATAAATGCCGACAGCATACGCTGTGTTGGCATTCAGCCAGGGGCGAAACTACAGGGGGTGCAGAGTCCGCAATTGCGACTGGGCCCCCAAGGGTGGGGCCCAGCTTCTGTGTCACTGACTCACTATATACAGTACTGGTGAGTTAAACAGTGTCACTATATACAGTAATGGGGGTAAGACCATCTCACAGACTGTGGGCACAAGGTACCTCCTTTTGCAGACATGTAATCTCATTTTTTTTCTGTGTTAAATGTAAAAAAAAAAAAAAAAAAAAAGATTCTTGCACCTGGGCCCAGTGGTTTCTAGTTACGCCTCTGCATTCAGCGATGTCTGTTGGACTTGATCCGCTGAGCAGATCATGTCGGACAGACCGTTGATAAATCGGCCCTATTATCTATCTTTTGTTGGTGTAGAGTGTTCCTTTAATACAAAAGATTGTCATTAGTATCTCTCTTCTAAATGAGTGCAAAACATTCTCTAAAAAATGTTTCAGAGTTTGTGGCACAGAAGGTCCAATGTTTTACCTCAGTTTGGTTTCCTCAGGAATAATATCCGTATAGGAACAGGCTTTAGATCTCAAACACTAAATACATTTCATGCACCTCCTTCTAATCATGGGTAATGCCATATTGAAACCTAGGTTACACTGCAGGTGTCTAAAGGAGAATTGCTGCATATGTGCAAACAAATCAGAACTGTAATGTAGTGAAAGATAGATTTCAACATGGCGGCACCCATAACTAGAGGGAGGCATACTTGGGATTATGGGTTTCTGACCTTCCTTAAAGCAACATAAAACATTTCAAATGTATTTGCAGTTTTTTTATTCTGTTACTTTATTGGTTTATATCAGTATCTTAATAACTTATACACTGTGTGTCTTTCTTGCATTATCTGTCTCTTTGCTCCTCTGGGTAACTCACCGTCACTTTGAAGGTAATGGCTTTCTGAAGTCCCTCATGGGAGATTTGCAGCAGTTCAGACACTGTACGGATTTCACTTGCACTCACCACAGAAGCCACCTCTTGGGACTCAGTCTGAAAAACACATATATACGTCATAGAGGGCTTCTTTACCTTGTGCTCAGTGGGACGGTGTACTGCAAAGTTGTTTTTCCCTTAATGTGTTTCCAATGACTTGTTATACCAGCTACCGATTAAAGTGTATGATAAGTTGCTTTTTATGTTTATTTTTGTATATGAAATAGCTTATTTTGTTCTTTGAAACTACAATCCATTAAAATCAGTTGAGCTTGCAGGGCAATCAGATTTGCTTATTGTATTACTTTATGTACACATACCTGCTTCATTATATTATCTCTGTATACCAAAGCCAAAATACATGCTGGCTATGTTTACACAGCTTGTTTATCTTAAAGGGACAGTCTATGCCAAAAATGTTATTGTTTAAAAAGAAAGATAATACCTTTATTACCCACTCCCCAGTTTTACATAACCTACACAGTTATATTATTATACTTTTTACCTCTGTGATTACCTTGTATCTAAGTCTCTGCAGACTGCCCGATATCTCAGTACTATTTACAGGCTTGCATTTGAGCTAATTATTGCTGACTCATGAATAACTCCACTTGAGTGAGCACAACAATATATATATATATATATATATATATATATATATATATATATATATATATATGGCACACATGTCTTGCTGCGAAAAGCTATACAAATGCCCTGAGATAAAGGCAGTATGGGAGGGGCATAAAAAAGGTTAGAAATTTAGTAGTTTAAAGGTTATAAAGTATATACATATAACTGTTGGTTATGCAAAGCTGGGGAATACGTAGTAAAAGAATTATCTTTCTTTTTAAAAAATAACATTTTTGGAGTAGACTGTGCCTTTAAGTACAGAAACTTTCAGTATGGAAAAGGATACCACAGAAAATAAAAACAACTCTCTCAAATGCCAATATAAAAGTAAAGAGGCCTAGTTATCAAGCCGTCTACTTTACCTGCCTTCGCCGGCCCAATACGCCCGCCTAAGCTCGCCTACCATCGCCGCCGCAGACCTGAAAAATTTCGCCTAAGTTATCAATAAAGCTGACAAAAAGCCACGCACCAAGTACGGGGCGATGAGCAGCGGACTGTGAGAATTATCACTCATCCGATCTCGCTGCTCTTCGGCTTTTTGACAGCTTTATTGCTAGCCTGTCACTAAGCACCCACACTAACTACACTGTTCTACCCCCTATACCGGCGCCCCCGGAGCCCCCCGCAACGAAATAAAGTTATTAACCCCTAAACCGCCGCTCCTAGACCCCGCCGCAACTCTTATAAATGTATTAACCCCTAAACCGCCGCCCCCGGACACCGCCGCCACCTACATTATACCTAGTAACCCCTATCCTGCCCCCCCTATACCGCCGCCACCTATAATAAAGTTATTAACCCCTATCCTGCGGATCCCGGACCTCGTCGCAACTAAATAAATAGTTTAACCCCTAAACCGCTGCTCCCGGACCCCGCCGCAACCTATATTAAACTTATTAACCCCTAATCTGCCTCCCCTACACCGTCGCCACCTATAATACATTTATTAACCCCTATCCTGCCCCCCCTACACCGCCGCCACTGTAAAAAAATTATTAACCCCTAAACCTAAGTCTAACACTAACCCTAACACCCCCCTAACTTAAATATTAATTAAATAAATCTAAATAATATTTCTCTTATTAACTAAATTAATCCTATTTAAAACTAAATACTTACCTTTAAAATAAACCCTAATATAGCTACAATATAAATAATAATTATATTGTAGCTATCTTAGGATTTATTTTTATTTTACAGGCAACTTTCAATTTATTTTAACTAGATACAATAGCTATTAAATAGTTATTAACTATTTAATAGCTACCTAGTTAAAATAAAGATAAATTTACCTGTAAAATAAAAACTAACCTAAGTTACAATTACACCTAACACTACACTATCATTAAATAAATGAATCCTATTTAAAACTAAATACTTACCTGTAAAATAAACCCTAAGATAGCTACAATGTAATTAATAATTACATTGTAGCTATTTTAGGGTTTATATTTATTTTACAGGTAACTTTGTATTTATTTTAACTAGGTACAATAGCTATTAAATAGTTATTAACTATTTAATAACTACCTAGCTAAAAGAAATACAAAATTACCAGTAAAATAAATCCTAACCTAAGTTACAATTAAACCTAACACTACACTATCATTAAATAAATTAAATAAATTAAATACAAATACCTACAAATAAATACAAATAAATACACTAACTAAAGTACAAAAAAATAAAAAATAAACTGTTACAAAAAATAAAAAAATAATTTCCAAACATTATAAAAATATTACAACAATTTTAAGCTAATTACACCTACTCTAAGCCCCCTAATAAAATAACAAAGCCCCCCAAAATAAAAAAATTCCCTACCCTATTCTACATTTATAAGATACCAGCTCTATTACCTTACCAGCCCTTAAAAGGGCCTTTTGCGGGGCATGCCCCAAAGAAAACAGCTCTTTTGCCTGTAAAATAAAAATACAACCCCCCCAACATTAAAACCCACCACCCACACACCCCTAATCTAACCCAAACCCCCCTTAAATAAACCTAACACTACCCCCCTGAAGATCTTCCTACCTTGAGTCGTCTTCACTCAGCCGAGCCGAATTCTTCATCCAATCCGGGCGATGTCTTCATCCAAGCGGGGGCTGAAGAGGTCCATCATCCGGCTGAAGTCTTCATCCAAGCGGGGGCTGAAGAGGTCCATCATCCGGCTGAAGTCTTCATACAAGCGGGGGTTGAAGAGGTCTTCCATCCGGCTGAAGTCTTCTATCAAGCGGCATCTTCAATCTTCTTTCTTCCGGCTCCATCTTCATCCAGCCGATGCGGAACATCCTTCCTCCACGACGAACTCCCGACGAATGAAGGTTCCTTTAAATGACGTCATCCAAGATGGCGTCCCTCGAATTCCGATTGGCTGATAGGATTCTATCAGCCAATCGGAATTAAGGTAGGAATAATCTGATTGGCTGATGGAATCAGCCAATCAGATTGAAGTTCAATCTGATTGGCTGATCCAATCAACCAATCAGATTGAGCTCGCATTCTATTGGCTGTTCCGATCAGCCAATAGAATGCGAGCTCAATCTGATGGGCTGATTGGATCAGCCAATCGGATTGAACTTGAATCTGATTGGCTTATTCCATCAGCCAATCAGATTATTCCTACCTTAATTCCGATTGGCTGATAGAATCCTATCAGCCAATCGGAATTCGAGGGACGCCATCTTGGATGACGTCATTTAAAGGAACCTTCATTCGTCGGGAGTTCGTCGTGGAGGAAGGATGTTCCGCGTCGGCGGGATGCAGATGGAGCCGGAAGAAAGAAGATTGAAGATGCCGCTTGATAGAAGACTTCAGCTGGATGGAAGACCTCTTCAGCCCCCGCTTGGATGAAGACTTCAGCCGGATGATGAACCTCTTCAGCCTCCGCTTGGATGAAGACTTCAGCCGGATGATGGACCTCTTCAGCCCCCGCTTGGATGAAGACTTCAGCCGGATAATGGACCTCTTCAGCCCCCGCTTGGATGAAGACATCGCCCGGATTGGATGAAGAATTTGGCTCGGCTGAGTGAAGACGACTCAAGGTAGGAAGATCTTCAGGGGGGTAGTGTTAGGTTTATTTAAGGGGGGGTTGGGTTAGATTAGGGGTGTGTGGGTGGTGGGTTTTAATGTTGGGGGGGGTTGTATTTTTATTTTACAGGTAAAAGAGCTGTTTTCTTTGGGGCATGCCCCGCAAAAGGCCCTTTTAAGGACTGGTAAGGTAATAGAGCTGGTATCTTTTAAATGTAGAATAGGGTAGGGAATTTTTTTATTTTGGGGGGCTTTGTTATTTTATTAGGGGGCTTAGAGTAGGTGTAATTAGCTTAAAATTGTTGTAATATTTTTATAATGTTTGTAAATTATTTTTTTATTTTTTGTAACTTAGTTCTTTTTTTATTTTTTGTACTTTAGTTAGTGTATTTATTTGTATTTATTTGTAGGTATTTGTATTTAATTTATTTAATTTATTTAATGATAGTGTAGTGTTAGGTTTAATTGTAACTAAGGTTAGGATTTATTTTAATGGTAATTTTGTATTTCTTTTAACTAGGTAGCTATTAAATAGTTATTAACTATTTAATAGCTATTGTACCTAGTTCAAATAAATACAAAGTTACCTGTAAAATAAATATAAACCCTAAAATAGCTACAATGTAATTATTAATTACATTGTAGCTATCTTAGGGTTTATTTTACAGGTAAGTATTTAGTTTTAAATAGGATTCATTTATTTAATGATAGTGTAGTGTTAGGTGTAATTGTAACTTAGGTTAGTTTTTATTTTACAGGTAAATTTCTCTTTATTTTAGCTAGGTAGCTATTAAATAGTTAATAACTATTTAATAGCTATTCTACCTAGTTAAAATAAATTGAAAGTTGCCTGTAAAATAAAAATAAATCCTAAAATAGCTACAATGTAACTATTAGTTATATTGTAGCTAGTTTAGGGTTTATTTTACAGGTAAGTATTTAGCTTTAAATAGGAATAATTTAGTTAATAAGAGTTAATTTATTTCGTTAGATTTAAATTAGATTTAATTTAGGGGGGTGTTAGGGTTAGGGTTAGACTTAGCTTTAGGGATTAATAATTTTATTATAGGTTGCGGCGGTATAGGGGGGGCAGGATAGGGGTTAATAAAAATATTATAGGTGGCGACGGTGTAGGGGGGGCAGATTAGGGGTTAATAAGTTTAATATAGGTGGCGGCGGGGTCCGGGAGCGGCGGTTTAGGGGTTAAACTATTTATTTCATTGCGGCGGGGTCCGGGAGCGGCAGGATAGGGGTTAGTACATTTATTAGGGGTGGCGGCGGTATAGGGGGGCAGGATAGAGGTTAATAGGTATTATGTAGGTGGCGGCGGGGGCCTGGAGCGGCGGTTTAGGGGTTAACAGATTTCTTAGAGTTGCGGCGGGGTCCGGGAGCGGCAGTTTAGGGGTTAAAATGTTTAATATAGGTGGCGGCGGTATAGGGGGGGAGATTAGGGGTGCTTAGACTCGGGGGACATGTTAGGGTGTTAGGTGTACACACTTCCCATAGGTATGAATGGGATGTCAGGCAGCAGCGAACTTGAACTTTCGCTATGGTCTGACTCCCATTGATTCCTATTGGATCCGCCACCTCCAGGGCGGCGGTTTGAAAACCAGGTACGCTGGGCCGTAAAAGTGCCGAGCGTACCTGCTGGGATTTTGATAACTCCCAAAAGTAGTCAGATTGTGCCGAACTTGCGTTCGGAACATCTGGAGTGACGTAAGAATCGATCTGTGTCGGACTGAGTCCGGCGGATCGATGCTTACGTCACCAGATTCTACTTTTGCCGGTGTGTAGGCCTTGATAACTAAGGCGAATCAGCCTCGCCTCAAATAGGCTGCGGAATTCCAGCGTATTTGAGGTTGACGGCTTGATAACTAGGGGCCAAAGGAGCTATTTGTAAACAATTTAATATACTTCAACAGGTAAAAAAAGATAATTGGGAACAAATTAAAGGGGAGAAAAGTTTAGGGAAAACTGTCCCTTTAATTTTTCCTTTACATGTCCCATCCTTTGTTTTTCCAGTCCAATGAGTTCATCAAAAACAGTTGACCATTAGTAAAGCTAACAATTTAAAACGTGCCTAACCCTTTCCAATGCACTACAGAGACCTGACTGAGCACATCTAGGACTAGATTACGGATGATGGAGCACAATTATTTGCGAGAGAAGCGCAAATGCAATAGCGAGATCACAGTATTTTTTGTGCTCAACTCCAAATACAAGTGGAGCGGTGTTTAAATTTTGCAATAATTTGCGTTTCCTATACTTTCAATGGGCCCAGTCAAGCGCAAAAGTGCGATCATATTACAGGTTGAAAGTAAATGTGATTGCTCGAATGCAATGGCAGTTTAAGATCAAACTTTTTACACAACTTCAAAGCTTGCGTATAGTTTGGACTGAGAAAAAAATTGCACTAAGCACATGCACACAAAAAACAAAATTTTTGCTTACCTGATATATTTCTTTCTTTCCGGATATGGTGAGTCCACGGCTTGAGTAATTACTGTTGGGAATATCACTCCTGGCCAGTAGGAGAAGGCAAAGTGCACCACAGTTAAACTACTAAGTATCACTCCCTTACCCACGACCTCCAGTCATTCGACCGAAGGGAAATGGAGAAAAAGGAGTAGCACAAGGTGTAGAGGTGCCTGAGATTATAGTCAAAAGAACAACTGTCTTAAAATAAAGGGTGGGGCGGTGTACTCACCATATCCGGAAATAAATACATTTATCAGGTAAGCATACATTTTGTTTTTCTTTCCTAAGATATGGTGAGTCCACGGCTTGAGTAATTACTGTTGGGAACCAATACCCAAGCTAGAGGACACTGATAAATAGGGAGGGACAAGACAGGCAGTCCTAAACAGAAGGCACCACCGCTTGAAGAACCTTTCTCCCAATAGAAGCTAAGTAGATACCCTCAACTGTAGTCCTTGCCTGTAAGAGGCGCTCCTTTAGAAATTTCCTCTTGTACTATATCTGATCGGGTAGCTAAGGCCCTTTTTCCTTTAGGAGCCATAGGACCTATATTTAGCGCTGTTAGATATCTGTTTTTATTTCCCAATAAAGCCTCAGCCGAGGCAAAAATATCAAATTTGGAAAAAGTATGTAGAGAAGACTAAGTTGCAGCCTTGCAAATTTGTTCCACAGAAGCTTCATTTTTTAAAACCCAAGAAGAGGAAACAGCTCATGTGGAATGAGCAGTAATTCTCTCAGGAGGCTGCTGTCCAGCAGTCTCATAAGCCAAATGAATTATACTTCGTAACCAAAAAGAAAGAGTAGTAGCAGTAGCTTTCTGACCTTTACGTTTCCCAGAGAAACAGACAAAGAGGGCAGAGGACTGGTGAAAATCGTTAGTCGCCTGTAAGTAGAATTTAAGAGCATGTACAACATCCAAATTGTGTAA
Source organism: Bombina bombina (assembly GCF_027579735.1). Classification (NCBI taxonomy): domain Eukaryota; kingdom Metazoa; phylum Chordata; class Amphibia; order Anura; family Bombinatoridae; genus Bombina; species Bombina bombina. The sequence continues at coordinate 76,603,579 of NC_069509.1, forward strand.
CAAACGTTCTTTGGAAGAAGAAGGATTAGGACACAGAGAGTGAACAACAATTTCCTGATTGATATCTCTATTAGAAACAACCTTAGGAAGGAAACCTAACTTAGTACAAAGAACCGCCTTATCGGCATGAAAAATAAGATAAGGGGAATCACACTGCAGAGCTGAGAGTTCAGAGACTCTTCGAGCAGAAGAGAGAGCATCAAGAAACAAAACCTTCCAAGATAATGACTTAATGTCTATGGAATGCAATGGAGCCAGCTGTAAATGGCTCAAATGGAGCCAGCTTCAAAACTTTAAGAATAAGGTTAAGGCTCCAAGGAGGAGCAACAGACTTAAAGACAGGCCTGATTTTGACCAAGGCCTGACAAAAAGATTGCATATCTGGCACATCCGCCAAACATTTATGTAGTAAAACTGAGAATGCAGAAATCTGACCCTTCAGGGTACTGACTGACAATCCCTGACAGAATTAAGCGTTCAATCTCCAAGCAGTTAGCTTCAGAGAAACGAGATTTGGATGAAGGAAGGGACCTTGAATCAGGAGGTTCTGACAGAGAGAAGGAACTGACTGACAACCCTTTCTCCAGACCTTCCTGGAGAAAAGACAAAACTCTAGGAATCCTGACCCTACTCCAAGAGTAGCCCTTAGATTCACAACATTAAAGGTATTGACGACATACCTTATGGTAAATTTTTCGAGTAATAGGCTTGCGAGCCTGGATCATGGTCTCAATGACTCCGAAAATCCACGCATAGACAGAACTAAGCGTTCAATCTTCAAGTTGTCAGCTTCAGAAAAACGATATTTGGATGGAGGAATGGACCCTGAGTTAGAAGGTCCTTTCTCAGAGGCAACCTCCAAGGTGGCCGAGATGACATGTTTACTAGGTCTGCATACCATATCCTGCGACGCCATGCAGGAGCTATTAGAATTACTGATGCTATCTCCTGTTTGATATGAGCAATAACTCGTGGAAGGAGCGCAAATGGAGGAAACAGGTATGCTAGACCGAAATCCCAAGGAATCGTTAGAGCATCTATCAGAGCGGCCTGAGGATCTCTTGACCTTGAACCGTACCTTGGAAGCTTTGCGTTCTGCCGAGACGCCATCAGATCCAACTCCGGCACCCCTCATTTGAGGGTTAACCTGGAGAACACCTCCGGATGGAGAGCCCACTCCCCGGGATGAAATGTCTGTCTGCTCAGGAAATCTCCTTCCCAGTTGTGCAGTCCAGGAATGTGGATGGCCGATAGACAACAATTGTGAGCTTCCTCCCACTGAATAATCTGTGCCACCTCCTTCATGGCTAAGAAACTCCGGGTTACTCCCTGGTGGTGGATGTAAGCTATTGAGGTGATGTTGTCCGAATTAAACCTGATAAACTGGGCTAAGGACAATTGAGGCCAAGCCATCAGAGCATTGTAAATCACTCTCAATTCCAAGATGTTTATGGGAAGAGCAGACTCCCGAGTCCATAGTCCCTGCGCCTTTAACAAGTCCCAGACTGCTCCCCAGCCTAGCAGGCTGGCGTCCGTGTTCAAAATAATCCAGGAAGGTCTCCGGAAGCCCTGAGACAGATGGTCCTGAGAAAGCCACTACGGGAGAGAGTCTCTTGTCGACTGCTCTAAATCTATCCTCTGAGACAGATCCGAATGGTCTCTGTTCCATTGTCTGAGCATGCATAATTGCAGAGCTCTCAAATGGAATCAAACAAAGGGAATGATGTCCATGGAAGCAACCATCAGACCAATTACCTCCACACATTGAGCCACTGATGGCCGAACAGTAGACTGTAGAGAGAGGCAAGAGGAGAGAACTCTGGATTTTCTGACCTCCGTCAGAAACATTTTCATAGATAGGGAATCTATTATGGTCCCTAAGAAATCACCCTTGTAGCTGGAACAAGGGAACTCTTTTCCAAGTTCACTTTCCAACAGTGGGAACGTAGAAAAGACAACAAGATCTCTGTATGAGAGTTTGCTTGTTAAAAATATTGATCCTGAACCAATATGTCATCCAGGTAGGGCACCACTGCAATTCCCCGAGACCTGATCACTGCCAGGAGAGCCCCCAGAACCTTGGAGAAAATTCTGGGAGCTGTGGCAAGGCCAAACGGAAGAGCCACAAACTGAAAGTGTTTGTGTAGAAAGGCGAATCTCAGGATTTGTGATGATCGCTGTGGATGGGAACATGAAGATACGCGTCCTTCAGGTCTATGGTCATCATGAACTAACCCTCTTGGACCAAAGGAAGAATGGAACGAATGGTTTCCATTTTAAAGGACGGTACCCTGAGAAACTTGCTGAGGCACTTTAGGTCTAAAATGGGTCAAAAAGTTCCCTATTTTTTGGGCACCACAAACAGATTTTTAATAGAATCCTAGACCCTGTTCCCTTACTGGAACTGGAACAATCACTTCCAGGGAGGAAAGGTCCTGAACGCAGTTTAAGAATGCCTCTCTTTTTACCTCGTCTGCAAATTATCTTGAGAGGTGGAATCTGGCCCTGGGAAGGAAAGTTTTGAATTCTATTTTGTAACCCTGAGATACTATGTCCACAGCCCAAGAATTTGGGATATCTAGTCCCCATGCTTGATAAAACAGGGAAAGTCTGCCCTCCACTTGATCCGATCCCGGACCGGGGGCCAACCCTTCATGCTGACTTAGACTCAGCTGAGGGTTTTTTTGATTGCTTCCCCTTATTCCAAGACTGATTGGGCTTCCAAGAGGACTTGGACTGCTCCTGCTTGGAAGAGGGAGAGGAAGACTTTTGACCTTTGAAGTTACGAAAGGATCTGAATAAAGTATGATATGTATGTACTGTATGTACAGTATATATATATATATATATATATATATGTATATATATATATATATATATATATATATAGGGAGACTAGAGAGAAATGCACTCACAGGAACGAACAACCAGCTCAATACCATTGTTAGCCTGTTCTATGGCGATTCACCACCTGGGTGCAACTTCTTTTAGCCCAGTAATGCTTTTCACAGAGTATAATTCTCCTGTAGTATATCAGTCTGACCCCGCCCATTACGGCCAGTCCAGCGCCGAAATACCAGGCAACTCCTCTCTGAACAAGGAACACAGCAACCCCAGACGATCGTTTTGGCTTTCATTGGGCCTCGTCAGTGAGGTGTAGCAGTATTCCTCTAAGCACACTGAGCAAGGGGGTCCACGTCTGGGTTACCCCTTTTTTTACATAGGGAGACTAGAGAGAAATGCACTCACAGGACCGAACAACCAGCTTGATACCATTGTTAGCCTGTTCTATGGCGATTCACCACCTGGGTGCAACTTCTTTTAGCCCAGTAATGCTTTTCACAGAGTAGAATTCTCCTGTAGTATATCAGTCTGACCCCGCCCATTACGGCCAGTCCAGCGCCGAAATACCAGGCAACTCCTCTCTGAACAAGGAACACAGCAACCCCAGAAGATCGTTTCGGCTTTCATTGGGCCTCGTCAGTGAGGTATAGCAGTATTCCTCTAAGCACACTGAGCAAGGGGTCCACGTCTGGGTTACCCTTTTTTTTACATAGGAAAGTTCTACTCTGTGAAAAGCATTGCTGGGCTAAAAGAAGTTGCACCCAGGTGGTAAATCGCCATAGAACAGGCTAACAATGGTATTGAGCTGGTTGTTCGTTCCTGTGAGTGCATTTCTCTCTGTGTGTATTTAGTCTCCCTATGGGAAAAAGGGGCAACCAGACGTGGACTCCTTGCTCAGTGTGCTTAGAGGAATATGGCTACACCTCACTGACGAGGCCCAATGAAGGCCGAAACAATCGTCTGGGGTTGCTGTGTTCCTTGTTCAGAGAGGAATTGCCTGGTATTTCGGCGTTGGACTGACCGTAATGGGCGGGATCGGACTGATATACTACAGGAAAGTTCTACTCTGTGAAAAGCATTGCTGGGCTAAAAGAAGTTGCACCCAGGTGGTAAATCGCCATAGAACAGGCTAACAATGGTATTGAGCTGGTTGTTCGTTCCTCTGAGTGCATTTCTCTCTGTGTATATATATATAAATTTGTGAGTGTATATACAATCTTACAGTAATTTAGGAATACCTAAGATATACAAAAGATTGGGTTTAGAAAAAAAAATAAGAGTACATCTTGAAAAAATAAACAATGGTTTATTTTAATTATTTCCATAAATTATATTACAACTTTTTAAATTGTCTGCACTAATGTACTTGATATAATGATTCAGGTACAGGATGCAATTTAAATTTAATAACAATTAAACTTCGATTATTCTATTTACTTTGTTTTCTTTGTATCCTTTGTTGAAAAGCATATATAGGTAGGCTCAGAAGCAGCAATGCACCACTGGGAGCTAGCTGCTGGTCTGTGGCTGCACATATATGCTTCCTGACCTTAGCTCACCCGGTGTGTTCAGGTAGCTCCCAGTAGTGCATTGCTGTTCCTTCAACAAAGAATACCAAGAGAATAGAAGTAAATTGGAAAACTGTTTAAACCTGTGTGTTCTGTCTGACTTATGAAAGAAGAATTTTAGGTTCCATAAAAGGATTCATGCTGTCAAAGAAAATAATTTATTTGACTATCTTAAGTCAAAACATAGCATTAACAAAATCAATGCAGGTACAAAATACTCAGGAATGATAACAACAAAAGAATATTATTCTGTTTAGTTATATATTGATTGCTACTATTACTTTTGAGTTACTTTTTTTTTGGGGGGGGGGCCCAAAAAAAAAAAATCTTGCACCAGGGCCTTCTGTTTAGTAGGACCGCCACTGTCTGTATGTATAAGTGTACAGACAGTCCCCGGGTTACAGACATCCGACTTAAAGGGACATAATACCCAAATGTTTAAACACTTGAAAGTGATGCAGTATAGCTGTAAAAAGCTGACTAGAAAATATCACCTAAGCATCTCTATTTAAAAAAGGAAGATATTTTACCTCAAATGTTTCTCAGTAGCCACATCCCATTGTAAAGGACTTCTAAGCAGCAAATCAGTATGTCTGTCCCGGGACAGCTGAAGGATTGAGCCTTGTGCACTCTCATGTTATTTCCCTATTCAGTGTAAGGAAATTTACAATGAAATCTCATGAGAGTTAAGTGAAATCTCATGAGATCACAGTAAAAGAGTTCATGACCTCAGCACTGTTGATGCTGATTGGCTGCTGTTCATTTCTTAATTTATTTATTTTTTTACCTGCAGCTGAGCAACAGCTGAGTATAACTTTTTACACAGAACTTACTCTGCTGAGCTGAGGAAATTGTGAGGTAAAATATCTTCCTTTTTTACATAGAGATGCTCAGGTGATATTTTCCTGTCAGCTTTTTACAGTTATACTGCATTAGTTTCAAGTGATTTAGCATATGAGTATTATGTCCCTTTAAGTACAACTCGTACTTACAAACGGAGAAAATAGAGCTTTATCACCAATCCTTCTTTCCAGGATAACCGAAAATACTCAAAATCCAATTGTCAACTCGTACTTACAAACGGAGAAAATAGAGCTTTATCACCAATCCTTCTTTCCAGGATAACCGAAAATACTCAAAATCCAATTGTCACAAGGACAGAAAGTGATGTGAAAGGTTAGGGGGCTTAGTGATTAGATTAGTTATTTGCATTGTGGGAGGATGGCGAATTAGGGGTTAATAATTTAGTTAGGTTTAATGCGTTGTGGGGGAATGGCAGATTAGGAGTTAATAGTTAAATTGGTACTTTGCGTTGTGGATGGATGGCGGATTAGGGGTTAATAGTTTAAATAGCTACTTTGCGATGTGGGAGATGGCGGTTTAGAGGTTAATACATTTTATTGTTAGTTGCGATGTGGGGAGATGGCGGTTTAGGGGTTAATAACTTTAACAGATACTTTGTGATATGGGGGTTTGGCGGATTAGGGGTTAATACATTTATTAGTTATTGCAGTGGGGGAGATATTGCGCATGCGTTAGGTGTTTGCTTTTATTATAACTGCGAGTGACAGGTAAAATATATGCACCGTATATGTGATCGATTGTAAGTGTAGTGTAAGGTCGGGTTACCATAGTAACCAATTAATTTTCAAGAAATCCAGCATCGGGTGGAAGCATGAACACAACGCTAACTTACACCTACACGAAAAGGGCGACTGCACGCAATGCGCTAAATACTTCAATGAAACCTGGTACTAAAATGAAATTTGAATTACTTTTAGCTGCCGGCAACTTCGGCAGCTTACGGCTCCATTTTTAACGGCTCAATGGAAACGAACCCTCTGTGTTTTGGATTGCAGCTTGCTGATTGCAGCGGAGAGACTTTCTAGTTAAAAGCTTTACCAGTGCAACTATCACTTGTATTCTGTTTTATATGACCATTTTGTTATTGTAATGTTATATACATAACATTTTATATTAAATAATATGTAATTTACCACATTTGAGTTAATTTATTTTATTTACATTACTTTAGTGCTGTCTGGACCTTTTTTGCAGTAAAGGGTTTGATTTAGATGATATTAAATAATGCTGTTAATCTCCCTTCTTGTTTTTAAAGGGATAGTAAAGTAAAAAAAAAATATTTCATGATTTAAATAGGGCATGTAATTTTAAACAACTTTCCAATTTACTTTTATTACCAATTTTGCTTTGTTCTCTTGGTATTCTTAGTTGAAAGCTAAATCTAGGAGGTTCATGTGCTAATTTCTTAGACCTTGAAGATTGCCTCTAATTTGAAAGCATTTTGACTGTTTTTAACCACTAGAGGGCGTTAGTTCATGTGTTTCATATAGATAACGTTAAGCTCAGGCACGTGAAGCTCCTAGGAGCCAGCACTGATTGGCTAAAAATGCAAGTCTGTCAAAAAAACTGAAATAAAGGGGCAGTTTGCAGAGGCATAGATACAAGGCAATCACAGAGGTAAAAAATATATTATTATAACTGTGTTGGTTATGCAAAATTGGGGAATGGGTAATAAAGGTATTATCTACCTTTTTAAACAACAAAAATTCTGGTGTTTACTGTCCCTTTAAGGGTTAGGCAGAACATAAGCAAGTTTAATTGGTAAATTTTTTTATTTATTTTTTATTGGCAAAAAGAGTAAATATTACTTCACATAACATTGTGAACCATCTACTAATTTTAACAGGTTACCATGGGTTAAAAAGAAAGGGTTAAAAAAAAAAGAATTTGCTTAAAAAATAAACTTTTTATTCTGCCTCATTTAGGGTTAGATTATAAATGGAGCACAAACATTTTAGTGTTATTGTGCTTTATCATCACTAGAGTGCAATTAATAGTGCTCATATTACAAGTCTGTCACTATTTTATAATGCTCAAGCGATAGTCTAGGACGCGCTAACATCTGCATTTCGGATATAGCGTTTGCGCTAAATCCCTCACACGGGGCTAGATTACAAGTGGAGCGTAATTTATCACTCCTGCTCGCACGTTAACTTCACTAGACTGATGCTTTTTGCACACGTCGGGTTTAGCTTATATTAGAAGATGAATTGGGCGTGAGGAAAAACACATAGGGGCCGATTTATCAATGCTTCATCTGATAATACGATGGAATCCGCTGGAATCCCGCATCAAATTTGCTGCACATTTGATCTGCCGTAGTTAAAGTGTCAAGATCGTCAAATGTTGACATGTGTGACGGAATATATCGTTCCCACGATACAAATCCGACGCAGATCAATGCTTATGTTATTCGAGCGGAATACTGATCATCCACAGTTCCATTCGACTCTATTTGACCCTCTTGCCAATTTATCAAACACTCAACAGGTACACTTGCGTCTATTCTGTCTATACCTTTCGTTCAAACCGCCATCCTTGTTAGGGAGATGTTACCATACTTATTGATTATGTTACATCTTTGTCTCTCATTACAAAGCAATTATTGGTCCAAATTTGGTGCACTAGTAGATATAGGGATAAAAATGAAATAAATACATTACTACTTATGTATTATGTTACATCTTTGTCTCTCATTACAAAGCTAGGGGACAGTATTATTGCTCCAAATTTGGAGCACTGGTAGATATAGGGTAAAGAATGAAATTAAAAAATTACATAATATAGCCAACTTTCGGCCCAATGAAGGCCGAAACAATCGTCTGGGGTTGCTGTGTTCCTTGTTCAGAGAGGAATTGCCTGGTATTTCGGCGTTGGACTGACCGTAATGGGCGGGATCGGACTGATATACTACAGGAAAGTTCTACTCTGTGAAAAGCATTGCTGGGCTAAAAGAAGTTGCACCCAGGTGGTAAATCGCCATAGAACAGGCTAACAATGGTATTGAGCTGGTTGTTCGTTCCTCTGAGTGCATTTCTCTCTGTGTATATATATATAAATTTGTGAGTGTATATACAATCTTACAGTAATTTAGGAATACCTAAGATATACAAAAGATTGGGTTTAGAAAAAAAAATAAGAGTACATCTTGAAAAAATAAACAATGGTTTATTTTAATTATTTCCATAAATTATATTACAACTTTTTAAATTGTCTGCACTAATGTACTTGATATAATGATTCAGGTACAGGATGCAATTTAAATTTAATAACAATTAAACTTCGATTATTCTATTTACTTTGTTTTCTTTGTATCCTTTGTTGAAAAGCATATATAGGTAGGCTCAGAAGCAGCAATGCACCACTGGGAGCTAGCTGCTGGTCTGTGGCTGCACATATATGCTTCCTGACCTTAGCTCACCCGGTGTGTTCAGGTAGCTCCCAGTAGTGCATTGCTGTTCCTTCAACAAAGAATACCAAGAGAATAGAAGTAAATTGGAAAACTGTTTAAACCTGTGTGTTCTGTCTGACTTATGAAAGAAGAATTTTAGGTTCCATAAAAGGATTCATGCTGTCAAAGAAAATAATTTATTTGACTATCTTAAGTCAAAACATAGCATTAACAAAATCAATGCAGGTACAAAATACTCAGGAATGATAACAACAAAAGAATATTATTCTGTTTAGTTATATATTGATTGCTACTATTACTTTTGAGTTACTTTTTTTTTGGGGGGGGGGCCCAAAAAAAAAAAATCTTGCACCAGGGCCTTCTGTTTAGTAGGACCGCCACTGTCTGTATGTATAAGTGTACAGACAGTCCCCGGGTTACAGACATCCGACTTAAAGGGACATAATACCCAAATGTTTAAACACTTGAAAGTGATGCAGTATAGCTGTAAAAAGCTGACTAGAAAATATCACCTAAGCATCTCTATTTAAAAAAGGAAGATATTTTACCTCAAATGTTTCTCAGTAGCCACATCCCATTGTAAAGGACTTCTAAGCAGCAAATCAGTATGTCTGTCCCGGGACAGCTGAAGGATTGAGCCTTGTGCACTCTCATGTTATTTCCCTATTCAGTGTAAGGAAATTTACAATGAAATCTCATGAGAGTTAAGTGAAATCTCATGAGATCACAGTAAAAGAGTTCATGACCTCAGCACTGTTGATGCTGATTGGCTGCTGTTCATTTCTTAATTTATTTATTTTTTTACCTGCAGCTGAGCAACAGCTGAGTATAACTTTTTACACAGAACTTACTCTGCTGAGCTGAGGAAATTGTGAGGTAAAATATCTTCCTTTTTTACATAGAGATGCTCAGGTGATATTTTCCTGTCAGCTTTTTACAGTTATACTGCATTAGTTTCAAGTGATTTAGCATATGAGTATTATGTCCCTTTAAGTACAACTCGTACTTACAAACGGAGAAAATAGAGCTTTATCACCAATCCTTCTTTCCAGGATAACCGAAAATACTCAAAATCCAATTGTCAACTCGTACTTACAAACGGAGAAAATAGAGCTTTATCACCAATCCTTCTTTCCAGGATAACCGAAAATACTCAAAATCCAATTGTCACAAGGACAGAAAGTGATGTGAAAGGTTAGGGGGCTTAGTGATTAGATTAGTTATTTGCATTGTGGGAGGATGGCGAATTAGGGGTTAATAATTTAGTTAGGTTTAATGCGTTGTGGGGGAATGGCAGATTAGGAGTTAATAGTTAAATTGGTACTTTGCGTTGTGGATGGATGGCGGATTAGGGGTTAATAGTTTAAATAGCTACTTTGCGATGTGGGAGATGGCGGTTTAGAGGTTAATACATTTTATTGTTAGTTGCGATGTGGGGAGATGGCGGTTTAGGGGTTAATAACTTTAACAGATACTTTGTGATATGGGGGTTTGGCGGATTAGGGGTTAATACATTTATTAGTTATTGCAGTGGGGGAGATATTGCGCATGCGTTAGGTGTTTGCTTTTATTATAACTGCGAGTGACAGGTAAAATATATGCACCGTATATGTGATCGATTGTAAGTGTAGTGTAAGGTCGGGTTACCATAGTAACCAATTAATTTTCAAGAAATCCAGCATCGGGTGGAAGCATGAACACAACGCTAACTTACACCTACACGAAAAGGGCGACTGCACGCAATGCGCTAAATACTTCAATGAAACCTGGTACTAAAATGAAATTTGAATTACTTTTAGCTGCCGGCAACTTCGGCAGCTTACGGCTCCATTTTTAACGGCTCAATGGAAACGAACCCTCTGTGTTTTGGATTGCAGCTTGCTGATTGCAGCGGAGAGACTTTCTAGTTAAAAGCTTTACCAGTGCAACTATCACTTGTATTCTGTTTTATATGACCATTTTGTTATTGTAATGTTATATACATAACATTTTATATTAAATAATATGTAATTTACCACATTTGAGTTAATTTATTTTATTTACATTACTTTAGTGCTGTCTGGACCTTTTTTGCAGTAAAGGGTTTGATTTAGATGATATTAAATAATGCTGTTAATCTCCCTTCTTGTTTTTAAAGGGATAGTAAAGTAAAAAAAAAATATTTCATGATTTAAATAGGGCATGTAATTTTAAACAACTTTCCAATTTACTTTTATTACCAATTTTGCTTTGTTCTCTTGGTATTCTTAGTTGAAAGCTAAATCTAGGAGGTTCATGTGCTAATTTCTTAGACCTTGAAGATTGCCTCTAATTTGAAAGCATTTTGACTGTTTTTAACCACTAGAGGGCGTTAGTTCATGTGTTTCATATAGATAACGTTAAGCTCAGGCACGTGAAGCTCCTAGGAGCCAGCACTGATTGGCTAAAAATGCAAGTCTGTCAAAAAAACTGAAATAAAGGGGCAGTTTGCAGAGGCATAGATACAAGGCAATCACAGAGGTAAAAAATATATTATTATAACTGTGTTGGTTATGCAAAATTGGGGAATGGGTAATAAAGGTATTATCTACCTTTTTAAACAACAAAAATTCTGGTGTTTACTGTCCCTTTAAGGGTTAGGCAGAACATAAGCAAGTTTAATTGGTAAATTTTTTTATTTATTTTTTATTGGCAAAAAGAGTAAATATTACTTCACATAACATTGTGAACCATCTACTAATTTTAACAGGTTACCATGGGTTAAAAAGAAAGGGTTAAAAAAAAAAGAATTTGCTTAAAAAATAAACTTTTTATTCTGCCTCATTTAGGGTTAGATTATAAATGGAGCACAAACATTTTAGTGTTATTGTGCTTTATCATCACTAGAGTGCAATTAATAGTGCTCATATTACAAGTCTGTCACTATTTTATAATGCTCAAGCGATAGTCTAGGACGCGCTAACATCTGCATTTCGGATATAGCGTTTGCGCTAAATCCCTCACACGGGGCTAGATTACAAGTGGAGCGTAATTTATCACTCCTGCTCGCACGTTAACTTCACTAGACTGATGCTTTTTGCACACGTCGGGTTTAGCTTATATTAGAAGATGAATTGGGCGTGAGGAAAAACACATAGGGGCCGATTTATCAATGCTTCATCTGATAATACGATGGAATCCGCTGGAATCCCGCATCAAATTTGCTGCACATTTGATCTGCCGTAGTTAAAGTGTCAAGATCGTCAAATGTTGACATGTGTGACGGAATATATCGTTCCCACGATACAAATCCGACGCAGATCAATGCTTATGTTATTCGAGCGGAATACTGATCATCCACAGTTCCATTCGACTCTATTTGACCCTCTTGCCAATTTATCAAACACTCAACAGGTACACTTGCGTCTATTCTGTCTATACCTTTCGTTCAAACCGCCATCCTTGTTAGGGAGATGTTACCATACTTATTGATTATGTTACATCTTTGTCTCTCATTACAAAGCAATTATTGGTCCAAATTTGGTGCACTAGTAGATATAGGGATAAAAATGAAATAAATACATTACTACTTATGTATTATGTTACATCTTTGTCTCTCATTACAAAGCTAGGGGACAGTATTATTGCTCCAAATTTGGAGCACTGGTAGATATAGGGTAAAGAATGAAATTAAAAAATTACATAATATAGCCAACTTCCTTTTTTTGGATAAATCTATTTGCACCATGTTTAACGCATGTAATACAAGTCCCACTCTCCACTTCGCACCAAATTTGACACTATATTTGACGCAATACTCAAACTCCTTAACAACCCACAAACTGGTAAAATTTTCCACAACTTCTTATTGGTAAATGCATAATCATGTGATTAATGAAATCAGCCAATCTGATTGAAATATACATTTTCTACTATCACTAACTAATCAAATTGCTCTATACTTGAGTCATTGATCACTCATCAGAACTTATAAGTGCCATTTATTAAATTGCTTATTATACTTTGAAAGTATGTATATGTGAAATTAGTATTAAAGATAAACATTGATGATGACATTAGGCCACACTGTGTAATATTTTTGACAATGATTTTAATAATCGAATGATGATAACTCAAATGGATAGTCTATACCTAACATTAAACTGTCATGAATCAGATATAGCAGAATTTAAAAATCACCTCTTTTCTGTCATGCTATTTTCAGTGTTTTTCTTCCTTCTCTTGAATTACATTTTCATTAAGAAATGTCATCTTAAATGCCAGCCCATTTTAAAACACCTGCGTAGGGGTGGTGTTTTAAACTAGACTGCAATCAGGGTTACACAAGTGTAAAGAGAAAGCTGGCCCAGCTCTTAAAATATTCATTGATTGCAAATAAATACATATGATACCCTGATTACATGTTATATTCGCATTTATTCTTGCTCAGAATAATTATATATTTACACTATATACTTATAGTGCTATAAATAAACACAGAGATATGAAAGACAACATTGTTTAGAACAAAAAAAAAGGAATTTAGGGACATGTAAATATGCTTGCAAAAGATTTTTGACATAACACACACACACATATATATATATATATATATATATATATATATATATATATATATATATATATATATATATATATATATATACAAACACAGTTGTGCTCATAAATTTACATGCCTTGGCAGAATTTATGATTTCTTGGCCATTTTTTAGAGAGTATGAATGATAACACAAAAACTTTTCTTTCACTCATGGTTAGTATTTGGCTGAAGCCATTTATTATCAATCAACTGTGTTTACTCTTTTAAAATCATAATGACAACAGAAACTACCCAAATGACCTTGATCAAAAGTTTACATACCCTGTGATTTTGGCCTGATAACATGCACACAAGTTGACACAAAGGGGTTTGAATGGTTATTAAAGGTAACTATCCTCACCTGAGATCTGTTTGCTTGTAATTAGTGTGTGTGAATAAAACGTTAACGAGTTTCTGGACTCCTGACAGACCCTTGCATGTTTCATCCAGTGCTCCACTGACGTTTCTGGATTCTGAGTCATGGGAAAAGCAAAATAATTGTCAAAGGATCTGCGGGAAAAGGTAGTTGAACTGTATAAAACAGGAAAGGGATATAAAAAGATATCCACGGAATTGAGAATTCCAATCAGCAGTGTTCAAACTCTAATCAAGAAGTGGAAAATGAGGGGTTCTGTTGAAACCAAAACACGGTCGTTGACCAACTAAAATTTCAGCCACAACTGCCAGGAACATTTTTCGGGATGCAAAGAAAAACCCACAAATAACTTCAGGTGAAATACAGGACTCTCTGAAAACATGTGGTGTGGCTGTTTCAAGATGCACAATAAGGAGGCACTTGAAGAAAAATGGGTTGCATGGTCGAGTTGCCAGAAGAAAGCCATTACTACGCATATGCCACAAAGTATCCCGCTTACAATACACCAAACAGCACAGAGACAAGCCTCAAACCTTCTGGCACAAAGTCATTTGGAGTGATGAGATCAAAATTGAGCTTTTAGGCCACAAGCATAAACGCTACATTTAGAGAGGAGTCAACAAGGCCTATGATGAAAGGTACACCATTCCTATTGTGAAACACAGAGGTGGATCGCTGATGTTTTGGGGATGTGTGAGCTACAAAGGCACAGGAAATGTGGTCAGAATTAGACATTCCAACATGACAATGATCCTAAACACAAGGCCAAGTTGACCTGTTATTGGCTAGAGCATAATAAAGTGAAGGTTCTGGAGTGGCCATCTCAGTCTCCTGACCTCAATATCATTGAGCCACTCTGGGGAGATCTCAAACGTGCAGTTCATGCAAGGCAGCCCAAGAATTTACAGGAACTGGAGGCTTTTTGCCAGGAAGAATGGGCAGCTTTAGGTAACAGGAGAGGCCGCTTCCAGCTCACACGCCATACTCCGGATGCAGACTCCTATGGATGACGTCACTGACGCTTCTGTGTCCAGCTTTCGCACACTATAGCTTGCGGTGATCTGGTGCAATGCCCGTAAGGCAACGGATTTACTTGCCAATAGTTTCCATTGAAGAAAAAAAGTTCTGGCAGCACATAGTAGTGATAAAATAATTCACTTTTATTGAGCAATATTTCAAGCACACAGGTACATCATGGACTGAACGTCTGACGCGTTTCACGCCCCCTAGTGGCGCTTCATCAGAGACAACAGGTGTTCTAACCACAGCCTTCTTATACACAGGCTGTGGACAGGTACATATTTTAACCCTTCAATGTCACAATCATACACAGTAAACATTAAAAGGATGCCAAGTCATAAAATATGCTACAGTTCACAATGTCAAAATCTCTCATGTTACCCTTATCAAGGAAAGAAAAATGTATATATATATATATATGTCTGTAGAATATTCACTCTAAATACTTATTACATAAATTTATAATTATGCCCATTAATGTAGGTAACCTGTCATAAAGGGGTGATTTAAATCATATTATTATAGACAATTGAATCATATCATAATTGAAAAACCTACAAAAATATTTAAGAATATGTAAATATGCTAGTATTTCAGACCCTCAAATATATATATTTGTCCAAACAATTATTAACCAGTTTAAATACACACGCACATATATATAAATACACGTACATGTGTATGTATACATTCACAGCCAATAATTTTTCTGACTACTAGATTTTATTTATTATGTTTTATGTTATTTTATTATTCAGTACTAACTTGATGGCTGACTTATTATCAACTATGCAAAAAGCAAACAATGATGATAATTGATAGCTATACAAAATAACTAATATCCCATTCCAAATTGAGGCCATTGGGAGTTCTAGTTTTTAACTGATAAATCCAGTATAACTCTTTTTTGTCCAAAATCTTATACTTATTACCCCCTCTTAAAGGGACCTTTGCTACATCAATAATTTTCACCTTGAATGTACCTTCATGGGTGAAATGTATAAGATTAAAGTGCCGAGCTACTGTAGATTCCTTGCAATAATTTTTCACATCATTGACATGTTCCCTAACCCTCACATTGACCTCTCTGGTCGTTTTTCCAACATATTGGATCTTACACAAACTGCATTCCAATAGATAGACCGCGAACGTAGTCTTACAGTTCGCATAGAAGGTTATGGGATATACATTATTGTCAACTGAGGATTTAAAAATATTTGTTGCATCAATTATAGGGCAAGTTAGGCACGTTTTAGCGCCACATTTGAAACACCCTGCCTTTCTCAACCAATTATCTCCTCTATTAGTTCTCATACTTGGAACCAAACTGGGAGCTAGCTGAGCCGCCAGTGTCATCGGTTTCTTGGGTACAAATCTGCAACCAGACGTATAATTCTGCAGTATTTGATCCCCACCAAGTATTGGCATGTGTCTCTTTAAAATTTTGACTATATCAGAAAATTGGTTGGTATACTCTGTTGTGAATACAATAGTACCATCATTAAATTGCAATACTAGAACAGTTTGTAGCTCAGCTCCACTGTCAGGTGCAGGCCAGAAAGGGTGCTGTAATCCCTTTAGCCATAATAAATCCACAAAAGAAGGCAGCACCTTGCAGTATAAAAATATCTTTATTTCCACATACTGGAATAAAAAGGTGACGTTTCGGGTAGAGAACCCTTAATCAAGGATTAAGGGTTCTCTACCCGAAACGTCACCTTTTTAATCCAGTATGTGGAAATAAAGATATTTTTATACTGCAAGGTGCTGCCTTCTTTTGTGGATTTATTATTAAATTGCAAGTGATTGGCTTTATCAGCTCTATTTCTTATTTTCACTTTGCTGATTTCTAACTTAGTCTTCTCCAATTTCTTTGGATCATACTCCCTTGCTGTTAACCTTTTTGTTAATTCGTCAGCCTGTTGGTGATAAATTTCATCATCCTCAGTATTTCTCCTTAATCTGATGTATTGGCCCCTTGGAATGGCTCGAACCAAATGGGGGGATGGCAAGAGCTTGCATGTAGGATAGTATTACCTGCAGTAGTTTTGCGAAATGTTTTAGACACAATCCTTTCCTCTTCCACATTCCCCTCCAAGGTTATGTCCAAGAAGTCAATACACCTATGATCATATCCTCCCACAAATTTCAAAAATAATTCATTGTTATTCTTGGCAGAACGTAAGGGAGAGAAATTCAATCGTGACAGATTGGACTATGAGACCAACAAAGTATATATTTGGCCACAGCTCCAAAAGGATTCTTGGAAGTCCTTTCCTGGTAAAGGAGGAAGATGGAACAACAAAAATAAGGCTAAGAAGGAAGAGAATAAAAATCCAAAGCCTATACTGAAAAACAAGCAATCAAAGAAAGTGGTTTTTTCTTCAACAGAAGCTGAGTCTTCAGACCAGGAATCAGTAGATTCAGCCAAATCTCCATCTCTTTCCTCTTCTTCCCCCTCTTCGGTTTCCTCTTCTATTTCTTCCTCTATTTCCTCCCATTCTCTGCCGGTAAACAGTAATGAAGATACGGAGAATGAAGGGCCATCTACAAGGGCCAAAGAATCAAGAAAAGAGCGCAACAAAGAGTTCAAGAAAGGATCCAAAGTCCCTTTAGATGGGTCAGGAGATCCAAAGGCAAAAAGAAAAAAGAAATGAGAAAACAATGTTTGGGACAATTAGACCTAAATGTGATCAATCTATCATCATATGTTTCTCTCCCAGAAAAACAGCGCAGTCTGTGAAAGAAAGAAGGACTCCAATAGTGGAATATTGTATGAAATAAGCACTCTTTATTTACATCAAGCAAGCCAAATACTCACACTATCTGGCGTGGTTAAAAATCACATAAGGGTATCTTTAAAATAACAGTTGAACTTGAGCTATCCTGTGGTCTGTACACGCTTGGGAAGTGAACAGCGATGTACCCGGTCGGCGTGTGACGTCACCACCCGACAACAGCTTCCTCTTGAAAAAGCGCCCAGCAGGGGGCGAGAAACGTGTTGAGGCCGAGATTCTGAGAGCACTGTGAGTCAGTGTATGCAGACGGAGTGTCAAACAGAATCAGCTGTTGTCGGGTGGCGACGTCACACGCCGACCGGGTACATCGCTGTTCACTTCCCAAGCGTGTACAGACCACAGGATAGCTCAAATTCAACTGTTATTTTAAAGATACCCTTATGTGATTTTAACCACGCCAGATATTGTGAGTATTTGGCTTGCTTGATGTAAATAAAGAGTGCTTATTTCATACAATATTGCACTATTGGGGGCGTGAAACGTGTCAGACGTTCAGTCCATGATGTACCTGTGTGCTTGAAATATTGCTCAATAAAAGTGAATTATTTTATCACTACTATGTGCTGCCAGAACTTTTTTTTTTCAATGGGCAGCTTTACCATCTGAGAAGATAAAGAGCCTCATCCACAAATACCACAAAAGACTTCAAGCTGTCATTGATGTTAAAGGAAGCAATACATGGTATTAAGAATTGGGGTATGTAAACTTTTGATCAAGGTCATTTGGTAGTTTCTGTTGTCATTATGATTTAAAAAGAGTAAACACAGTTGATTGATAATAAATAACTTCAGCCAAACACTAACCATGAGTGAAAGAAAAGTTTTTGTGTTATCATTCATATTCTCTGAAAAATGGCCAAGAAATCATAAATTCTACCAGGGTATGTAAACTTATGAGCACAACTATATATATATATATATATATATATATATATATATATATATATATATATATATATAAAACACACAGAGAAAGTCCAGCACTCAGTTACAAGCTCTCAGCTAAAGTTAGTTACCGCATTTGGCCAAATGGGGCAAGCCCAGGTACCATATCAAGGTCCTTTCCAAAACCTGGGACCCTAAAACAGCCACACAATGCAAGCTCTCAAAGACCAAACATCCTCCGAGCTCAGAACACTGAAGAAATCAGGCAAATTTACATGTAGCAGACCCAGACGAAGGTAAACACCTGAGTCAAGAACACGTAGCCATCCTCAGGATGACACAGAAGAAATACTTGCTAGAACCGGCTACCAAAATGTAGAGTGCTAAACCTCCACTACAGAAGGCACAATCTAAGCAACCGAATCGCCAGACCTACAAATAGGTCTCGAAAATAAAAGGAGAGCTCAGAACCTCAAGGAGGACCAACGCGCTCCCAAGATCCGAGAAGAACAATGGATCTCAGGACCTACCTCCAGCCAGGCAAGGCCAAGCATCGGCAGGTCTGAAACCAGGGGACCAGAAAACCTCCAGCTCAAACGACGAGCAGAAGATGGCACAGCCATTACAACAGTGCTCTGATGCCAACCCGAAACACCACATGGAGACCATCCACAAGGTCAAAGACCTAGAGATCTAGCTAAAGGCCCAACATAGACTCAAGGCGAAGCCAGCAACTCTCTAGATGGACAGAACAACCCAGAGAGCGTACCTCTCTCCGAAATAGGTTAACCCGTCTGTCCCAACCTCCTGATAAAAAGGAGAAGCCCTAAGATAGGGACCACACTTCATAAAGGATATAAGCCCCCCGACAAAGGGGGACGGAAGGACAGAGCCCCTGCCCCCAGGACACAGCCATAAGCTGAACCGAGAGAACAAATCTCTAACGCCCTGATCTGGAAGGATTCCCCTGAAGATTTTAACTTGCTAGCACAAGACAAGGTTCCATAGCTGCAGTGGTTATTGCTAGCAGAGCAGCAAAGCCATCACACTATGTCAGCAAGCCTACCAAGGGAAACCGACTGATAGGCGACGGTAAGCCCAAGGGGCATCGGTACCCAGAAAAACCTGGCCAAATTTAATGGTACTCATTTATCGACCTCTGAAGGATGAAGGGCTGAGTCGGCCCTGCCGTGATCTGAACCCGTTACCTTGGATCTTTAAAACAGGATATTTTATAGTCAGGGCATTTACCAACTGAGCTACCTCACCAGATCAACTAGCCGAACCATAAGACTCAGCCCAAGTTTCCTGGAACTGGGGAACCCTGTACCAGCTCTAGATCCTAACAGTCTGGTACATTCCGCAATGGGATCCACAATGGAAGCGCTGAGTGAGAACCTCAGCCACCAGAAGAACCAGAGTGAGGAGGTCCGAGCCCCCAAAACGGGAACCTGGAAACTGAAATCTTAAAAACCAGACCCCCAGGAGGTAACCATACAATGTCCAAAGTAAAATGGACAATGAGAAAAACTCGCAAGTTCCGCCAAAGATGAGATCACCCCTTGCCAGAGTCCAACACTTCAAGGAGCTAAGGAAGCAAAGATCGAAACAATATCACTAGAGAACAAGGGGATACCTCAAGGACAAAATCACTCGAACAAAGGCTAGTCTCCACATCACCCCCCTAAAATCTGAGGAGAAGATTTAAGAAGGATGCAGAGCATCCCCCAGCTCCGGAGAAGAAACCCTAAACAGAGCTTGAGGAGACCACTCTGCCCATGTCCCTACAAAGGAACCAACTCTCGAAGGGAACCAGGTCCCCTTGGAACGGGCTAAGTCCAAAGGTCTCAAGAAGAGAACCACAGCAGGAACAAGTCCAAGGACAATTCTAGAGCCTTAGAAGGTGAAACTGCCCAGAAACAGCGATAAGCAGGTGCTAAACCCCCAATCCTCCCAAGAGAGGAAAGAAACTCTAGGCCCCAAGGAAATCGGAGCAAAAAGAGTGACACAGCGGAACTCCACTGACCCTGTCAATCAGATTGAAAGGCTGATATTTGAATAAGGACTGACACAATCCTTCCTGCCATATGGATCATCTTAGAGAGCTTAGCTGAATTTAGAAAGAAAAACAAGAAAACACACAAATAATAATTGTGAGCACTCAGCGCCCCACCGGACCAGCCAGGCAGAACAGGCGCCACGTGTCTGAATAAGCCACAGGACAGAAGATCTGATTTCCAGCAGGACAAGCCGCAGCTGGGGTCATAACTGTCAAGCTGCCTAAATCCTACCTCAGAGGGAAAGGTTAAACAGACAAACATAAGACTAACGTGTCCCTTAAACTTCCGAAGAAGCAACCAGAGAGAATCGATCCCAGAAGTTCCCTAAGGAAACACATAATCGAAAACAAAAGACATCCTAACCGGATAAAAGAAAATATAAGGCAACCCCTAGTTTAACGCCCAGGAAGAAAACAGGCATACCCGCAGGACCAGCCAAACGGAACCCTGATCTTCCAACAAAAAACTGGGAAAGATCTCAATAAGCAGACAGTTTGGAGATTACGTCATCCCCTCATGTCTAATGAGGTGACCCATTCGAAGCAGAATACCACGGATTCCCGTATTCGTTAAGGATAGGATCCTCCAATAACGAGAAGTAAAACGAGAAGACGCGCTATTCTGTAACAAAAGGTACAACACTTAGGAACAGCTGCACCTGCAGGGAACTGTATAGGCCCACCCAAGGCCGGTAGACCCGGGACAATCGGGCACGAGCACAAACACAAATAAACGTCTGGACTTTGCAAACGCATAATCGCCAAAAATATGTGAAAGCGAAAACAAGCTGCAACCTCCTGGGGAACAAGCCACCCTGTAAGGAGGGATAAACATAATCTGGGTTACCCGCATGTGTAGTAGTTGGGAGCAGTAGGGAACTCGCTTCTTGGAGGCGGATGGCTCAGCAGACCGGATTCCCCGAGCTCGAGGAACAGGGTGCTCTAATATGGCAAATGGAACATAACTGATTGACCTGTGTCAAAGGGGCAAATTCGCATTCTTCACAAGTCGAAGAATCTGAATCTGAAATTTGAGCAGTCTCAGCATCAGAATCCTCCATAACTAGATAAAGAATTAAATAATATGGACTAAAGAAAAAAACGTAAACGGCACCTGACACCCACAATGGCTGGTGCACTCACCACCTCCTAGACCCAGACACTAGCAGACTCTAATTTTTCAGTCACCACACGGTCAGGAATGTGGAAATGGAAAACCAGAACGTAAACATGTCCAGTCACAAGGTGAACCATACAGTCCAAAAAGCGCGCCCAACCACAAGGTCGCGTCACTACCAAAGGCCTTAATGTTCTCGCCATGAGCCCAGATAACACTACACATAAGCAGATTGAATCACATAACAAACATGATTAAACGCCCCCCCCGCCCCCCGTTCAATAATCCCCCTCGGGAGATATTAACCCTCGATTCCAAGATACCAAAGGAGCCTCACTGAGGCCCTATATATATACTTAATAAGTCCTGCAAGATAGTTCCTTATGGGAAACAAAAAGTTACAGTACATTCTGATGAAGTAAAATGAAACAATCTTACCGGAATCTATGCCGTGGAACAGTAACACGGCCCTTCAAGTGTGACGAATAGTAGCAGCTCCTCCGCCATGGACTTGAGAGAAGAAAGCAGGCAGCGAAGCGAAGTTCGACAACGCTGATTGCTAGTGGAGCTGTTAATATGAGTCGGGATGGTTTCGCAGAAAGACTCTTCCTGCATCTCCGGACTCTAACTTTCATCCAGGCCCTCACTGAGAGACTGATAGGATTACTTAAAGTTCCCGTCCCATGTCGAAGAGTACTACCCTCCATAAGAGACAAAACAAACTTCTGACACTTCACTGCCAACCTCCTGGGACGAAAAGCCAAGAATGACTGGGGGATGAGGGAATAGGGAGGAGTATTTAAGCCTTTGGCTGGGGTGTCTTTACATCCTCCTGGTGGCCAGGTTCTTATTTCCCAAAAGTAATGAATGCAGCTGTGGACTCTTTCCATTTAGGAAGAAAAAGAACAACTTTGAAGACAGCTGCAGGCACAGAAGGAAAACCAGATAGCATGGTGAGTAGTAATCTTGCTACTGTAGTTGTACTTAGCAGTTTGTCACAATACACACCGCCCCCAGCTCTCTGAGCTTGAATACTGATGCATGGGCCCTTGCAGCATATGCTGCTGTAAAATAGTAATAGCTTTCACTAGAAGTAACTTTACTAATGGAAGAATATTGCAAAAAAATGCTTCTATTTAAAACTGAAATGCATGCATGCACACTTGAATTTTGACATTTATATCCCTATCTATAGGGTGTGCTTAAAGGGACATGAAACCCAAACATTTTCTTTCATGATTCAGACAGAGCCTACCATTTTAAACAACTTTCCAATGTACTTATATTATCCAATTTGTTTTGTTCTCTTGGTATCTTGCATACCTAGCTAGGTCCAGGAGCTGGGAGCTAGCTGCTGATTGGTGGCTGCACATTTATAGCTCTTATCATTGGCTTACAAATGTGTTCAGCTAGTTCAGAGTTGTGGATTGCTGCTTCGTCAATAAATAGAATTAAGCAAAATTGATGATAGAAGTAAATTGGAAAGTTGCTTAAAATTGCATGTTCTATCTGAATCATGAAAGAAAAATTTGGGGTTTCATGCCCCTTTAAAATTTGCTGGCCACATTAAGATGCTCTGTCGAACATGTTTAATCATTCACTTGTAATACCAGATTGTATGTTATTGTTTGTGCAAGGCAGAACGCTAGATAATGCACCCCAGATTGTGCTCCACTTGTAATGTAGCCCTTATCTGGCACTAAGGAAATCTCAGGGACAAGAACTAGGAAAGGGAGTTATAGGGTTCAACTATTTCTAAAACTTAAGTTTATTTCATAAATTAAAATCTATTTAAATTAAATCAAAAAGTGAGAAAACAGACAAATACATACATAATCTGTCCAAAAAAGGACTGTGGACTTCTCTCCTCCAATTGGCAAAAAGGCCTTGTTTAGGAGGACACCTTTTCCAGGACTTTGAGAAGAGCCAGCAGGGCTGATATCACTATACTGACGGAAATGCCAGAGGAAAATGCCCCCAAGATTCCCGGCCGATAGCTGGATACCTCGGCGTCAAGTGGGGACACCCCTCCAATAGACTGAAAAAGAGTTAAACAGGACTTTTGAGTCAAGGCGACGTGTTTCTGACCATATACGAGCCTTTTTCAAACCAAAAAAACACTGTCTTTTCGGCCGGGAATCTTGTGGGCATTTTCCTCTGGCATCTCCAGCAGTATAGTGATATCAGCCCTGCTGGCACTTCTTGAAGTCCTGGAAAATGTGTCCTCCTAAACAAGGCTTTTTTTGCCAATTGGAGTCCACAGCTCTTTTTTGGACAGATTATGTACAGGTATGTATTTGTCTGTTTTCTCACTTTTTGATTAAAATAGATTTTAATCTATAAAATAAACTTAAGTTTTAGAAATAGTTGCCCCATATAGCTCCCTTTAGTAGTTCTTGTTCCTAAGCTTTTAAATTACCAAGGAGTGGGTAGCACTAGGGGATTCTTTTTTACCTCTGTTATTTCTATAGTAATACACGACTCCTGTTATCTCCCTAAAAAGTGCCACTTCTTCCCCTCTACTTTTTTACTAGGGAAATCTCCAAATGTATTATTTATATATTGACCTCAGATTTATGTGTTACTTGTATCTACCACACTCTATGTCTCCCCCTGTTGACCGCACCTCGTATTTCTCGAAGTAAACATTCCCCAGGTGCAGGATGGAAGAGAGGATTCGGAAGATGCTTTCTTGGTCTTCTCCATTGAAGCTGAGAGACTCCATGGCATTAAGAAGTCTACGGAAATCATCTGTGTCACTCTTTGCAGGAATTTCACAGTTACCTCCCTAAACAAATAAGAAGAGTCATTAATTAATGGGACAGACTACTTGAAAATATTTATTGTTTAAAGATTGATAATCCCTTTATTACCCTTTCCCCAGTTTTACATAACCAACACTATTATATTGATATACTTTTTACCTCTGTGATTACCTTGTATCTAAACTTTTGCAGACTGCCCCCTTATTTCAGTTCTTTTTGAGTTACATATGATGGTGTTTTAAATATAGATGATAATTGGGAATTGGGACGCCAAAGCCTGGGTGAGTTAATAAGGAAACACACCAGATTGTTGTGGAATAAAAACACCTATGACAGGTATCTGGCAATTCATGTTATCCCTAGAGGTTTAAGGGCCCGCATTTTTCCTACCTTTAGTTTCCATATCGACTATTATAAAAAAAGATGGGAACAGAAGTCCTGGTTGCCATTTTGTCTTATTATAAAAACAAAAACTGTAGGGGAATTACATAAAGACATAATGGATCTCAGCCAGAAACTTTATAAATTTGAAAAACACTTAGAGGAGTTCTAGAAGATATATACAAAACTCAGAGAGGAGCTTAATAACAAAGCAAAAAATAAATCTTAACAGTCAAATGTGATAAACTTAGCAGAGATATCATTTTTTTTTTTTTTTTTTTAAAAGGTGTACTTTTACTTAGGATGTAAAAAATGTATGCTGTAGACAGGTTTATGTATACCCCTCGAATAATCCAGAAGAACAATCTTTCTTAGAATACCAAACCTCTGAAGCTGAGAATGGTGATGAGGAGATCTCACAAAGGATACTCACCTAGATTATGAGTTTTGCTTTAGGCTTAAAAAGCAACGTTGGCTGGTCCTAATGCTGATTTTTAACGCCCGCTGGTATTACGAGTCTTGCAGATACAGGTGTTCCGCTCACTTTGTTGGCCAGACTTGGCAATACCGCAAATCTACTTACGTAAATTGCGTATCCTCTTTTTTCAATGCATAGCGCCGGTATTACAAGTCTGCCAAAAAGTGAGCGGTAGACCCTCTCCTGTCAAGACTGGTACCGCATTTTAAAGTCAGTAGTTAAGAGTTTTACACTACAAAGCCGTAGCATAAAACTCAACTAAAGTGCTAAAAAGTACTTGTCAATACCGCAAATCTACTTACGTATATTGCGTATCCTCTTTTTTCAATGGGACTTGCATAGCGCCGGTATTACAAGTCTGCCAAAAAGTGAGCGGTAGACCCTCTCCTGTCAAGACTGGTACTGCATTTTAAAGTCAGTAGTTAAGAGTTTTACACTACAAAGCCGTAGCATAAAACTCTTAACTAAAGTGCTAAAAAGTACACTAACACCCATAAACTACCTATTAACCCCTAAACCGAGGCCCTCCCGCATCGCCCTTAAAAAAACCTAACACCAACCCCTTGAAGATCACCTTACCGGGAGAAGTCTTCATCCAACCGAGCCAAAGTCCTCAACAAAGCCAGGAGAATTCTTCATCCAAGCCGGGCGAAGTGGTCCTCCAGAAGGCATCTTCTATCTTCATCCATCCGGCGCGGAGCGGGTCCATCTTCAAGACATCCGACGCGGAGCATCCTCTTCATCCGACGGCTAACACTGAATGAAGGTTCCTTTAAATGATGTCATCCAAGATGGCGTCCCTTCAATTCCGATTGGCTGATAGAATTCTATCAGCCAATCGGAATTAAGGTAGAAAAAAATCCTATTGGCTGATGCAATCAGCCAATAGGATTGAAGTTCAATCCTATTGGCTGATCCAATCAGACAATAGGATTGAGCTTGCATTCTATTGGCTGTTCCAATCAGCCAATAGAATACCAGCTCAATCCTATTGGCTGATTGGATCAGCCAATAGGATTTTTTCTACCTTAATTCCGATTGGCTGATAGAATTCTATCAGCCAATCGGAATTGAAGGGACGCCATCTTGGATGAAGTCATTTAAAGGAACCTTCATTCAGTGTTAGCCGTCGGATGAAGAGGGTGCTCCGCGTCGGATGTCTTGGGAGATGGACCCGCTCCGCGCCGGATGGATGAAGATAGTGATGCCGTCTGGATGAAGACTTCTACCCGTCTGGAGGACCACTTCGCCCGGCTTGGATGAAGACTTCTCCTGGCTTCGTTGAGGACTTCGGCCCGGTTGGATGAAGACTTCTCCCGGTAAGGTGATCTTCAAGGGGTTAGTGTTAGGTTTTTTTAAGGGGGTATTGGGTGGGTTTTAGAGTAGGGTTGGTTGTGTGGGTGGTGAGTTTTAATGTTGGGGGGGATCTGTAATTTTTTTACAGGTAAAAGAGCTGATTACTTTGGGGCAATGCCCCGCAAAAGGCCCTTTTAAGGGCTATTTGTAATTTAGTGTAGGGTAGGCCTTTTTTATTTTGGGGGGGCTTTTTTATTTTGTTAGGGGGATAAGATTGGGTGTAATTAGTTTAAAAATCTTGTAATTTGTTTATTATTTTCTGTAATTTAGTGTGGTTTTTTTTTGTACTTTAGCTAATTTTATTTAATTGTATTTAATTTAGGGAAATAATTTAATTATAGTGTAGTGTTAGGTGTCAGTGTAACTTAGGTTAGGTTTTATTTTACAGGTCAATTTGTCTTTATTTTAGCTAGGTAGTTTGTTAAATAGTTAATAATTATTTAATTAGTAACTATTCTACCTAGTTAAATAAATATAAACTTGCCTGTAAAATAAAAATAAACCCTAAGCTAGATAAAATGTAACTATTAGTTATATTGTAGCTAGCTTAGGGTTTATTTTATAGGTAAGTATTTAGTTTTAAATAGGAATACTTTAGTTAATGAAATTAATTTTATTTAGATTTATTTAAATTATATTTAAGTTAGGGGCGGTTAGGGTTATACTTAGGTTTAGGGGTTAATACATTTAGAATAGTGGCGGCGACGTTGGGGGCGGCAGATTAGGGTTTAATAAGTATAATGTATGTGGTGGCGATGTCTGGAGCGGCAGATTAGGAGTTAATGGTTATAATGTAGGCTTCGGCGATGTCAGGGGCGGCAGATTAGGGGTTAATAAGTGTAAGATTAGGGGTGTTTAGACTTGGGGTTCAGGTTAGGGTGTTAGGTGTAAAATAAATTTTATTTCCCCATAGGAATCAATGGGGCTGCGTTAGGAGCTAAACGCTGCTTTTTTGCAGGTGTTAGACTTTTTTTCAGCCGGCTCTCCCCATTGATTCCTATGGGGAAATCGTGCACAAGCTAACGTAAGCAGCGCTGGTATTGGAGTGAGATGTGGAGCAAAATTTTGCTCAACGCTCACTTTTTGTCTGTTAACGCCAGGTTAGTAAAAACCCATAATACCAGCGCTGTCTGTAAGTGAGCGGTGAGCATAAACTGCTCGTTAGCACCGCATAACCTCTAACGCAAAACTCGTAATCTAGGTGTTAGTTAGTAACCCGGAGTATAGAGAAAAATGGGTCACAAAAAAGTAAAAGACAAAGGACGGGAGAGCAGTGGTACCAGAAATGTAAGAAACAGGTCCAGGTGGGACAGAGAAAAATGGTCCAAGATGGTCCAAGAGACCAAAGTGGTAGCACAGGACCAACTGCAGATTATTAACCTTTCTTCAAGGGTTTTGAATTAAAATCAAATTAATGTACTACGGAAAGGTCTATGTTTTGTACCCATGCACACTTTTGAATACTCTGAAGTCATTAAAGATCTGTACCTCCTTTTTTGAGGAGAATTATTTTGAGAAAAAAAATGTACTTTAAACATTAGGATAAGGATATTGATAGACAAGGTTTGAGACATCTAGAGGACCTGCTAAATGAGAGAGAGCCGTAAGAATGATTTGACATCCTGGATGGATAAGATAAGAACTAAATTGACCCTTATACCCCTTTATCCAAATAACCCAAGATAGGTGTTTATTTACAATTGTTCAAAAGAGATATTTTAGGTCTAGCACCATGTGGAGGCTCTAATTTAAGTCCTGATAAAAAATTAGCATTGAGTAAAATTGGGAATTGGAAGGGAGTTATTGTGAAGCCCTCAGATAAAGGTGGGAATATAGTTTTATGGCCAGTAAAAATGTACATCAGCAAGGCCAAACAACTGTGTGATAAATCCTATTATAAAATGCTGTGCAGTTATCCAACTAAATCATTTTTGACTTAATATAGAAATCTTATTCAGTGGCTAGATCAAGAGTTAATTTCAGATTCAGAAATACATTTCTTTTGAGTTGATAGACTTAAAACTACTTTCTACTTGCTTCCAAAGGTTAATAAAAGAATGGAAATACCATCTGGGAGGCCTACTGTCTTTGGCATACAGAGTTTGTACGAAGAGGCCTCCAAATATTTGGATGCCAGACTTATGTTTACCCTTCCTTATTATGTCAGAGGCACCATGGATGTATTGAGTAGGACTGAGAATATTATTCTGGACAATGATACTTTTTTTTTGGCCACTTGTGATGCTGAATCGTTATATAACTAAAGAACACAAATGAGGGTGCCATGCAGTTGAATATTTCTTGGTGATCAGGTGAACATAGTGGAAAACTGAATTTATACTTGACTAACTGAAATTTGTTCTCAGCCACAATGATTTTGGCTTTATCTACACGTTTGTGGGACAGCAATGGAGGCAGCTTGTGCCCCCAATTATGTCAATATTTTTCTGGGGTGGTAGGAACGAGAATTCGTTTTTTTTAAGGATTCTATTGTTAAATACATTGAGCATGTTCTTATATGGCTTTATTATATTGATTATATTTTCATTATTTTGGCGGGGTCCCTGAGCATTGTCCTTGGAATTTATTCAAACACTGAATGATAACAATATTAATTTGAAATAGACCTCTGAAATTAATTTTAAAAAAGTGAATTTTTTGGATATTACTACTTCGAGAGGTGATTGTGGCAAGACTCGATCAAATATATATAGTAAGGAAACAGCCACAAATTCAACACTACGCTATACAAGTTCACACCACGGGGCAACTAAAAAAGCTATTCCAATTGGGGAATTTCTAAGGTTGTATAGAAACATGTCTATTTGTAAAGAGAGAGTTAACAAACTTAGATATATACAGTATTAAAAGAAAGGGATATCCTGCTAAACTGTTTTGGCAAGCACATTAAAGGGCAATTCACATGCCACTTGATAGCCTTCTTAAGATAAGAACAAGGTTGTTAACAAGTGAGGTTTGTGAGCACCTCTAAACAGTTTCATTTTAAAGTCGCGGTATATGCAGCAGTATAGCTATACCGCAAGCATTTTAGCCTGTAACGCAACATCCATTCTGCACTCAAAAAAATGACATTTGAGTGCGGGATTTTCCATAGCGCCGTATTACAGGTTGTGCGATCCAGCTAAAATGCTTGTGTTACAGCCTATACTGACACGATTCATTCCGCCATCTGAGACCAGTAGTTATGGATTTTGCGAAACAAAAATGTTTCAAAACTCATACTAAAACGTTACAAAGTACACTAACACCCATAAACTACCTATTAACCCCTAATCTGCCGCCCACCCACATCGTGACTATTAAATAAATCTATTAACCCCTAATCCGCTGCCCCCCGACATTGCCTA
Organism: Bombina bombina; assembly: GCF_027579735.1. Lineage (NCBI taxonomy): Eukaryota > Metazoa > Chordata > Amphibia > Anura > Bombinatoridae > Bombina > Bombina bombina. The sequence goes on from NC_069509.1 coordinate 76,633,427, forward strand.
CACTAAATAAATCTATTAACCCCTAAACAGCCGGCCCCCCACATCGCCAAGACTATAATAAAGTATTAACCCCAAAACCTCCAGCCCCCCACATCGTAACTACTAAACTAAACCTATTAACCCCTAAACCGCTGGCCCCCCACATCACAAAACACTAAATAAAACTCTTAACCCCTAAACCTAACACTTCCCTAACTTTAAATTAAAATTACAATATAACTATCTTAAAATAAATAAAAATCTACCTATGAAATAAAATAAAAAAAACATTAAACTATAAATTAATCTAACATAACTATTCTAAAAAAATAAAAAAAACCTACCAATTAAAAAAATTAAATACATTTTTTTTAAAACAAAACCTAATACTACGAAAAAAATTAAAAAACTCTAAGATTACAAAAAATAATAAACAATAAATTACAAAACATAAAAAACTCTAAGATTACAAAAACTAATAAATGAAATTATCAAAAATAAAAACAATTACTCCTAATCTATTACCCCTATAAAAATAAAAAGTTTAGGATTTTTAAGAGTTAGGTTTTTTTATTTTGGGGGGTTGGTCGGGTGGGGGGGGGTTTACTTTTAGGGGGGACTTAGTAATTTTTTAAGGTAAAAGAGCTGTTTAACTTAGAGCAATGCCCTACAAAAGGCCCTTTTAAGGGCTATTGGTAGTTTATTGTAGGTTAGGGGATGTTTAGAATAGGGGTTTATGTTAGGGTGTTAGGTTTAAACGTAACTTTCTTTTCTCCATAGACATCAATGGGGTTGTGTTACGGCGATCTCCATTCCGCGAACACAGGTGCTATTTTTTTTTCTAACACTCTCTCCCCATTGATGTCTATGGGGGAAAGCGTGCATGAGCACGTAAACTCAGTCCTTGGCTTTTGTGCGGTATGGAGCGTAACGCACCATAATAAACAGCACAAGGAGGTTTTTCTGTAACTCGTAATGCCAGCGCTATGGAGAGTGCAATAATGCAATTTTTTTGGCCTTATTTTCACACCCTGTTTAGCGCAAAACTAATAATCTAGGTGTATGTGAGTAACATGTTTGAGAAAGATGGTGCTGTCTGGCTTCCTTTTGTATAGATAAGATAGTCTATAGTATCATGAAGCCTATTTTAGATATAAATACTAATCGTAAAGTCATCTTACTATTATATTAATAGTATAGACTCTATACTATTAATATAATAGTAAGATGACTTTACGATTAGTATTTATATCTAAAATAGGCTTCATGATTTGGTATTTCAGATAATATGAATAAACTGACCTCACACATGCAGGGCTAAGCTCTGTGAATATGTGATACTGGGATTGATACTGAATATGTTACAAATCTCTTTAGTATGATGTGCTGTGGTTATGAATAGTAACCACGGACTTTACAAGTGGATTCTTAATTTGCATAAAATTACACTAGTGTCTCTGCCCACGTCATGAGATTCCAGCCCCTACATGTGTGTTTTTAAATATGAGATGATTCTTACTGCAGAGTTATTGAATCATCATTGACAAGTGGGCGTTTAACAAGATGTTTCTTTCTGTGACATATATGTATGAAAATTGATCCATTTTGAATGCATTGTTTTTGATGGTGGATAACAATGTAGAGATTTCTTTTGGTAGATTTTACACGTTAAGTTCTGCAAATTTTTGATGATGTAACATCTTTTTTATTAGGGTACAATGTGCCGTGATTCTGAGTGACAACTTGCAGAGGTATAAGCTGTGTTCTATTGTATGAAGTGGTTTCACCCTCATTATCACATTCTAATTCCTGATTGGGTTCACGTAAGTCAGGTGTTTCTGTGCGGCTCCTTCTGTGTTTCAGTAATCATGCTGCAGATTTAGGCATAATGGATTCCCTATGATGGTTTGTGTTTTTTTATATCATGTGTACTTGAGATATTTTTCTAGGAGGCTAAGTACAGGGACACCTACGGCGAGATTACGAGTCTTGCGTTACCCTTAAAAAGCAGCGTTGAGAGGTCCCAACGCTACTTTTTTCCTAACGCTGGTATTACGAGTCTTGCAGGTACAGGGTGTACCGCTCACTTTTTTGGTCAGACTCGAAAATACCGCAAATCCACTTACGTCAATTGCGTATCTTATATTTTCAATGGGATTTGCCTAACGCCGGTATTACAAGTCTTCCAAAAAGTGAGCAGTACAGCCTCTCCTGTCAAGACTGATACCGCATTTAAAATTGTCAGTAGTTAAGAGTTTTATGGGCTAACACCGTAATATAAAACTCTTAACTAAAGTGCTAAAAAGTACACTAACACCCATAAACTACCAATTAACCCCTAAACCGAGGCCCCCCCCCCCCCCACATCGCAAACAATAAAAAAATATTTTTAACCCCTAATCTGCCGAACCGGACATCGCCGCCACTATAAAAAAATATATTAACCCCTAAACCGCCGCACTTCCGCATCCCAAACACTAGTTAAATTTTATTAACCCCTAATCTGCCGTCCCTAACATCGTCGACACCTACCTACATTTTTTAACCCCTAATCTTCCGCCCCCAACGTCGCCGCAACTATATTAAAGTTATTAACCCCTAAACCTAAGTCTATCCCTAACACGCCCCCTAGCTTTAAATATAATTTAAATAAATCTAAATAAAATAACTATCATTAACTAAATTATTCCTATTTAAAACTAAATACTTACTGATAAAATAAACCCTAAGATAGCTACAATATAACTAATAGTTACATTGTAGCTAGCTTAGGATTTATTTTTATTTTACAGGCAACTTTGTTTTTATTTTAACTAGGTAGAAGAGTTAAATAGTTATTAACTATTTAATAGCTACCTAGTTAAAATAAATTCAAATTTACCTATAAAATAAATCCTAACCTAAGTTACAATTACACCTAACACTACACTATAATTAAATTAATTACCTAAACTAAATACAATTAAATACAAATAAAATAAATTATCTAAAGTACAAAAAAACCCCACTAAATTACAGAAAATAATAAAATAATTACAAGTTTTTTAAACTAATTACACCTAATCTAACCCTCCTAATAAAATAAAAAAGCCCCCCAAAATAATAAAAAGCCCTACCCTATACTAAATTACAAATAGCCCTTAAAAGGGACTTTTGCGGGGCATTGCCCCAAAGTAATCAGCTCTATTACCTGTAAAAAAAGTACAATACCACCCCCCCAACATTAAAACCCACCACCCACACACCCAACCCTACTCTAAAATCCACCCAATACCCCCTTAATAAAACCTAACACTAACCCCTTGAAGATCTCCCTTCCTTGAGAAGTCTTCACCCAGCCGGGCCGAAGTCATCAACGAAGCTGGGCGAAGTGGTCCTCCTGATGGGCAGAAGTCTTCATCGAAGCCGGCCAGAAGAGGTCCTTTAGATGGGCAGAAGTCTTCATCCAGGCGGCATCTTCTATCTTCATCCATCCGGCGCGGAGTGGGTCCATCTTCAAGACATCCGACGTGGAGCATCCTCTTCAAACGAAGTCCAACTGAAGAATGAAGGTTCCTTTAAATGACGTCATCGAAGATGGCGTCCCTTGAATTCCGATTGGCTGATAGAATTCTATCAGCCAATCGGAATTAAGGTAGAAAAAATCCTATTGGTTGATGCATGATTGGATCCTATTGGTTGATGCATGATTGGATCAGCCAATAGAATGCAAGCTCAATCCTATTGGCTGATTGCATCAGCCAATAGGATTTTTTCTACCTTAATTCCGATTGGCTGATAGAATTCTATCAGCCAATCGGAATTCAAGTGACACCATCTTGGATGACGTCATTTAAAGGAACCTTCATTCTTCAGTTGGACTTCGTTTGAAGAGGATGCTCCGCATAGGATGTCTTGAAGATGGACCCGCTCCGCGCCGGATGGATGAAGATAGAAGATGCCGCCTGGATGAAGACTTCTGCCTGTCTGGAGGACCTCTTCTGGGTGGCTTCGATGAAGACTTCTGCCCGTCTGGAGTGCCACTTCGCCCGGCTTCGTTGAGGACTTCGGCCCGGCTGGGTGAAGACTTCTCAAGGTAGGGTGATCTTCAAGGGGTTAGTTTTTTAAGGGGGTATTGGGTGGGTTTTAGAGTAGGGTTGGTTGTGTGGGTGGTGGGTTTTAATGTTGGGGGGATTTGTATTTTTTTTTTACAGGTAATAGAGTTGAATACTTTGGGGCAATGCCCCGCAAAAGGCCCTTTAAAGGGCTATTTGTAATTTAGTATAGGGTAGGGCTTTTTATTATTTTGGGGGGCATTTTTATTTTATTAGGGGGATCAGATTAGGTGTAATTAGTTTAAAAAACTTGTAATTATTTTATTATTTTCTGTAATTTAGTGTTTTATTCGTACTTTAGATAATTTTTTTAAATTGTATTTAGTTAAGGTAATTTATTTAATTATAGTGTAGTGTTAGATGTAATTGTAACTTAGGTTAGGATTTATTTTACAGGTAAATTTGAATTTATTTTAACTAGGTAGCTATTAAATAGTTAATAACTATTTAATAAATATTGTACCTAGTTAAAATAAATACAAAGTTGCCTGTAAAATAAAAAAAATCCTAAAATAGCTACAATGTAACTATTAGTTATATTGTAGCTAGCTTAGGGTTTATTTTATAGGTAAGTATTTAGTTTTAAATAGGAATAATGTAGTTAATGATAGTAAGTTTTATTTCGATTTATTTAAATTATATTTAAGTTAGGGGGGTGTTAGGGTTAGACTTAGATTTAGGGGTTAATAACTTTAATATAGTGGCGGCGACGTTAGGGGCGGCAGATTAGGGGTTAATAAGTGTAGGTAGGTGGCAGCGACATAGGGGGCGGCAGATTAGGGGTTAATAAATATAATGTAGGGTTTGGCGATGTTGGGGGCAGCAGATTAGGGGTTCATAAGTATAATGTAGGTGGCGGCGGTGTCCGGAGCGGCAGATTAGGGGTTAATAATATAATGTAGGTGTTGGCGATGTTGGGGCGGCAGATTAGGGGTTAATAAGTGTAAGATTAGGGGTGTTTAGACTCAGGGTTCATGTTAGGGTGTTAGGTGTAGACATAAATGTATTTTCCCCATAGGAATCAATGGGGCTGCGTTAGGAGCTTTACGCTGCTTTTTTGCAGGTGTTAGTTTTTTTTTCAGCCGGCTCTCCCCCATTGATTCCTATGGGGAAATCGTGCACAAGCACGTTACACCAGCTCACCGCTACTGTAAGCAGCGCTGGTATTGAGGTGAGATGTGGAGCTAAATTTTGCTCTACGCTCACTTTTTTGCGGCTAACGCCGGGTTTATAAAAACCCGTAATACCAGCGTTGTCTGTGGTGAGCGGTGAAGGAAAACTGTGCGTTAGCACCGCACAGCCTTACCGACAAAACTTGTAATCTAGGTGCTAGTCTTTTTAAATAATTGGTGCAGTTGTAGAGTGAGAGACCAGATAATGCCCCTTCCCATTTGGCCCTTCAGGAATTAATTGATTATAATTGGTGGTATGTGATATATTCACTGCACTTAGGGAGATTCACGCTTCTTTTACTTGTGTTTTAATGTATTTATGTTTTTAATTTGAGGGAATAAATGTTAAGTTTTAGTTTGTAGAACTGGGTTGTAGGGTATAGTTTGGGAGGTATTCTATTGAGTTCTCCTTAGTGTGCCTGGGAGATGCTTATTTTCTGCCTCTCTTTTTCTTCATTGTCATCAGTGTTAGCATGGGTTGCGCCATCTTGTTTTTCTGATCTAATAATGCATAGATCTCTGGCCATTTGTGTTAATGATTGATCTGTCGATGATGAGCATTTATCAAGTGCTTTTGGCTGTTGAACTTGTTCTGTCTATTTTGGGCTTTAGATTTAGTCGCTAACTTGAGATTGGAGGGATTGTAATCGCTGATGTCAATGTTGTCCATGTATCCTAAAGATGAATTTTCCAATATCTGCTTGGACCCAATACATTCTTTTTCAAATGTGGAAATTATGTTATCATTTGTATTGTGAGTTCTCTGATCACAAAAAAGGTGTAAAACAGCCAATAAACACAACTAGAAAGATTGGAATCGACTCCAATGTAGTTGTGTACCAGTTTCATAATTTAAAATAGTAATTTGACCACTTGTATACGAACATATGAACTGAGCATTCACAAAAACATATAACATTAAAAAAAAAAATGTTGAGGAAGCAGCAAAATTCAAAAACCTTTTGTGGTATAAAAATAAAGGTTTTCAGATGAACTGGAAAGCCCTCAAATATGAAAAACCCACACAAAAAAAATTGCAATGGCTCTTCTAATGGATTGTACATATACTGGAAACTACAAGGACATATTAATAAGGATACTAATGATAATAATGTTGTGGTTACCTGATTCAGGTAATAATATGTTTCTGCCTCCTGCAAGTAGAACATCTGCTTCTGCTGAGAGGGAAGACCGGCCAGCATCTCATAAAAAATATGGTAATTCCTCTCATTTTTGGCCTGAAGAAAGATAAAAGAAAAAAAAGAAAAGATAAAGCACATTCAATTAAAGGACCAATAGCTAAACAGACAATCCATTGAGGACTTAGGCTGAATTTCAAATGAGTAGAGGGTTTTTTTCAGACAAATTTCTGATAAAGTTACTTCCTTTTTCTCTTCCCCTGTATCATGTGTCAGGCATAAGCCAATCACACAACACATACATATATTAGGCAAACTTTTACACATGCTCAGTAGCGGCTAGTGTCTCAGAAAAGGTGCATATAAAAGATCATGCACAGTTTGATATTGAAGTAAATTGGAATTTTTTTTAATGCATGCTCTATCTGAATCATGAAAGATTAAGTTTGACCTAATGTCTTTTTAAAACTGTGTTCAGAATATTACTTAGAAATGTGTTTATTAAGGATAAATAATTAAAAACAAAATATTTTCTGAAACCAATAGAAATACATGTTCAGTATGGTACCTCCACATTATAGATCATGATATTTCAGTCACTAAGAAATTGTGCACAACTGCTGATGACAGCACAGTTTGTGACATGAGTACATTAGCTTAGTAATAGAAACAAAACAACTTAGATTCTGACAAATAATAAGAACCAGAATACCCTGTAAGGTTAATTATTTTTTTAGGACAGTCTTATGCAAATCTCCTGCATTTTTGTATTTTCTTACAGCCTTTGTCCTTACCGCCTCGATTCCATGAATCAACCACCATTTATGTAAAGAAGATCTTATTCCTGAGCCTATAAAGATCCACAAAGTATTGTACAGGGCCACTACCCTTTTACTTGCTTAGAGAGTGATTGTCTGGTATTTAGAGGGGGATAGTCCAGTATTTTTAGGCTGATCTTTTTAGTCAGGACCAGAATAATATACTGCAGGACATTCTTATTTGGGAAGGGCACATTCTGGGCAAAAAGTGACTGCTCCTGGAGTGTAACCACCCATAGAACAAGCAATTATGTTAATGTTTGATCTCTGATCTAAGTGCTTCTCCCTTTTTATATATGCAGATTACTCCCTTTGGGGAAAGTCCCCCTAAGGGTGATGGATTGAGTCCAGTGTGGACCCATTGCCAATGGCTGCACCTTACTGACAAGGCCTACTCTAGGCCATAATGTACAATTGGGGTTAGCCATGTCTCTAATTCAGAGATTCCCTGGTATTTCAGGGCTGGGCTGTGCTTTTAAGGCTGGATCAGATTAATATGTTGCAGGAAAGTTCCTCTTTGTGAAAGGCACAGTCTGGGCACAAAGAGTGCCAATTACAGAACCCCTGGTAAGCAGATATTTTTTGAGCTTAATGCACCTTTTAAAACAAAATTCTACACTATGTTGTTTTTCTTTCACTTTTCATAGACACTGACATGTTCTGAAGAATCTTGAGGATATTATCTACACCACTGGGATTATTTATTTAACTTGGATTATAACACTATATTGACTTATTTTACTGGAATTATATATATATATATATATATATATATATATATATATATATATATATATATATATCACATTTTTTGGACACAACTATACAATTTTTAGTATTATATTTATTGGTTATTTTTGGACACATTGATTTCACATTGTTAGCACACTCTCATCTGATACCTTATCATCATTTTATACTCATTCGTTTACCTTTTTATTTTTTTTACTTATATTTTTTAGCATTGGGATCCCTTTGGGATGACTTTTTTGTTATATTTAATGCTCTTTTATGCGCATATGTCTATGAGTTTATGTTTTATATATTAAATGTTAAATACTCTCTAGTAAAGCATTCTTCTTACGAACTACTATTGCCTATAATACTTTAACACATTCATATTATTTGAAGTTCAGCTTTTTTCGTGTCTTGGGCTAGCGCTCGTGCAAATACTTTTTACTTTCAACTTGTAATATGCATGCTTCCTGATGCACGCAAAAAGTCTCCATCTTACAAATTTAACGTACAAGCGAAAGAGATAAATAGTGCACCACTCGTAATCTGGCCCAAGGCTTGTATTTTTAAGGTTTAGATCAATATAGAAAACATAATTTATACTTAACGGATAAATTATTTTCTTTCCTGGCATGGAGAGTCCACAAATCCATTAAATAATTATTGGGAATTCAACTCCTGGCCACCAGGTGGAGGCAAAGAACTCCCCAGCAAAGTCTTAAGTATCCTTCCATTACCCACAATCCCCAGTCATTCATCTGAGGAATTATGGAAAGAGAAGAAGACACAAAGGGTATAAAGGTGTCTGAGGTTCAGAAAAATGACAAAAAGCCGTCTTAAAAACAAGGGTGGGTCCTGGACTCTCCATGCCAGGAAAGAAAAGAATTTATCAGGTAAGTATAAATTATGTTTAAGGCACCACCGCTTGAAGAACTTTCCTCCCCAAAAAAGCCTCAGCTGAGGCAAAAACATAAAATTTGGAAAATTTGAAAAAAATATGCAATGATGACCAAGTAGCCGCCTTGCAAATCTGTTCCACAGAAGCATCATTTTTAAAGGCCCAAGAGGAAGCTACAGCCCTAGTGGAGTGAGCCATAATTTTCTCTGGAGGCTGCTGCCCAGCTGTCTCATAAGCCAATCGAATAACACTTCTCAACAGGAAGGAGAGAGTAGAAGAAGAGGCCTTCTGACCCCTCTGTTTACATGAAAAGACAACATAAAGAGTAGAAGATTGACGAAAATCTTTTGTAGTCTGAAAATAGAACCTTAGAGCATGCACAACATCCAGATTGTGCAATAACTGCTCCTTCTTAGAGGAAGGATTAGGACAAAATGAAAGAACAATAATTTCTTGGTTGATATTGCGTTACCGAGACCACCTTAGGTAGAAAACCTAATTTAGAACAGAGAACCACCTTATCCGCATGTAGAATAAGATAAGGAGAATCACACTTTAGAGCTGAAAGCTCTGAAACTCTACGGGCTAAGGAAATTGCCAGCAGAAACAAAACCTTCCAGGACAATAACTTGATATCAACAGAATGCATATGGTCCATTGGCGCCTGCTGCAGAACCAGATTAAGACTCCAAGGAGGAGCAATAGACCTAAACACAGGCCTGATTCTAACCAAAGCTTGGACAAAAGATTGAACATTTGGCAAAATTGCCAGACGCTTCTGCAGAAGAATCGACATAGCCGAAATCTGACCCTTTAGGGTACTGACTGATAAACCCTTCTCCAGGCCCTCCTGAAGAAAGGACAGAATATGGGGAATTCTCACCTGACTCCAAGAAAAACCCCTAGATCCGCACCAAAAATGGTATCTACGGCCGCCATACCTGATTATAAATCTTGCGAGAAAAAGGGTTACGAGCCTGAAACATAGCATCAATAACCTTCACAGAAAAACTTTGTCAGGACAAGACTAAGCGTTCAATCTCCAAGCAGTCAGCTTTAGAGAGACTAAGTTTGAATGGAGGAAGGAACCCTGAAGTAGAAGATCCTTCCTCAGAGGAAATTTCCATGGGGGAAATGACAACCACCTCACTAGGTCCACAAACCAAGTTCTGCAAGGCCACGCCGGAGCAAGTAGAATCACTGAAACCTGCTCCTGTTTGATATGAGCTATCACCCGAGGAAGGCGAGCAACCGGAGGAAACAGATAAATTAGACCGAAATTCCATGGCACTGCCAGGGCGTCTACCAGAGCTGCTTGAGGATCTCCTAATCTTGCTCCATATCTTGGAAGGTCCAAAAGTCCCTGAGCTCTTATGGACCCCCAAACTGCTCCCCAGCCTAACAGGCAGGCATCCTTGGTCACAATCTCTCAAGAAGGTCTCAGGAAACAAGTGCCCTGAGACAAAAGGTCCTGGGAGATCCACCAAGACAGAAACATCCTTGTCTGAGAGTCTAAAACTATCCTCTGAAAGAGATCCGAGTTGACTCTGTTCCATTGATTGAGCATACATAACTGTAGAGGTCTCAGATGGAAGCGGGCAAATGGAATAATGTCCATAGATGCCACCATGAGACCAATTACTTCCATGCATACAGCTACTGATGGACGAACAGAGGACTGAAGAGAACGACAGGTCTCCAGAAGCTTGACTCTTCTGACCTCTGTAAAAAAAAAAAATCTTCATAGATACTGAGTCTAACATTATCCCCATAAAACATACCCTGGTACTTGGCCCCAAGGAACTTTTCCCTGTACTCACCTTCCACCAGTGAGAGCAGAGAATAGCTAACAGAGAATCTGTATGGGATCTTGCTAACTGAAAAGATGGCGCCTGGACCAAGATATCGTCCAGGTAAGGAGCCACCGCAATCCCTAGAGATCTGGCCACAGTCAAAAATGCCCCTAGAACCTTCGTAAAGATTCAAGGAGCAGCAGCGAGGCCGAATGGCAGGGCTACAAATTGGAAATATCAATCTAAAAAAGCAAACCTAAGGAACTTGAAATGTTCCCTGTGGATAGGCACATGAAGATACGCATCCTTTAGGACTATAGTGGTCATAAACTGACCCTCTTGAACCAGAGGGAGAATAGAACAAATTTTGAAGAACGGGACTTTGAGAAACTTGTAGAGAGACTTTAAGTTTATAATGGGTTGAAAAGTTCCCTCCTCTTTGGGAACTAAAAAAAGATTTGAACAAAATTCCTGACCCTGTTCTGCTAGAGGAACTGAGATAATAACTTCCAGAGAGGAAAAAATCCCTAACGCAGTTTAAGCCACTGCCCAAGGATATGGAACGTCGCAAATCCAAGCCTGCTGAAAAAAAGGAAAGCCTGCCCCCTACCTGATCCAAAACAGGATCAGGGGAGGCCCCTTCACGCTGACAGCCTCAGTGGAAGGCTTTCTGGATTGCTTACCCTTGATCCCGGGCTGGTCAGATTTAAAAGATGAGGAAGATCTCTGTACCTTGAAGTTACAAAAGGAACAAAAATTAGAAGTCTGACAACCCTTTCCACCAGTAACCTTGGAAATGATCAGGACCAAATAAATTCTTACCCTTAAAAGATAGAGACAGAAGCTTGGATTTAGACGTCACATCCGCAGACCAAAACTTTAATCAAAGAGCTCTAGTATCGCAAAACTAGAAATCCTGGCTCCCAGCCTAACAACTTGCATACTGGCATCACAGATAAAAGTCTCAGCCAGCCTTAGAACCTTGATCTTATCCTGGATCTCCTCTATAGTAGTCTCTTCTGAAAACTAGATCAGACAAAGAGTCACACCAATAAGAGGCTGCACCAGCAACTGTTGCAATACTAGCAACTGGTTGCCACTGCAAACCCTGATGAAGAAACATTTTTCAGTTTCTTATCCATAGGGTCTCTAAAAGAGAAACTATCCTCAAGAGGAATAGTAGTTCTCTTGGCTAAGGTAGATATAGCGCCCTCTACTCTAGGAACAGTGCACCATAGATCTCGCACTAAATCAGCCACAAATTTAGGTTTGACATAAAAAAACTCTATTCCATTTATTAGCCTTTTTAGGGGCTTCTGCGACAGTTTCAGAGTTATCCAGCTAAAATCTCCTTCAAAAGTAAACGGAGATGCTCCAGTTTAAATTTAAAATTAACCTCCTCAGAATCTATTGTACTAGGAACTGCAGATTCTGAATCAGAGATCTAGCCCTTAGAAGATCTACGCTAGATAACTGAGAAAGACTAACCAAATCAGTCTTGGCGGAATCAGAACCCATAGAAATGTTCTTAGATTTCCTCTTCCTTTTACCAGAACTAGGTAAAGCACTTGGGGCTGCAGAAACTGCAGAAATCAACTGCGTAGCAAATCTTTAGGCAAACAAACACTCTCAGAGACTGACTGAAAGGAACCGCAGGACACTGCATGTGAATCTGTCAAAGACTGGGACATGTTAGCAGACAGCAGAGACAACTCCTGAACAGCATTATCTTGAGAAAAAGAAAGCTCAGATAAGAAATCCTTATCTTTAGATAATAAAAAAACTGTATTAAGGCAAGGGGATCAGCACAATAAAGACATTTATCAAATGACAGAGAAAGCTTGGGATCGGCTTCCATAGTAAATAAAAAAGCCCTTTATTTCCCTTATACTCTAATTTCAATATAAAAAATTAGAATACAATTCTAAGCATAGATACATCATTATTGAAACCTGCACCTCTACACTCCAGCCACGCTGGAGAGACTCACCCAACCTGTAACCAGGAATTCAATCCACACCAGCAGATAAATCCTGTTCAAACTGCAAAAAAAAAATTCTGATTCCTTGAAAATCCTGGCTTCCAAACAGCCAGTACAAACAAACAGTTCAGCAGTCAGGAAATAACTGAGCAGTCACATGACCACAAATTCAAAAGTAAGGTGCGATCCAACAAATTTCTTAAAGAGATATTACCCAAACAAAACAAATGGTAAAAGTTGTGCAAAAAAATCCCCATAGCCAAAAACAAAAAAGCCTTCACAACAGTGTTGCCCAATAAATCCCCAACCTTTAAAATGGATAGTCAATCCCATAAGGATCCACCTTGTTCTCTAAGTATCCTTTTTTAATTTTTTTTTTTTTTTTAAACAAGGAACTCCTAAGCATCCTTCTCACCTAGAAGGTAAAAGCACTTATCTGTAGGGCAGGTACAGCAAGCAGCTGTGACAGAATCCTCACTGACATAGACCTGTAGATAAAGAAAAAAACAACCCTGGTTTTCTATATAGGGGTAGCAAAAATGTTGGAAGGTAGGCAAAGACCACCTCACTGTCTTCCAACTGCTAAAAGCCACCATTACTCTTACTAAAGAGAATTACATGGACACAGCATAACCCCAATCCTTGCTTGCAGGGAAAAGTACCCATTAAAGGATTAACAACTTGATTTCTTCAGACACCTTCTTCGCACATCACCTACAATGTTACGCAGGCAAAGAATGAATGGGGATTGTGGGTAATGGGAGAATACTTGAAGCTTTGTTGGGGTGTTCTTTGCCTCCACCTGGTGGACAGGAGTTGGACTCTCCATGCCATTGGAAAGAAAATAACATGTTTAACCCCAGCAAAAGCTCTTCAACATAAATTTTCTTATATTTTCACTTTTATTAAAGGGACAGTCTACACCTTGGTCATCTTAAAGTCTTACCTTAGATTAAGCTGCAAATAGCCTCCTGCACCCTTTCTATATCATGCAGCAGGAATAGTACAAAAGTTATTTTAAAATTAATATTGTTTCTCGTGGGTCTGTAATCCTAGGGGGAGATTTTAATGCTACCTGGGATCCCATGGCAGACAGGCGTGCCCATAAAGATACAGCCACTGATAAGGGGACTAACCTCTTGTCCAGGAGATTTCGTAATCTCATAATGGGATACAATTACTTCGACATCTGGCGATGCCTCCATACTACAGAGAAAGATTATACATTTTACTCTATGGCACATCACTCATATTCCTGCATTGATTATATATTTACAGACTACTGGACCCTAGATAAGGCCCGTATAGCGAAAATAGTGGTGTGCCCATGGTCAGATCATGACATGGTAACAGTCACTATCAACCCCCCCCCCCCCCCCCCCCCCGGCGGCCGTCTGAGATCCTGGAGACTTCCAGACCACTTTATCAAAAGCCCCTGGTCCCAAAAGACTGCATCAGACATACAAGACTTTTTCAAATTAAATGACACAAAACAAACTACTGATACAACCCTATGGGCGACTCTGAAAGCTTTCCTTCGAGGAACTTTTCTAAAACAGGCATCGCACCTGAGGCGGGAGAGAGGCGCCACTCTGGCCCAACTCTTTGGAGAACTTAGACCCTTAGAAATACTGAATAAACTCCACCCCACTCCTGTGCTAGCTACACGTATAGGCCAAATCAGAGCGGAGATCACTCTTAAAGAGATGATTCGAACTCAAGAATCACTACTCCGGCTTCGGAAGCTTTTCTATTATCAAGGCAATAGAGCAGATAGACTATTAGCCACCAAACTCCGGGCCAAAACCAAGGCCACACGGATCCGAAAAATTTGTCATTTGGGCAAAACGTCATACGTCCCCAAAGACATAGGAGAGGCCTTTATGACTTACTATAGCGAGCTGTACAGCTTAGACTCCTGCCCTAACAAACCTAAAGCAGATTTGCATACCATTAATAATTTTCTGTCCTCTCTTCACCTTCCAAAACTAGACACCAAAGAGGCTGACCACCTAGTTGACCCCATTACACATTCGGACATAAAGGAAGCCATTAGATCCCTTAAACTACACAAGGCCCCTGGTCCAGACGGATATACCCCTCTATTTTTCAAAACATACGCCCCTCTATTAATCCCATACTTACAGCATCTATATACTGAAATCCTTGATACTGGCTCCCTACCCCGGGAGTATCTAGAAGCTTCTATATTGACCATCCCAAAAGAAGGAAAAGAACCATCATTATGCCAAAGCTACAGGCCTATCTCGCTTATCAACCTTGACATTAAGATCTTTTCTAAAATATTAGCTACTAGATTGGGACAGTTATTGCCTAAGATCATACATAGAGACCAGGTTGGCTTTGTCCTAAATCGACAAGGTACGGACAGTACACGCCACCTCCTCAACATGTTTGCGGAGGCTAATGGTACAGATAGGATAGACCCCTTCTCACCCTGTTGTTCGATGCTGAGAAGGCATTCGACAGGGTGCGATGGGAATACTTGATGGCAGTCCTTAAATTTGCGGGCTTGCCCAAGGGCTTCTGTAAAGCGGTGGGAGCTCTCTACTCCCACCCGACTGCCAAAGTGAGGGGCTTGGGATTCTGCTCTGACCTCTTTGCCCTTAGAAATGGTACCCGGCAAGGGTGCCCATTATCCCCCCTACTTTTTGTAATGGCCATAGAGCCACTTGCTGAAGCCATCCGTGCGAGCAATGACATCAAAGGCATATACATCCAGGGTACATATCAGAAGCTTAGCCTTTTTGCAGGTGACTTGACAGTCTTCTTGACTGACCCCCACAGATCACTCTCCCACCTCCTACACCTATTTGACTTATTTGGTAGAATATTGTTTTACAAGCTTAATGTGACCAAAACAGAGGCCTACCCGCTCCACATCCCCACTACCCAGCTCTCTGTCCTGCAGGCCAATCATGATTTCAAGTGGAACTCAAAGGGACTACGACACCTAGGTGTCTTCCTATCGCATGACTTTAAGAGCGTAATAAAAATAAACTATGACTATTTTCTCCAGGATCTCACACAGATGCTTGCACTCCCTAGATACAAGGAGGTCTCTTGGATGGGTAGGATTTCGGCATTCAAAGTGATGATCCTGCCAAAACTCACCTATCTGTTTAGATGTCTCCCCCTACAACTCCCCATTACCTATACAGACAGTTTCCAATCGCTTCTTAACAAATATGTCTGGGCTGACTCCCATCCCAGAGTTGCAAGAAAAATACTACAAGCCCTGGTAAATAAAGGAGGTTGGGGCCTCCACAACCTCAGATTATATTATGAAGCCATTACACTAACACACATATCAGGCTGGGGTCCCCACAGGGAACACCCCAATGGTACGAAATAGAGCAAGCAGCACTGCCCCACGATATCCTACTTCAGGATCTAATATGGAATCCGCTACACTGTGGACCACTTTCCCTCACTTCCAATCCAGTTATCAAACACTGCCTCCTTATGTGGCACAAATTGCGCCATCTTCCAATGGTGGCGCCTCACCCATCCCCTATTCACAGTATCCGAGGACTCCGAAAAGGACTACCGGATTCTAATACCCATGGCTGGTCTGCTCTCCCCATAAAGATGATTAAGGGTATGTATGTCGAAATCCTGGGCCACGTGCCCCACTCTCATAACGCACTTTACAATCCCACTGAAAATGCACTTTGAGGTCACGCGTTTTAGGTCACTACACAGCTGGAACTTTTTCAAATCCGGGCTGCGAGCACCCACATTATGGGAAACTAGACTTCAGATGGGTATACAGGGACACCAACTTTTAACGATACACTATCAATGTGCCCAGAACCGTCCTACTCTCTACAAGACACATAACATCCTGGCGTGGGAGAGAGACCTGGACAGGGTCCTAGATGCTCAAGAATGGATGAGAGCTATAGCCCACACTAGACAGGCAATACACAGCGTAACCTTCTTTGAACTATTTTATAAATTACTCACAAGGTGGCACTGGGTGCCCAGCCGACTGTCCAGGTTCTCTCCCACTGTCTCGAACAGATGTTGGAGAGGGTGCGATCAAAAAGGGGATGACCTTCACATTTGGTGGAGCTGCCCAGAAATTCAGAAACTATGCACAAGGGTTCTTGTCTTATGCAGACCACTTGCCCTACCGTCAGGGCCCGGAGACCTATTTACTTCACCTTAATATCCCCAAACTCCCTAAACCCCAGCAACACCTCTTTATCTACCTTCTGATATCCACCAAGCTAGCCATTGCGAGACACTGGAAACAACTCAGTGCCCCCCATTTAGGGAAAGTGATAGAGATGGAGGAAGCGGTATATTTGAATAGGGGTCACATAGATTTGCATACTGATATATAGTCCGCATGGGATGCTCTCCCACAGAATATATTGACCAAAGTTTGAACATGACTGGAAACCTGCTGCCTCCCATCCCCCTAACCCCTCCACCTCCCTTCCCCCTTTTCTTTTTCTCTCTCTCTCTCTCTCTCTCTCTCTCTCTCTCCTTTCCCCTTACTTTCCTCCTACCTCTTCTGGCTAACCTACTTTTCACCTACTCTTACTAGGTTTCCCCTCTTATTTTCTTTTCATGACTTTCCCCCCTCTCTGATATAGCTCATAAAGTACCAACTGAATCTGTTTACGTATCAGGATATACCGATGTGAACCAATATTGCTACACCGTGTTTAAAATGTTCTTTTTAGGTTTATATTCATGGAGCCAAGGTTCACAGCTCCAGTATATTTTTCAGGGTCATCCATCACCAATAACCTATGGATAGAGACTGTTGCTAAAGATGCTGGATGCTCTGTATTATATGTTTCTGTATAACATAAATGAGGGCCATTTATAATAGGCTAGACTTCAGGAGAGGTCTGGCGTATATTTTCTTCTATGTAAGATATTTACCACCTGGTGATATGCCTACTAAGTAACATGTATAGATGTACCTAAATATGTCTTACCACTGTATAACTGTTTCTGTTTTAACCTCAATAAAAAAAATTGTTAAAAAAAATAAAAATAAAAAATAATATTGTTTCTGGCCACTTTAAAATGGCTGTCAAGCTCAGCCCACTGATGATATCTCATGGTCTGGGCTGCATATGGCTTCCAATCACAAAAGGCTCACTAGTTGGATTCAACAGTCAATACTTGTCAGCAGAGTGCCCAGATGCAGCCCAGATAGTGATGTCATCAGTGTGCGGAGCTTGGCAGCCATTTCAAAGTGACCAGAAACAATATTCATTTTAAAATAACTTGTTTACTGTTCCTGCTGCATGATATAGAAAGAGGTGCAGGAAGATATTTTAATCTAAGGTAAGACTTTAAGATGACTAAGGTGTAGACTGTCCCTTTAAGTTAACAAGTAAATGCAAAATCATGCCACAAAAGAGATCACAAAAAAATGACTGAAAGTCAGTGCACACATTGCTAATTGTTTAAAACAGAAACAAATTAAGTCTTTGCGCAATAGTGCTATGTTGAGCTATTATTCTGTTTATTAATTTCAAAATACTTTTGCTCCCTTCTTCAAAAGAACAGTATTTATATTAATTGTTTTAAAAGAAAAAAAAAGATACAATTTACCTGAAATACGATTCTGGACTTTTCAAGCAGGTATTGTGAGGTTATGGCACCACAAATCACACCCCTACACAAAAAAAAGATATTTAAAAGACATCAGAGCAGCATACACAGCTAGACATGATGTATTCCTATTTACCTAAGTGAAGCAACGTAACAAGATGCATTGCATATCTCCCAACACTTGTGGCTAGATATTAGGGATTTAGAAGGTTGAGGAGAGCTGTTGCCATTTTTGGGTGGGACCATGATGTGAGGAGGTAGGGCCCTGGGTGGATAGTGGGCGGGATAATGAGCACGTCTGGGCACTCAGTGGGCGTGTCTGTGCAGTTTGTGGGTGTGTATTGTGGTATATGGGTGTGGCAACTGAAAATTCTGCAAATAGGGACATATGGATGTCTCAGAAGGACAGCCAGACAGAGCTCAGAATTAAGGACTTCTCAAACAATGATAGTTGGGAGGTTTGCCATTACCAATGTAGGGTATGTTCTCAAAAACATAAGGTTAGGGTTGCATCAAATTTAAGTCATGGTTGCACGTCTGAGTCTAGATATGCTCTCATGAAAGGAGCTAATTTACAACAAGGGATACAAAAAGAAACAGGGATAACAATTCTAAATTGGAAAGTTTATTTTTTAACATACATGCTTTGTCTGAATCATAAATGTTTAATATTAACTTCCATGTCTTTTTAATGTCTGTATGAATGTGTAAATCAATAAGTCTGATGGACTTCATTCTAGGATCTGTGCTATACTTGGAGCCCCTGGGGTGCTTGAGTGTTTAAAGCATATTAAATACATTTTAAAACCATAGTACTGAGATCATTTCCTGCCTCTAGTCATGAGTGCCGCCATGTTGAAATCTATCTTACTTTGTCTTCTAGTGCTAACGTGTTTGCACATGTGCAGCAACTCTCCTTCAGATACCTGCAGTATAAGCTAGTTTCCAAAATGGCTGCACCTATAATTAGAGGAAGTGCATAAAATGTTTATACTGTTTAATGTACTTTTAAGGCCAGTATGTTTTTTAGGGTCCTCTAGCTGTTTTCAGAAAATTGCCTACTGTTGTGTAAACAGCTGAGCCAATTAAAGAGCCATGATACAAAAATATAAATATAGGAGCGCAAAAAGTATTGCACAGGTCAACTAAGTATAATTATCTAGCATCAATCTGACAACTGACTATAGATCTACAATGTATCACCGAGAGACCAAATGAATGTAAAATGATTTATTTTAAAAATAAGAATAATTAATATACTTAAATACAGGCCAATTGAAATACAAACAATTAAAATCAGACAATTAAAATTAAATAAATACCATGAGTTAATGGCAATAAGTAACCTAAGCTGGTATTACAAAGAGATCAAGTTATTTCAGAATGACACACTAACAATGGAAATAAATGTAGTCCAAAATAGGACATATACCAATTGGGACCGTATCCAGTGAACTTAAAAGAAATGAAAAACCGCTGTGTATTTTACAAAATAATAAATAAAAATAATCTACACCCTATGACTACACCAATAGATATTAGTGTGGTGGTGTAAAATAGTGCAATTAGCTCAAGCTATTTCAATAAATAAATTGATACATAAGTGATATTGAGAATAATACCACCAATATATAATAACTTTATCATCTCATATGGATCTGATTGGGACTTCTAAATAGATAATGTAGTTATTAGGGATGGGCGAATGTTTCTAAAAATTCGAAATTTAAAACGAATTTTGATACATTCGTTCGTTCAAATCGAATTTCGAATGTTTATATAACATTCTAACATTCTATTTTTGAATTTGCGTTTTCAAATTTTTCAATAAAATTCGAAAATATTCGTTCGAATAATAGAATGTTTAGCTATGTATTCATTCAATTTCGAAATGTAATATTCGAATGTGACATTCAAATTGAAATAGTATTTCTAGCCTACAACTGTGTTTAATAAATGTAATATTCGAATTTGAATGCTACATTCGAATTTGAATGTCACATTCGAATTCGAATGTCACACTCGAATTTGAAATAGTATTTCTAGTCTAATACTGTGTTTTAAATGTGATATTCGATTCAAATGTGATATTCGATTCAAATGTGACATTTAAATTCAAAATAGTATTTCTAGTCTAATACTGTGTTTTATAAATGTAATATTCGAATTTGAATGTGACATTCGATTTGAATGTGATATTCGATTCAAATGTGACATTCGAAATAGTGTTTCTAGTCTACAATTGTGTTTTAGAAATGTAATATTCGAATTCGAATGTAATATTCGAATGTAACATTCAAATTTGAAATAGTATTTCTAGCCTACAACTGTGTTTAATAAATGTAATATTCGAATTTGAATGCTACATTCGAATTCGAATGTCACATTCGAATTTGAAATAGTATTTCTAGTCTAATACTGTGTTTTAAATGTGATATTCGATTCAAATGTGATATTCGATTTGAATGTGACATTCGAATTCGAAATAGTATTTCTAGTCTAATACTGTGTTTTATAAATGTAATATTCGAATTTGAATGTGACATTCGATTTGAATGTGATATTCGATTCGAATGTGACATTCGAAATAGTGTTTCTAGTCTACAATTGTGTTTTAGAAATGTAATATTCGAATTCGAATGTAATATTCGAATGTAACATTCAAATTTGAAATAGTATTTCTAGCCTACAACTGTGTTTAATAAATGTAATATTCGAATTCGAATGCTACATTCGAATTTGAATGTCACATTCGAATTTGAATGTCACATTCGAATTTGAAATAGTATTTCTAGTCTAATACTGTGTTTTAAATGTGATATTCGATTCAAATGTGATATTCGATTCGAATGTGACATTCGAATTCGAAATAGTATTTCTAGTCTAATACTGTGTTTTATAAATGTAATATTCGAATTTGAATGTGACATTTGATTCGAATGTGATATTCGATTCGAATGTGATATTCGATTCGAATGTGACATTCGAAATAGTGTTTCTAGTCTACAATTGTGTTTTAGAAATGTAATATTCGAATTCGAATGTAATATTCGAATGTAACATTCGAATTCGAATGTAATATTCGAATGTAACATTCGAATTCGAATGTAATATTCGAATGTAACATTCGAATTCGAATGTGACATTCGAATTCGAATGTGACATTCGAATTCGAATGTGACATTCAAATTCGAATGTGAAATTCGAAAACTGTAAATAAAACTGTAAATAAAACTGTAAATAACATTTTACAGTTAAGAATATTCGTTCTTATCAACATTCTATTATGTAAATCGAATTTCTACAATAACATTCGTTCTAACATTCGAATTTGGATATAAACACATTCGCCCATCCTTAGTAGTTATAAGGAATCTTTAGTGTGCCGGCACACATCATTATTTTAGCACGGTTGTTTTATTGTCTATTGTCTCTTATTCATAACCCTGGTTTATCTTGTACTTGATTCATTGTACTTCACTTATTTATTTTTTACTTTATTTATTTATTGTACTTTATTTATCAAATTGATTCATTCTTGGACACTATTGACACTTAACACTGGTCCACCTATATTATATATTATATATTGGTGGTATTATTCTCAATATCACTTATGTATCAATTTATTTATTGAAATAGCTTGAGCTAATTGCACTATTTTACACCACCACACTAATATCTATTGGTGTAGTCATAGGGTGTAGATTATTTTTATTTATTATTTTGTAAAATACACAGCGGTTTTTCATTTCTTTTAAGTTCACTGGATACGGTCCCAATTGGTATATGTCCTATTTTGGACTACATTTATTTCCATTGTTAGTGTGTCATTCTGAAATAACTTGATCTCTTTGTAATACCAGCTTAGGTTAGTTATTGCCATTAACTGATGGTATTTATTTGATTTTAATTGTTTGTATTTCAATTGGCCTGTATTTAAGTATATTAATTATTCTTATTTTTAAAATAAATCATTTTACATTCATTTGGTCTCTCGTTGATACATTGTAGATCTATAGTCTGTTGTCAGATTGATGCTAGATAATTATATTTAGTTGACCTGTGCAATACTTTAGATTTTTGCGCTCCTATATTTATATTTTTTGTAATCTCTTTATATTGATTTTGTTAGGAAATTTTCTATAGTGAGCTTGTATTCCACCTAGGCGCCGGTAACTATATATTCCATATCATAAAGGGCCATGATACCCAAATGTTTAAACACTTGAAAGTGCTGCAGCAGAGCTGTAAAAAGTTGACTAGAAAATATCACCTGACCATCTCTATGTAAAGAAGGAAGATATTTTACCTCAAAATGTCCTAAGTATTCAAACCCCATTGTAGAGGATTTTAAGCAGCAAATCAGTATGTTTGTCCTGGGACATGCAAGAGAGTGAGCTTCATGCACACTCATCTTATTTCCCTATTCAGTTTAAGGAAGTTTACTATGAAATCTCATGAGAGTTAAGTCAAATCTCATGAGATCACAGTAAAAGAGTTCATGACCTCAGCACTGCTGATGCCGATTGGCTGCAGTTTATTTCTTCATTTTATTTTTTTACCTGCAGCCGGACAGCAGCTGAAGTATAACTTTTTACACAACACTTACTCTGGTGAGCTGAGAAAATTGTGAGGTAAAATATCTTCCTTTTTTAAATAGAGATGCTCAGGTGATATTTTCCTGTCAGCTTTTTGCAGTTATGCTGCATCACTTTCAAGTGATTTAACATATGAGTATTATGTCCCTTTAATGAAGCCAAGTACTTGTTAATTGTCTGATATCTATCTCATTGTTTAATTCTCTATGTGTGTATCAAAATTGTTTAATTGTTTACGTGTGCAATTTGGTCACTTAACATTATCCTCTCACAATAAAGAACAAGCAACTTTTGTCCCGTTACACTTGTGTACTAGTTATTGTACCATAGGACATAGTTTGGTTACTCACTCCTCTAGGTAAATCTCCACGAATTTCCCAAACCTGCTGGAGTTATCATTCCGGACGGTTTTGGCATTTCCGAAAGATTCCAGCAGAGGTGTTGCTTCAAGTATCTAAAAAAAGAAAACAAAATGTAAACATCTAAGGCTCATGTACATAACCAAATACATTACTATTGCTAGCATATTTCTACAGCTGTTTGGTAAAGATTACTCGTTTCTGCCAGCCAATGGTAAATAAAGAAATAAAAAAGTAAAAGCTACATAAATTGAATTTAAAACTACTAGGAAATGCTTCTTTGGTGCACAATTAAGAACAGTATTTATTAGTCTCTATTTTATATGGACATATACAACAGCTTTCTTCATTGGCATGGAGAAACCTTTAAGGCCTGAAAAGAAAATATATGTTTATTCACCCAAAAATACCCATGTTTCCTAGGCATTTATGTTATAGATCCGTGAATAGGTCAGTGTGCATCCCTTTGAAAACATTTTTATGAGACAATTATCAATTATTACAGTGTTCATGATGTATTAATTAATCTTCAGTCATAGAAGATAACTTTCATGATAATCCATATGGAATCTAGTACCATTGGTAAATCAACTGTTCTGTTTACAGCTCAAGAAAAACAAAACACTTCCATGTGGGGGTTTTTAATTAGTTTTTTTTTACTTTCTTGGAGTGTCACTTTTACAGCAAAATCATTGCTTGCCACAGCTTTTATCATGAAAGTGACTTTGCAAAACTGTTATCAAGAATAACCCTACTATAGAAGTGTCCGCCAGAACTGAGAACTGCAACTGCCTTACGAGGACTCTTCCATTACATGTTAATTGTAAATCTAAGAAGAAAACAAAGTCCGCTTGTAGATAATACTTCACACTTATTGGTACATCCAGGTTAAAAACAGAAAGGATAGCACACAGAGGATCATCACAGAAAGGTGAAGTGTAAGCAACCGGCTTACGCATTTCGGCCGCAATTGGCCTTAATCATAGCCTACTGGTCACTAAACATCTGTGACTATTTAAAAGGTAAAAAAAAATCATTATTGGCTAATACAGAAGTCACTTCTCTCTCACTTCAAAGTGCTTAAACCATTTTAGACATTTTAGAGTTGTTATTTACATATTAGTTATTTTAAGGCTCATAATAAAACAAAAAATGCACAATTAACGTGCTGTTACAAAGTTGCAATTGCAAAGGAAATAAAAAAACATGTTATAAAAAAGGAAACAGTGCATCAATAAACTCTGACGTAATAGGTACATTATTATAGGGTAATACATGCTATAAATGGAATCATAACAAAAGTAAAATACCGCACAACGTAATATAAAAGATATATTGCAGTTATTTCCAATAATTTATAAGGTTGTAGTTAGAATCTAGACCATGGGCTATAGGTGTGTTCAACTTAAAAACCCAGAACATTTCCAGTTTATTTAGAGGTTTCAATCTATTGCCATCCCCTTTTGGTGTATTTACCTTTTCGATGACACACCATTTAAAGGTGTCCAAGTTTTTGTGATATTTATTTACAAAGTGTTGAACAATATGTGTGGTGGAGAGGTGCTCCCGTATTCTGGAACATATGTCCCTAGTGGTTAGACCCACGTACTGCAGCTGACAAATGTCACGTTATCAAATATATCACATAAGTGCTGCTGCAGTTGTGACAACCATAAATCTGATAGATTTCGCCAATGGTCATAAAGGTAAAAGAATCTGATATGTGGGCATAATCACAGGTGTTGCATTTACGATGGCCACATCTAAACATACCATTATGTACAAGCCATGAGCAACGGTTGGATTCAATCTTTTTAGGTTTAGTTGGGGACACAATGTTACCAATTGTCTTGCATTTTCTATTAGAGCATCTAAGGCCATTTTGAACCACATTCTGTAGTTTATCATCTGCAGATAGTAGGGTAAAATGTTTTTTTTTCACAATTTTACATATGTCATTGTACTGGGCACTATATTCAGTTACAAAAGTTACCCCATTGTACAAATCTCTACTTGTGTGATGTGTTTTATTCATCAAGAGAGAATCTCTATCCAGATGATCAACTTCCTGCCTACCTTTTCTTATAACCTTAGCTGTATAGCCACTAGCCATAAGTCTATCAGTAAGATTATCAGCTTCCTGTGAATATTCATCAAAAACAGAACAGTTTCGTCTCAATCTGACAAATTGGCCTTTTGCCACAGCATATGGTACATGTCTGGGGTGACAGCTAGTGGCGTGTAGTAGTGTGTTACCAGTAATGGGCTTGCGATATACCCTTGATTGAATAAATCCATCAACTGTTCCTGACAATGTAATATCCAGAAAATTTATAGAGTTTTGTTGGAACTCAAACGTAAATCTCATGCTCAATTGGTTATCATTCAAATACTCCACAAACGTCAACGCTTGATCAAATTAACCTGTCCAAATGAACAGGAGATCATCAATAAAACGTTTGTAAACCTGGATGTTCTCCCTGACCGGATTTGTATCTCCAAAGATGTGGAACAGCTTCACCAACCTAAGAATAGGTTGGCATAGGAGGGGGCAAACTTGGCACCCAAAGCAGTCCCACGTTTTTGGAGATAGAAAATGCCCTCAAATGTGAAAAAATTATGGGTTAAGAAAAAATGCATCAACCTAACAACAAACTTACGCCTAGATTTAGAGTTCTGCGTTAGCCGTCAAAAGCAGCGTTAAGGGGTCCTAACGCTGCTTTTTACCGCCCGCTGGTATTTAGAGTCAGTCAGGAAAGGGTCTAGTGCTCACTTTCAAGCCGCGACTTTTCCATACCGCAGATCCCCTTACGCCAATTGCGTATCCTATCTTTTCAATGGGATCTTCCTAACGCCGGTATTTAGAGTCTTGGCTGAAGTGAGCGGTAGACCCTCTACCGACAAGACTCCAGCCGCAGAAAAAAGTCAGGAGTTAAGAGCTTTATGGGCTAACGCCGGTTTATAAAGCTCTTAACTACTGTGCTATAAAGTACACTAACACCCATAAACTACCTATGTACCCCTAAACCGAGGTCCCCCCACATCGCCGCCACTCTAATAATTTTTTTTAACCCCTAATCTGCCGACTGCACACCGCCGTCACCTACATTATCCCTATGTACCCCTAATCTGATGCCCCTAACATCGCTGACACCTAGATAATATTTATTAACCCCTAATCTGCCCCCCCCCAACGTTGCCGCTACCTTACCTACACTTATTAACCCCTAATCTTCCGACCAGACCTTGCCGCCACTATAATAAATGTATTAACCCCTAAAGCTAAGTCTAACCCTAACCCTAACACCCCCCTAAGTTAAATATAATTTTTAACTAACAAAATAAATTAAATATTATTAACTAAAGTCTTCCTATTTAAAACTAAATACTTACCTGTAAAATAAACCCTAATATAGCTACAATATAACGAATAATTATATTGTAGCTATTTTAGGATTTATATTTATTTTACAGGCAACTTTGTATTTATTTTAACTAGGTACAATAGCTATTAAATAGTTATTATTTAATAGCTACCTAGTTAAAATAATTACAAAATTACCTGTAAAATAAATCCTAACCTAAGTTACAATTAAACCTAACACTACACTATCAATAAATAAATTAAATCAATTAACTACAAGTACCTACAATTAAATAAACTAAACTAAATTACAAAAAAAACCCCACTAAATTACAAAAAATAAAAAAAGATTACAAGAATTTTAAGCTAATTACACCTACTCTAAGCCCCCTAATAAAATAACAAAGCCCCCCAAAATAAAAAAATCCCTACCCTAATCTAAATTAAAATAGTTAACAGCTCTATTACCTTACCAGCCCTTAAAAGGGCTTTTTGCGGGGCATGCCCCAAAGAAATCAGCTCTTTTGCCTGTAAAAAAAAACACACCACCCCCCAACATTACAACCCACCACCCACATACCCCTACTCTAACCCAAACCTCCCTTAAATAAACCTAACACTACCCCCCTGAAGATCTCCCTACCTTGAGTCGTCTTCACTCAGCCGAGCAGCGATGGACCAAAAAGAAGACATCCGGAGCGGCAGAAGTCTTCATCCTATCCGGGCAGAAGAGGACATCCGGAACGGCAAACATCTTCATCCAAGCGGCCGCTTCTATCTTCATCCATCCAACGAGGAGCGGCTCCATCTTCAAGACCTCCGGCGCGGAACATCCTCTTCTCCCGACGACTAGATGACGAATGAAGGTTCCTTTAAGTGACGTCATCCAAGTTGGCGTCCCTCGAATTCCGATTGGCTGATAGGATTATATCAGCCAATCAGAATTAAGGTAGGAAAAATCTGATTGGCTGATTGAATCAGCCAATCAGATTCAAGTTCAATCCGATTGGCTGATCCAATCAGCCAATCAGATTGAGCTCGCATTCTATTGGCTGTTCCGATCAATAGAATAGAATGCGAGCTCAATCTGATTGGCTGATTGAATTGGCAGATGTGTATAACACGCTGACGAACTAGAACCAGTACGAGCCTGCTGTGAATGTCAGACGCTGGTAATAGTTCCCAACTCTAGGATTTCGCCACTCTCATACGGGGACGACAGTCAGGAGTTCGCTAGTGGGAGTTAGCTGGACGTCTCTTTAATAGTCCAGAAGGCGGTTGTGACACTTCTCAAGTGTCTTCTATCTTGTAAGTACGGTCTTACTTGTGTCTATTGGCGTGTTATACACATCTGATTGTGCACTATGGTGGCGCCTTCTTTTTTATCATTCATATCTGCAGATCTTATCATCTTGGGACACCAACAAGAATTCTGAAGAAGCAGCTTGCCATCAGTTCCTGATTTAGGACTCGGATTATGGACTAATTGAACTGTCCTGTTCATATTCATCACTTATTTTCCAGTGGTGTGGTTTGTTATAATATATTTTTTCACGTTCTCATATATATCCTTATATGTATATATTATTTTGCTGATGGTATATATGTGGGTTGACATTATTACAATAAGCTTTTTGTCACATTGGTCAAAAACACCAACACTTTGATAAGTTAATACTATTTGTATAGCTTATCTTATTTATCTATATTGGTATTAACCATTTATCTAGGTTATTACCACTAGAAGTATATGGTTTTTTTTTTTTTATTTTAGATTTTATATTACTTCACTATAATAATCACATGATTGGAGTTTAATATCCTTCATAATTTTATTTTGGTTTTTGGAGCACTGATTTATATATGATATCATGATTTCTTTGGGGCATGCCCCGCAAAAAAGCCCTTTTAAGGGCTGGTAAGGTAATAGAGCTGTTAACTATTTTAATTTAGATTAGGGTAGGGAATTTTTTTATTTTGGGGGGCTTTGTTATTTTATTAAGGGGCTTAGAGTAGGTGTAATTAGCTTAAAATTCTTGTAATCTTTTTTTTATTTTTTGTAATTTAGTTTAGTTTATTTAATTGTAGGTACTTGTAGTTAATTGATTTAATTTATTTATTGATAGTGTAGTGTTAGGTTTAATTGTAACTTAGGTTAGGATTTATTTTACAGGTAATTTTGTAATTATTTTAACTAGGTAGCTATTAAATAGTAAATAACTATTTAATAGCTATTGTACCTAGTTAAAATAATTACAAAGTTGCCTGTAAAATAAATATAAATCCGCTTTTATTGATGCACTGGTAATCGGAATTACTGAAAAATTTATGTATTACCTGTCATTGTATTCCCTTTACTGATTGTATTATTGTATTATTGTATTTTGGAAAACTCAATAAAATACTAATAAATATAAAAAATAAATATAAATCCTAAAATAGCTACAATATAATTATTCGTTATATTGTAGCTATATTAGGGTTTATTTTACAGGTAAGTATTTAGTTTTAAATAGGAAGACTTTAGT
This sequence comes from Bombina bombina, assembly GCF_027579735.1. Lineage (NCBI taxonomy): Eukaryota > Metazoa > Chordata > Amphibia > Anura > Bombinatoridae > Bombina > Bombina bombina. The sequence goes on from NC_069509.1 coordinate 76,662,492, forward strand.
TAATAATATTTAATTTATTTCGTTAGATAAAAATTATATTTAACTTAGGGGGGTGTTAGGGTTAGGGTTAGACTTAGCTTTAGGGGTTAATACATTTATTAGAGTAGCGGCGAGGTCCGGTCCGCAGATTAGGGGTTAATAAGTGTAGGTAAAGTAGCGGCGACGTTGGGGGGGCAGATTAGGGGTTAATAAATATAATATAGGGGTCGGCGATGTTAGGGGCAGCAGATTAGGGGTACATAGGTATAATGTAGGTTGCGGCGGTGTCCGGAGCGGCAGATTAGGGGTTAATAATAAAATGCAGGGATCAGCGATAGCGGGGGCGGCAGATTAGGGGTTAATAAGTGTAAGGTTAGGGGTGTTTAGACTCGGGGTTCATGTTAGGGTGTTAGGTGCAGACTTAGAAAGTGTTTCCCCATAGGAAACAATGGGGCTGCGTTGGGAGCTTAACGCTGCTTTTTTGCAGGTGTTAGGTTTTTTTTCATCCCAAACTGCCCCATTGTTTCCTATGGGGGAATCGTGCACAAGCACGTTTTTCCAGCTAGCCGCTACCGTAAGCAACGCTGGTATTGAGAGTTGAAGTGGCGGTAAATATGCCTGTACGCTCCCTTTTTGGAGCCTAACGCAGCCCTTCAGAGAACTCTCAATACCAGCGTTATTTAAAAGGTGCGGGGGGAAAAAAACACGCGTAGCTAATGCACCCCTTTAGACGCAAAACTCTAAATCTAGGAGTTAGAAAAGGAACACTGTAGTTAGTGTAGTGGGACAAAATGTATTTAATAGCTCCTAAGCCTGCCTTGTGTGGTATAGATGTATAAAGAGCCACTAAATCCACAACCAGCTAGATACTGATGTCCAAGTAATAGAACTTAGGATATTTAACACATGTTTAGTTTCTCTGACATAACTAGCTAGGGAGACCACCAACAGCTGAAGAAAAGTATCCAACCAGAGGGAGAGATTTTCTAATAGGGAGTTGATTTCACTGACTATAGGGTGTCCAACCACGTTGTCTAACGATTTATGGACATTAGGTAGGTGATGGAATAGTGGTGTCCATGGAGAATCCATTAATAAAAATTGTACAGTATCCATATCAAGAAAACCACCATCTAGACCGTTGTAACATATGCCTGCCTGATATCACTGTCCCTTTAAGACTGCCTTCCCTGCTACTGACAAAAATACTGTTTGGGGAGTATCTGCATTCAACTTACCTGCCTAATTAATTAATCATTCATGCACCTGATTCCCTCAGCCTCTTTTTAAACCATCTCAGGCCTAATGTGCATTGCATTAGCTTTAAAGATTTGTTCCAGAACAACAGAGGTCTGTGACTGTTCCAGCATGGATTTTACCAGCATATTCAAATATTCTCTGCTACAAGTTGTCATAGCTGAAATATCTTCCTCCAAATATGTTAAAGGGACAGTATACACTCATTTTCATATAACTGCATGTAATAGACACTACTATAAAGAATAATATGCACAGATACTGATATAAAAATTCAGTATAAAACTGTTTAAAAACTTACTTAGAAGCTCTCAGTTTACCTCTGTTGAAAAGGTAGCTGGAAAGCCCACTGCAAGTGGCAAATAAGACACTCCCCCCCACCCCTTCTTTTGCATATGAAAAGACCCTTTACACAAACAGGAGCAAGCTGGAGTAGGTAGTCGAGCGTATTCACATAAAACTTTGGGGCTTGGTTAGGAGTCTGAAAATCAGAGCAATGTTATTTAAAAATAAGCAAAACTATACATTAATTTAAAAAAAAAACTTTATGGGCTATATAAATAGATTATCTACAAAACATTTATGCAAAGAAAAAATGAGTGTATAATGTCCCTTTAATATATTCAGAACTCTGCATCTATGTGTTCAGTTATACAGCTTTCCTGTGATTCTCCAATATATGCACAAACAGTATTTAATGCCTTAAAATTGCAACTTGTCTATCACCTGTGCTGCTCTGCTTATTACTGACATACAGCTCTATATAATATTATGTACTGTGAACCTGCAACAAACCTTTGCATCTATGAGTCAATCTTCTACCAGTTTACTCTGAAGCCTGAACATCTTACATTGCTATATTTTTCCTCCATGAATTAGCGCTGCGGAATCTGTTGGCGCTCTACAAATAACCGATAAATAAATTAATCCTGCAGCTACTCCTATTAAGTCACAGTATCAATTTATGTTTCCATTGATGACAGAATATATTGTATACCTATGTTTTACTCTCCATAAATTCTACAATAACTTCTTGCAATTATGAATCACAGAATATCATCCATCCACGTCCAGGATACTCTTCCCCGGGTCAGGGGTAGATGTCTCCAATTCCCTACCACTTCCCCGACGGTCTGTGTCCTGAGCGCATATACACCGAAACATGACAACCGTCATCCACTAGGCTTCTCAATTATTTTTGGAATCTATTTGTAGGATCACTAGGTAGGGTAGTATAACTGCTGGGGTTATTAAGCTGTCGATGTGCTTCCTTAATATAATCCTCCCTATTCATTATTACAACTGATTCCCCTTTGTACGCAGCCTTTATCACAATTTGTGTATTGGATTTTAATTCAGTCAGGGCTTCCCTCTACAACTCAGATTAAAGTGTGTGTTATTTTGTGTGTATTTTAAACACTTTAGGTCCTTCTCTACTCTTTTAGAAAAGGTTTCCACTATAGAAACCCTACTGTGTATGGGATTGAATTCTGATTTCTTTTTGAATCTAGGGTAACTAGAGCAATCTTGAGGTCGGGTAGAGCCCTCATGAGCTAATTGTTCCAAAGATACCGAATCACATTGTTCAGAAAAGTTGAACTCCTGGCAATCTAACCCAGTGATACGTGTTTCAACACTATCAGTATTATGGTCAGCTTCAATCTACCCTGAGAAATGTCTACGTAAGGTAATATTCCTGATTAATCTATTTACATCTGTAACAGTCTGGAATAGATTGAAATTCAGTGTTGGTGCAAAGGTCAGTCCAAATCCTAACACTTTACTTAGTACTGGTGTTAGTGTCACATCTGAAAGATTTATTATAGAGTGTGTTTGTACTTTGTGTGTCCCCTGTTTCCCCTCAGTTGATATCTGTCCTGTGTTGGCTGTTGCCTGGTGCCACCTTCTTTTAGTGTGTTGGTGACCGAGGGAAAAACCTAGTCTATGTTTGTTTTATCAGATTCCATAAGATAGCCCTTGTTTAAAGGTTGTAAAGTGTTAAAGGTTGCTGCTGTATACTTAGTCTTAGGTTTTACTACAGGTGTTTGCGTAACTAGAATACTTTTAGTCTGATTTGATGTTTCTGTCACTCCTGGGGTAATTAACTAATTGTCATTCCCCCTAGAGTATACATTGTCCTCTGATTCTACCTCACTGACGGTGAAAGTAACCTTTTTGGGGTTTAAATTATTAAAAGATTTATTCTTTTTATGGTGTCTGCGTTTGAGACCATTGTAAGATCCATCCTGATTCTGACTACGTCTATGGGCGTCATGTACTAAGAGGCGGGCGGACAGCTTCTTAACTCGCGAAGCTGTCTGCCCGCCTCCGCTACACACGGGCAGCGGATCTATTGATCCGCTTGCCCGTATGTACCATTACACACTCATCGGAGTGTGTAATGCCCGCCCCTTCAATCGCGCGACCAATCACGCGACTGAAGGGGCTGTCAATCACCGAGAGCGAGCGTGCTCTCTGTGATTTTGCTTCACCACCTAAGAGGTGGCGTAGGGTGTAGGAAGTAGCGGTCTAATGACCGCTGCTTCTTACATTGCGGGAAGCAGGCTCGCATATGCGAACCTGCCCCGCAAAGGCTCCGGAGCAGCTTTCGCTGCTTCGTACATGGAGCCCTATGTTGGGTTCTGTGCTTCCTATTCCAAATATAAACCTGTCCCCCATTATAATCAGATATATCTCTGATATATTTGGAATGTTTTATATCCATAATAAGAGTTTTTGCTACTGCTATAGTTTTTTGTAACAGACTGCCAAAGTGTGCAAAATCAGTTTCTGCGATTCTATCATTAAACACAGTCTGAAGTAAATCTATCTCCCGTCTAGTTTCTGTATTGTTGTGCTTACTTCCTGGTTTGGTTAGATGGCACCTTGAGGCTTCCATACAAAGATGATGTCATCAAGTAGGCTGTGCTAAGAATCAGAACAATACAGAAGCCATCTTGTGACAGTTTTGTGATGCAGTTATAAAATACAAGTAACAAGAGCTGAATCTAAGGATCAGACAAGTGCTGCTAATAAGAAGTGTAACGTCAGCTACAGATCAGTTAGGAAGAGTAAGAACTCTGTTACACATTACAGTTATAAGTTACATTGCAGTTATACAGTTAACAGTTATATACACAAAGGAAGAATGGTATAAAGGATACCAGACTGCCCAAAGTATGCACTTGCAGCACTCTAGGTCTGAACTAAAGATTGGGATTCCGTAGCAGGATATTAAAATATAACTTTTATTGGTATTAAAGTTAAAAAACCAAAATTTGTTTGGTTAATACACACACGATTAAAATTTGCTCCAGTGCTTGAATCAGTATAATGAGTTACACATTAGATCACTATTCATGATAATTCGGCCTGAATAAATTCACTAGTTATAGTGATCTAAATAGTTCAGTAAATCAACTTGGTAATGGTTACCATCAAAGTATTCATCTAAATAGTAGAGCTTATATATAAATTCTGGTCAAGGTTGTGTACTCTTAGCTAAATAAACTCCTGCTATCATCATTCAATATAATGGATGACAGCAGAGTAGAGATTATTAATAATAATTATTATCCACGAATAGGGGTACTGGTGAATTAAATATTCACAAAAATGAGGGTTTGATCAGTTGTAACCTGGGTTATAATTTTAACCTATATATTGGTATAAATAGTAATGTGTGCGTGCTTGGTGCTACTGTAGTTTTCAAAATTTCATTAGGTATATATTCCTAAAAATTGGAGTACAGTTATAATCACAATAAGCCTAGTTCTGTGTAGCCCAGACCTCCGATCTGGCCACTTTGGGTCACTTAAAGTTATTAAATAGTTAGATTCTGATTAGTCCATATAGTAATTGCTGTAAAAGTTACTATGGCTTATGTTAATCCACCTTTATAAATTTTAGGCGTATGTTTCATAGAAAACTAAATCTACTATCCCGGCGACTCCCAGATTTGTATCAATTGACAAGTGTCCCAAAGTTTATTAACAGTGCCAAAAATTATTATTATTCTGATCCAGTGTGTGGAAATTGAAATTAGGTGCCCTTTGGCACAGCCACTGTTATGGTAACAAGTCTTACAATTATCAGTCCTCAGTTTGTAACATTCTTCTCATAGGGCATTTATACACTGGGTTTTCTAACTACAGTTAAATTTGGTATACCCACTTTCAATAAATATTTCTTATGATTTAGTTTCAATTAAATAACCGTGTTATAATATCAATTAATTTCGAAAACTCTGAAAGCTGTGTTCAAAGTTAAAGCTCGGTCTGGCACAACCCAGATTATAAATATAGAGTTAACGGTCCATTAGACGTAATGAATATCTGTCTGTTTTTTGTTTAATTCGCAACAATGTTGCAGTTTGATATATATGTTTCGGTTTAAGCGCTATGTGGTACAGCTAATGCTGTCACTATCGGTCAGTGTCAACCGCACTCATACGTCTGTAAGGTCTTACAATGCACGCACATTCACACACTAGTTAGATAGTTTAAGTTAAAACTGGCACAACCCAGTTATTATAGTAATATCCACAATGTGGCATATAATTTTTCAAAAAACTTAGTTAACTATTAATGAAATAAAGTCTGGCACAACCCAGGCTATATGGTATTAGCTCGTTATTGTATATATAATAAGAAAGATTTTTCTATAAACACCATGTAGCAGTCCCTATTAGGTACCCTGACCAAATAGGTCAAATAACAATGTTATAGCTCTATAGTTGCGGTAACCCTTTGCTCCACATGATTTTAGCGATACTGGGCTAGTTTAAAATACATAGAAAATAGAGTAATAGTAACTAGTAACTAGAGTAATAGTAATTCATTACGTCTAATGGACCGTTAACTCTATATTTATAATCTGGGTTGTGCCAGACCGAGCTTTAACTTTGAACACAGCTTTCAGAGTTTTCGAAATTAATTGATATTATAACACGGTTATTTAATTGAAACTAAATCATAAGAAATATTTATTGAAAGTGGGTATACCAAATTTAACTGTAGTTAGAAAACCCAGTGTATAAATGCCCTATGAGAAGAATGTTACAAACTGAGGACTGATAATTGTAAGACTTGTTACCATAACAGTGGCTGTGCCAAAGGGCACCTAATTTCAATTTCCACACACTGGATCAGAATAATAATAATTTTTGGCACTGTTAATAAACTTTGGGACACTTGTCAATTGATACAAATCTGGGAGTCGCCGGGATAGTAGATTTAGTTTTCTATGAAACATACGCCTAAAATTTATAAAGGTGGATTAACATAAGCCATAGTAACTTTTACAGCAATTACTATATGGACTAATCAGAATCTAACTATTTAATAACTTTAAGTGACCCAAAGTGGCCAGATCGGAGGTCTGGGCTACACAGAACTAGGCTTATTGTGATTATAACTGTACTCCAATTTTTAGGAATATATACCTAATGAAATTTTGAAAACTACAGTAGCACCAAGCACGCACACATTACTATTTATACCAATATATAGGTTAAAATTATAACCCAGGTTACAACTGATCAAACCCTCATTTTTGTGAATATTTAATTCACCAGTACCCCTATTCGTGGATAATAATTATTATTAATAATCTCTACTCTGCTGTCATCCATTATATTGAATGATGATAGCAGGAGTTTATTTAGCTAAGAGTACACAACCTTGACCAGAATTTATATATAAGCTCTACTATTTAGATGAATACTTTGATGGTAACCATTACCAAGTTGATTTACTGAACTATTTAGATCACTATAACTAGTGAATTTATTCAGGCCGAATTATCATGAATAGTGATCTAATGTGTAACTCATTATACTGATTCAAGCACTGGAGCAAATTTTAATCGTGTGTGTATTAACCAAACAAATTTGGGTTTTTTAACTTTAATACCAATAAAAGTTATATTTTAATATCCTGCTACGGAATCCCAATCTTTAGTTCAGACCTAGAGTGCTGCAAGTGCATACTTTGGGCAGTCTGGTATCCTTTATACCATTCTTCCTTTGTGTATATATTTATATTTGTGCACAAGCACCATTTCCTCTAACATACTGTAGAATTAATCTAACTCTCACCTCTGATTTTGACTCATTACAAGAGGAAAAGTCTAAGTAGTGCCACTGTTCATCTTTGTGTGTATACAGTTAACAGTTATACAGTTATAAATTACTCTGGATTACCGTCTACAGAACAGACTTTATACAGCTGGTCAGGTAGTTTCCTTGTCGTCTTGCATACTACCTGATACTGAGATTACTATAGTGCTGCATATACAGTGTACAGGACTGCTAATATAAGAAGTGCAGCAGCCATTCATTATAAAGGACTATATATGTGTATCTATCCATATTACTGTGTGCAAATCTACAGGAGCCACCTTGTTATGTAATCCAGTAAATAAAGTGCCAGTCTACATTCAGAAGTTGTCATGGCATCATTCATATGGCGACAAGTATACTACCACAAACTCACGCTATAATGGCTGTATTTTGAGCATTGAAAGAATTTGACCCTGACACAGATAACTGGGTTTCCTGGACTGAAAGGCTACAGCAGTATTTACTTGCCAATGACATTGGAGATACTAAGTCTGTTGCTGTCTGTCTGAAAACTATTGTTGCTAAAAGATATGAGATTCTAAAAGACCTGCTACACCCAGAAAAGCCAGCCACCAAGTCTTTGTCTGAAATAATACAGATATTAACACAACATTTCCAACCACAGCCTTAGAGATTGCTGACTGTTCAAAATTTATAGCAGGCGCCAAGGGGTACAAGAGACTGTATCTACATTTGCAATCAGTTTAAAGAAATTGGCTAGCACCTGTGCTTTTGGGGATTTCCTGAATATGGCCTTGCATACTACCTGACACTGAGATTACTATAGTGCTGCATATACAGTGTACAGGACTGCTAATATAAGAAGTGCAGCAGCCATTCATTATAAAGGACTATATATGTGCATCTATCCATATTATTGTATGCAAATCTACAGGAGCCACCTTGTTATGTAATCCAGTAAATAAAGTGCCAGTCTACATTCAGAAGTTGTCATGGCATCATTCATATGGCGACAAGTATACTACCACAAACTCACGCTATAATGGCTGTATTTTGAGCATTGAAAGAATTTGACCCTGACACAGATTACTGCGTTTCCTTGACTGAAAGGTTACAGCAGTATTTACTTGCCAATGACATTGGAGATACTAAGTCTGTTGCTGTCTGTCTGAAAACTATTGTTGCTAAAAGATATGAGATTCTAAAAGACCTGCTACACCCAGAAAAGCCAGCTACCAAGTCTTTGTCTGAAATAATACAGATCTTAACACAACATTTCCAACCAGGGCCTTAGAGATTGCTGACTGGTTCAAATTTTATAGCAGGCGCCAAGGGGTACAAGAGACTGTATCTACATTTGCAATCAGTTTAAAGAAATTGGCTAGCACCTGTACTTTTGGGGATTTCCTGAATATGGCCCTTATGGGTATCAGTACAAAATCTATTCAAAGGCGACTTTTGACAGAAGAGAGCTGTCACAGATACCAGACAGCTAAGGCTACCCCCCATCCCACTACTACATGGCTCACTCCCTGTTACATTAGATTTTGTCATTTCAGGGCTAATGGGATCTCCCAGATGCGTGCTATGTGTTGTTTTGCTGTGTACACTTGGTCATGGAGGAGCTGATCTATAACCGGGAAAAACACTCCTAGGCTGGCCAAGTTCCTGGAACTCCTGGTCGGCCGCCTCACAACGGACACCAACCTAACCCCTCTCCGGCTGGCCAGGATCCTGGAACTCCCGGTCGGCCACAGAACAGCAGGACACCCGCTAACTTTACCCCTGGTCGCTCCAGCAGCCCTTTGCCCCAGAGCTGCGCTCTTTTGGGGATTGATAGCCCCTAGGGAGGACAAGAGCTGGGGCAATTATTGGAGGAGCTCCTTTGGGAACCAGGGGTTTTGGACACCCCTACCCCCATAACTTCAACGGACTGTAACTCTGGTCCCCAGTAATGAAACATGCCGCTTTTTAGACTGTGGCATCGGAGAGCTTTAAAATGACACCCTAGATGTGCCGCTGCTCCACCCCGAAACCGCCACCCCTGGGTACTGGGATTCTGTGGCTGCTATGGAGCTGCCGGTCTGTCTGGAGGGGCGGGAATGGCGGGAAAATTGTGGGATTGTCCAGTGTCTTATCAAGATGAGCTTTGAGTATAAAAGGAGTGTATGTTTTACAATAAAATCAGTTCCTGTTTCACCTGAATGCTAGTATGTCTAGTTATTTGGGTGGGTTCCTGCTAAAATCCCTTTCCTGGGCTACATAGAAGCCTGTTCCAGGCAGAGGAAGGACCCTCTGGCAGAGCTACCTAGTCTGGGTAGCCGGAGTCTACCACAGAGTGGGACCCTAAATACTGGTGCTGTCGGGCATCAGGAGTGACTACAGGCTGTGGTCACTTGCCAGCTACATAGCTGCAGTCAGCAGGGAGGAAGCAGGACCCATTTGGCAGAGCTACCCAGTCGGGGTAGCCGGGGTATCCGTCACAAGAGCCTAGCCTGATTTTCCATAAAGCACTACAGATTGCTTCTATTTTGGAACAGGCCACACTAGACACTAGTTTACTGCAGACGCATTCCCATACTAAGGAAGAACCAGTATCTTTCTCCAATGTAAAGAAACAGACTATACCAGCCAGTAAATATTCAGCAAAAGCAACATCACCTATTAACTATTACATATGTAGAGCACAGAATCATGTAGCTTCTTAATGCAGATTTAAAAATGCTCGTTGTCATGGCTGTGGTAAAATAGGGCACTTAAAGAAGGCTTGTAGAGGATCTCAGCAGAGTGTCTCAAGCAAAACATAAGAAGGGAAATTACCACATGGCTTATAGTGGAGCCACATCAGATTCAGAAGAGGAAATGACTATTCAGAGTTTGACTGTATACACCATGGCAGCAGGGTCTGAGCCTTTGACCGTTCATGTTAATATTGAAGGAAAAGATTTGACAATGGACTTAGATACTGGGGCTGCAGTTTCAGTTATGACGATGAAAGATTGGAAAAAAATTTAAATTCCAGTATTGCTGCAGCACACTACCTTGAAGCTACAAACATACTCCAGAGAAGTCTTGACGCCACTGAGATGTGCATCTGTATCTGTGTGTACAAACAGTAAAACTGCCAATCTTACACTATATATACTAAAATCAGGTGGCCCACCTCTTTATGGAAGGGACTGGATACGGGCCCTTAGCATGCCTGAGAGTCTCAAAAACAGTGAAGTTCATCATATTGGAGTTGATCGTGCCCCGTGGATTCAGAACATTAAGACCAAATATGCCCCGGTGTTTGAAAATGTTCTGTGCTTTAAGTCCAGGAGTTGATGCTAAACTGACGGAGGTTAGACGAGTTAAATATTATAACCCTAGTGCATCGTAGTGAGTGAGCTTCTCCTATTGTACCGGTAAGGAAGAAAGATAGACAGATCCGAATATGTGGAGACTTTAGGATGGTGTTGAATGAACAGTTAGCACTGGATAAGTATCCATTACCCAGGACAGAAGTGATTTTTGCTAACTTAGCTGGGGGACAACATTTCACAAAGATTGATTTAAAAAAATGCTTACCTTCAACTTGAAGTACATCCAGATTCCCGCAAGTTAATCATAAACAATATTCACTGTGGTTTATTTCAATATATCGTATGTTTTTTGGCATTGCTCCTGCACCAGCCATCTGGCAACACACCATGGAAGAACTGTTAAATGGACTACCCCATGTCCAATGCCTTTTAGATGACATGTTAATCACGGACAGGACTGAGGAAGAACATCGATACAATGTAGAGAGGGTACTGCAGTGGCTAATAACCTACGGGTTTAAGGTCAACTTGGAGAAGTGTGCTTTCATGCATGACAAATTAGAATTTTATGGCCATGTTATAGATTGTCATGGTCTACACACTGCTGATGACAAAGTCAAGGCCTTGCAAGAAGCTCCTATACCACAGAATACATCACAACTACGATCATACCACCATTTTCTTCCACAGTTAGCCCATACGTTACACCCACTACATCAGCTTCTTGAGACAAATCGACCCTGGTTGTGGAGCATTGAATGCAATCAAGCCTTCCAGGAATCCAAGAACCTACTCCTGTGTTCCCGAATGTTAATGCACTATGATCTTCAGAAACCACTCATGATAGCATGTGATGTTTTGCCTTATGGTTTAGGGGCTGTCTTGTGACACACGATGCCAGATGGGTCAGACAGACTGGTAGCCTTTGCTTCTCATTCTCTAACGACGGCAGAGAACTATTCTCAATTAGACAAGGAAGCATTGGCCATTGTTTGGGCTGTGAAGAAGTTTCATAACTATATTTATGGTAGAAAATTTACTCTTTTAACTGACCATAAGCCACTGCTGACCATCTTTAATCCAAGGAAGGGAATTTCAACCACTACAGCAGCTAGATTGCAAAGGTACACTCTAACTTTGGTAGCATATCATTACTCCATCAAATACCAGACCCATGATTCCCATGGCAATGCTGATGCCATGTCCAGGCTTCCACTAATGAATTCCTCACCAGTTGTTAAAGAAAGCCTTCCAAGTTTGTGTTTTATGGGTATAGTACATGCCAAACAAATTACAAAGGAGATAGCTTGTGATACTGAATTACAACTTCTGGCAAAGTATTTGAGAGATGACTGGCCAAGAACCGGCTGTGATGTGCAGCGAGCATACATACTACGAGTGAAGGAACTCACACTCAGAAATGGATGTATTTTATGGGGTGAGAGAGTACTGGTTCCTTACAGGCTATGGCAAGCTACGTTAGAACTTCTTTGTGAAGGACACCCAGGCAATGTCAGAATGAATCAGAAGGCTAGGGGTCATGTTTGGTGGCCGGCCATTGATAAGGACATTAATAACTATGTTATGGTATGCAAAGGGTGTGTTCAAGCTCAAGGACAGCTTCCACGAGGAGCTGTACAACCATGGGACTGGCCTACTACTCTTTGGGAGGGACTATATTTGGACTTTGATGGTCCTATTGATGGAATCTCATACTTAATTATAATTGATGCACACTCTAAGTGGCCAGAAGTAATTCCAATGACAAGGACTACAACTACTGAAGTCATATCAGCATTAGAAAGCATTAGTTTTCAGTATTTGGGTTGCCAAGAAAACTGGTCACAGACAATAGCCCCCAGTTTGTGTCACAAGACGTCCAGAATTTTTTACATACAAATGGAATTCACCATCATCGGACAACACCATATCACCCAGCCACCAAATGGTAAGCAGAGAGATTTGTCCAAACCTTTAAAAGGGCACTGAAAGCTCTAAAAGCAGAGAAGCAGCTGAATACTAAAAACAGTTTACAATTTTTGCCACAATATAGGGTTACTCAACACCCCACCACGGGAGTTGTCCCAGTTCAACTATTGTTTGGCAGAAAGATCCATACAAAGCTGGATTTAATCACACCAGATGTAGCAGAAACAGTTTGCATCATGCAAGATAAAATGAGAGTGGTAAAACCTTCATGAACCTACACAGATAGAGACTTTGTCTGGTATAGGGTGTACCATGCAGAGGAAAAATAAGCACCAGGTGTAGCTGCCCAGGTTGAGGGCCCAAAGCTGCAATACGTGGGTCTAACCACTAGGAACATACGTTCCAGAATATGGGAGCACCTCTTGACCATAAATGTGGTTACCTCCACCACACATATTGTTCAACACTTTGTAAATAAACCACAAAAACTTGGACACCTTTAAATGGTGTGTCATCGAAAGGGTAAGCACACCAAAAGGGGGTGGCAATAGATTGAAATTTCTAAATAAACGGGAAATGTTCTGGGTTTATAAGTTGAACACACGTATGCCCCATGTCTAAATTCTTACTATGACCTTATAAATAATTGGGAATAACTGCAAAATATATTTTATATTACATTGTGCGGTATTTTACTTTTGTTATGATTACATTTATAGCATGTATTTTCCTATACTAATGTACCCATTAAGTCAGAGTTTATTGCCGACCCGTTACAAGGTTGTTTTCCGTAATTCATGAGCAGAGCCTGGATTGGGTAAGAGGTATATTGTAAATTCTCCAAGCAGCACCATGAGTACCTGCTGTGCTTAGGGTCTTATCTTCGGTAGATGAGTGGTGGATTGTAGGGTAAGCATTTGTTTTGCTATATTGCTAGTCCAGTGATTGAACTCATTTGTGGTTTACACAGCCCTATCTTGAACTTTGAGACTATTTTAACCCTTATGATTGCTCTATTGCAAATCTAAACCATATCTCTTGCCTTATCATAGATCCATTCTGGAACTGGGAGGATACTGTTGAGTCAGAAGGACCCATGGATAGAGAAGCAGGTGTTCAGTGCGGTGGAGTAATAAGGAGTTAGAGAGGAGCCACAGTGTGGCGTGTGCAATGAGTGGTTAGGGTCCAGTGATCCAGGGGTGTAGTTAAAGGACAGCCTACTCCAGAATTCGTATTGTTTAAAAAGATAGATAATCCCTTTATTACCCAATTGAACAAAGTAAATTTGATGATAAAAGTAAATTGGAAAGTTGTTTAAAATGTCATGCCCTATCTGAAGCTTAGTTTTGACTAGACTGTCCCTTTAAGGAACCCCTGGTTTTGCCTAGATAAATTGAAGATTTTCATCAGTCAAGGACAAAACTTCCAAACTGTGACAATCCTGCAATATGCAGGACAGTTGGGAGCTCTGACCAAGAACAAATATTTACTTCCATGATAATATTAGTGCTTCTATAGGGGAGTTTCCTGTTCACATTGATCATTAACATACCAGTATTGTTCCAGGTATTCATTTTATGTTGCACTAAGCTAGATGCCAAAACTTTGACCCTTTGGGGTAGATTTATTAATGGTCAAGCGGACATGATTCCCTGTAGTTAATCATTTCTGCTTGACCTCGCTAAATGCCAACAGCGTATTTAACATTGCACAAGCATTTCTAGTGAAATGCTTGTGCAATGCGGCCGCACTGCTCACTGGCGGACGAACGGGCTGTCAATCATCCCAATCGTATTGGATCAGAAGTTAAAGGGACACTATACCCAAATTTTTTCTTTCATGATTCAGATAGAGCATGCAATTGTAAGCAACTTTCTAATTTAATCCTATTATCAATTGTTCTTCGTCCTATTGCTATCTTTATTTAAAAAGTAGGAATGTAAAGCTTAAGAACCGGACAATTTTTGGTTGAGAACCTGGGTTATGCTTGCTTATTGGTTTGCTAAATATAGACACCAATAAGCAAGCGTTATCCAGGGTGCTGAATCTAAAATGGGCTGGCTCCTAAGCTTTAAATTGCTGCTTTTTAAATAAAGATATCAAGAGAACGAAGAAAAATTGATAGTAGGAGTAAATTAGAAAGTTGCTTAAAATTGCTGCTCTATCTGAATCATGAAAGAAAAAATTTAGGTTTAGTATCGCTTTAAGGAGCAGCGATATTACGACCGCTGCTTCTTAACTTCCGTTTCTGGCGGACCAGAAACGATTGGGCTTCAATGCAGCATCCGTGGCTTAATAAATCGAACCCTTTATGTTAGTTTAAGAAAAAAATACACGTGAATATATCCTCCAAATAAAAAAGTAAAAGTGTGCTGAACAGAAGAACCATGCAAGACATCCTATTTGTAAATCATCAATATACCGTATACATTGTATCCTATCTTAAAATTATTCTTCATAGCGCTATCATGCTCTAACCCCATGCTTCTATATACAGAGTAATCATTTTGATAAATAATGTAGACGTAGACTAAAAACAATAAATAGAAAGTATTATAATGGTTCTTACCTCTATCTGTAGCAAAGGCCAATAGCAGCACAGAACAAAAACACACAAATTAGAAAGGACAGTACAAGGTTATATAGCTATGATGATATAACATATGGAGAAATACACTCACAAATGTATGTTAGACTACAGACATCCCAACCTGCAAAAACTAATTTCAGGGAGGTGGCCCCCCCAAAAAAAAAGTGGTTTAATGTCCCTTTAAATTGTTACCTGGCCAAAAATTATATATATATAATTTTTTTATTTTTTAAATATTTTTTTTTTTTGGGGTTGACTAAACTAAATAGAGTATATGAGATTTAAGGTTGGCAGCATACTGTATAATTAGCTTCCAACTTTAATTTGATCTAGACAAATATATTTTCCTATTTGTTTCAGATGTTGTACAGCTGTAAAAAATTATGTATGGGGTATCCCTGGAGTATAAAAATCAATTAGAGATGTAGGAATACATAGATCTGAGGACTATTGTATGAGTGAATGAATCCATGCCCTCTGTGTCTGCTCCTATCATTGTATCTGCACCATACACGCAATACAGAAATACTTCCAGCCCTGGCAATGGGTATAAAGAAGCACAGAGCAGCGCACAGTCACTTTCCCCAGGGCCACCGCATTACAAACTGGTCACCGGCGCTCAGTCACAATAGCTCAGTTTAGTGCTTGTCCCCTGCGCTCCTCATTGGTGGGGAAACTGGCTTCAGTGCATCACGTCCTGCTATCATTAAAACTCCTTAGACACAACTCATAACGAAGTCAAATGGGGTGCTACCCGATTTTGTTTGTGCTAATCAGATCTAACATAATTGACCATGATTGTGGGTGACATGATTTGCATCCCGGGACATCCCAACTCTCTCTTCCGGGAGAGTTGGGATGTCTGTAGACTGGGACCTAAAACTTACATTTTTTTACTTCATTTTAAAAGGATATTAAACACCTATTGTTTTTTGTGTAACAATGGTGCTTGTCCCACACTCCTTGGAGAGTCCAAAAAGCAAATTCGGTTGCCTAGGTTTTCAAAATTATGCAATTAAAGAGCTGGTTTAGGGAATTTGTAGCATTTTGAAAGCCTAAGTTACAGAATGTGTTTGCTGGCCTCTCTCGGGTGCATGGACAATTACACTTTGGTACACATTAAAGGGACAGTAAATTCCAGGAGGTTTTTTATAAACATTTGCTTAGACCTTCACAGAAATAAGAACATTTGCAAAAGTAAACCATGAAAGTTGATTCATAAGCCAGTTTTTCCCCCAGTTATTAATATCTGTTCATAACTTGAGTTTGGTTAACAATATCATGTAATTTTAACCCATCACAGGTTAGTGAAGCTCCACATCTTCACACTGGGTACGGCTATCTTGGATCTTAGATATTGTTGCACTCTCTGAAAGAAGCGATGCACATTCACAAATCAGTGGCATTGTTGTCTTTATTTACAGGCCATATCATGCACTTTTATTTTAAAAATACAGAGCTGACGCTGTATATTTTTATAGTGGCCGCATGACTGTATATTATTTCTGATAACTTTTTTATATATGTTATGCAACTTTTTGACTGTGTAAAATAAAATACAAACATGTAAATTGTTAGCTCGTTATTATGCAAACTAAAATTGAAGTGTAAGGTACAACTGTTGGAAAGCCAACAATGTCCCTGATCTGCGAATGCGCACCAACTCTGTCACAGTGCACAAGAATATATGTGCTCCAAGATGGTGGCACTGTCAAAAAAACTGTCTCATAATATCTTTTGGAGAGGAAAAAAGAGGAAAGAAAAGAACCCTCCATTGTGAGTATAGTGACACACAAACAAAAGATAACTGTATACTCTGAATTACTGGTGTTCACACTGGAGCAGAGGATTCTGGGGAATTATATGCAAATGAGTTCCACAATACCTCACCTTTTTTATTCAAATAACTATTTTAGACTCTGAATCCCACATGTGATTTCTCATGCTGTACTCCTTAAAGGGACAGGAAACCCAAAATGTGTCTTTAATGATTCAGATAGAGAATGCAATTTTAAAAAAAGTATGCAATTTATTTTGTTTATCAAATTTGCTTAGTTCTCATGTTATCTAGATAGGTAGTGTGCACATGTCTGGGGCATTACATGACAGGAAATAGTGCTGCCATCTAGTGCTCTTGATAATGTAAAACATTGTTGCAAAACACCTGCCATATAGTACTGCAGACACGTGCACGCTCCTGAACTTACCTTCCTGTTTTCAACAAAGGATAAAAAGAAAACAAAGTCAATTTAATAATAGTAGTCAATTGGAGAGTTGTTTAAAATTGTATGTTCTATCTAAATCATGAAAGAAAGATTTTGGGTTTTATGTGCCTTTAAATCCCTGCTATGCTTAAAGGGATATAAAACCCAAATGTTTCTTTCATGATTCAGATAGAGCATGCAATTTTAAGCAACTTTCTAATTTACTTTTATCTTTATTTGAAAAGCAAGAATGTAAGCTTAGGAGCCGGTCCATTTTTGGTTCAGTACCTGGGTTGCGTTTGCTGATTGGTTGCTAAATGTAGCCACCAATCAGCAATAGCTATCCAGAGTGCTGAACCAAAAAATGGCCAGTTCCTTAGCTTAGATTCCTGCTTTTTCAAATAAAGATATGAAGAAAAATTAATAATAGGAGTAAATAGAAAGTTCCTTAAAATTGAATGCTCTATCTGAATCATGAAAGAAAAAAATGGCTTTAGTATCCCTTTAAAAGCAGCGCTACAATGGCACAAGGGAATCCATGTTTAAAACAGATATGTGAAGAAAAAATGTGAGGTATTGTGGAGCTCTTTTGAATATCCTTACCCAGAATACTCTGCTCCAGTAGGAAATACAGGTAGTTCAGGTGCTCTTTGGAAAAATGTACAGGCTATGCAGTGATCTATTGTCTAGGAAAAGCATGTGATAACAAAATGTATGCTTACCTGATAAATAATTTTCTTTCCTGGCATGACGAGTCCACAATTCCATTCAATTACTAGTGGAAATTCAACTCATGGCCACCAGAAGTAGGCAAAGAACACCCAGCAAAGCTTTAAGTATCCCTCCCACTTCCCATAATCCCCAGTCATTCAGCCCGAGGGAATACGGAAAGTGAAAGAGGAACACCAGGGGTATAGAGGTGCCTGAAGTTTAGAAAACAAAAATAATAAGTCGTATTGAAATTAGACAAGGGCGGGTCAAAAGAATGTGATCAGGTAAGCATACATTTTGTTTTCTTTCCAATGGCATGGAGAGTCCACAATTCCATTCAAATACTAGTGGGAACCAATACCCAAGCCAGAGAGGACACAGAATGAAAAGGGAGGGAGAGACCAAGGCAGGCGGACCTAAACTGAAGGAACCACCGCTTGAAGAACCTTTCTCCCAAAAGAAGCCTCAGCTGAGACAAAAACATAACATTTTGAAAATTTTGAAAAGGTATGTAACGAGGACCAAGTGGCCGCCTTGCAAATTTGCTCCACAGAAGACTCGTTTTTAAAGGCCTAGGAAGAAGAAACAGCACGAGTTGAATGAGCCGTAATCCTCTCAGGAGGCTGTTGTCCAGTAGTCTCATAAGCCAACCGAATGATACTCCTTAACCAAAAAGAAAGAGTAGTTGACGTGACCTTTTCACCACAAAAAGGGCAGAAGATTGACGAAAATCCTTAGTGCTTGGCGCACAAACCACATCTAGGTTATACAACAGACGTTCCTTCTGAGAAGAAGTATTAGGACAAAATGAAGGAACAACAATTTTCTGATTGATATTGCGGTCTGAAACCACGTTAGGAAGAAATCCCAATTTGGTACGTAGGACCTCTTATCCACATGGAAAATACGATTAGGGGGTTTACACTGCAGAGCCAAAAGTTCTGAGATTCTATGAGCAGAAGAAATAGCCAACAAAAACAAAACTTTCCAAGACAACAATTTAATATAAAAAGAACGCACGGAGCCTGCTGCAAAACTTGCGAAAAAGATTAAGGCTCGAAGGAGGAGCAACAGGTTTAAACACAGGCCTGATTCTGACCAAGGCCTGAACAAAAGACAGAACGTCCGGTAAATCTGACAAACGTTTATGCAATAAAACTGAAAGGGCAGATTTCTGACCCTTCAGAGAACTGACTGACAAACTCTTCTCCAGACCCTCCTGGTGAAAAGACAGAATACAAGAAACTCTCACCTTTTGTCAAGGAAAACCCTGAGATTTGCATCAGGATAAGTATGTGCGCCAAACCTTATAATATATTTTGCGAGTTACAGGTTTATGAGTCTGGATCAAGATGGCAATAACGTTTTCAGAAAAGCCTTGTCAAGACAAGACTAGGCGTTCAATCTCCATGCAGTCAGCTTCAGAGAATCTAGATTTGGATGAAGAAAAGGACCCTGAAGTAGAAGGTCCTTACTCAGCGGTAGTCTCCACGGAGGGGAGGACGACATTTTTACCAGGTCCGCAAACCAAATTCTGCGAGGCGAAGCTAAAGCAAATAGAATCACCAAACCCTGCTCCTGTTTGATGCGGGCTATAACCCGAGGAAGGAGGGCAAACAGAGGAAACAGGAAAATCAGACTGAAATCCCATGGACCCGCTAGAGCGTCCACCAGAACTGCTTGCAGGTCCCTTGATCTGGACCTGTATCTGGGAAGTTTGGAATTAAGATGAGACGACATCAGGTCCAACTCCGGAACACCCCAACAGAGGGTTATCATTGAGAATGAAGAGCCGACTCCCCTGGGTGAAACGTCTGCCTGCTTAGGTAATCCGCCTCCCAGTTGTCCACACCTAGGATGTAAATAGCCAAAATGTGGCAGTTGTTGGACTCCGCCCACAGAAGGATGCAAGAAACCTCCTTCATCGCTAAAGAACTCTTTGTTCCCTCCTAATGGTTGATATAAGCCGGAATCTGATAAACCGGACCGAACTCAGATGATGCCACGCTAATAAGGCATTGTGGATTGCTCTCAATTCTAAAATATTTATTGGGAGGATAGATTTCTCCAGAGACCAGGTCCCCTGAGTTTTTAAGGGACCCCAAACTGTTCCCCAGCCGGAAAGGCTAGCATCCATAGTCACAATCTCCCAAGATGGTCTCAAGAAGCAAGTGCCCTGAGACAGATGATCCTGACAGAGCCATCAGGAGAGAGAGTCTCTCGAAAAGGTTGTCTAGGACTATCCGTTGAGAGAGGTCTGAATGGTCTCTGTTCCATTGTCTGAACATGCATAATGTTAGAGGTCTCAGATGGAAGCAAGAAAAATAAATAATGTCCATGGAGGCCACCATGAGACCAATTACTACCATTCACTGTGCCACTGAGGGTCGGACAGAGGACTGAAGAGAAAGGCAGGCAGAAAGAAGTTTGGACTTTCTCACTTCTGTTAAAAAAATCTTCATCTAGATCGAGTCTTTGATTGTCCCCAAAAAGCAGACCCTGGTATTTGGAATCAGGGAACTCTTGACCAGATTTACCATCCACCCGTGAGGGCAGAGAATGAACAACAGAGAATCCGTATGTGATCTTGCTAAATTAAAAGATGGCACCTGAACCAAGATATCGTCCAGGTACGGGGCCACCGCAATTCCTTGAGACCTGGCCACCACCAAAAGAGCCCCTAGAACCTTTGTAAAGGTAAATGTTTGTCCAGAAAGGCAAACCAAAGGAATTAAAAATGATCCTTGTGGATAGGAACATAAAGGTAAGCGTCCTTCAGGTTGATGGTGGTCATGAACTGACCCTCCTGAACTAAAGGGAGAATGGAACGAATAGTCTCCATTTTGAATGATGGAACCTTGAGAAATTTGTTGAGGCACTTCAGCTCCAAAATAGGGCAAAAAGTTCCCTCTATCTTGGGAACCACAAAAAGTTTGGAATAAAATCCTTGGACTTGTTCTGCCAGAGGAACTGGAACGATCACTCCTAGAGAGGAGAGATTGCTGACACAATTTAAGAATGCCTCTCTTTTTTCCTGGTTTGCAGATAACCTTGACAGGAGAAATCTGCCTCTCGGATGACAAGATTTGAAACCTATCTTGTATCCCTGAAAGACCACCTCCACCGCCCAAGGATCTGGAACATCGAGAATCCAAGCCTCCTGAAAGAGAGAAAGTCTGCCCCCTACCTGATCTGATCTCAGATCAGCGGCAGATCCTTCATGTTGATTTGTTCTAAGAAGTAGGCTTCTTGGACTGCTTGCCCTTATTCCAAGGTTGGTTAGGTCTCCAGGAAGTCTTGGTCTGTTCAGGCTTGGAGGAAGATGAGGATTTCTGTCCCTTGAAATTGCAAAAGGAACGAAAATTGTAAGATTGGCGACCCTTAGGTCTAGCCTTCTTATCCTGAGGAAGAAAAGCCCCCTTTCCACCTGTGACAGTGCAAATGATGGCATCCAGACCAGGACCAAAACGTTTTCCCTTTAAAAGGTAAAGAAAACAGTTTAGACTTGGAAACCATGTCTGCCGACCAAGATTTTAGCACAAGGCTCTGTGAGATAGAATGGCAAGACTAGAAGTCTTTGCACTCAGACATACTACCTGCATACTAGCATCACAAATAAAGGAATTTGCCAATTTTGATCTCCTCCAAAGTAGTCTCCTCCAAAATCAGTTCAGATAAGGAGTCACACCAATACAAGGCCGCACCAGCGAACGCCGCACCAGCGAACGCCGCCATGCTTCCAATAGGTTACCGTAGCAGACCTTGGTGAAGGAAAATCTTCCTTAAGTAACCCTCCAATTTCCTATCCATGGGGTCCTTAAACGAGGTACTAACCTACAGAGGTATCGTAGTTCTCTTAGCCAAGGTGAATATAGCGCCATCCATCTTAGGAAAAGTACGCCAGAGCTCCAGAGTCCGCGACTGGATTTTTTTTTTTAAAACAGGAGATGGGGAAAAAGAAACCCCCGGTTTCTCCCATTCCTGAGAAATAATATCCGACATACCATACGATGCGGAATAAGAAACATTTCCACAGATCTAGGTTTGACATCAAAACCCTTGTTCAGTTTAGTAACCTTAGTAGTCTCATTAGTTGTAGGTTCTGAGTCTTCCAGAGTATCCAGAACCTCCTTAAGAAATAAACGGAGGTGCTCGAGCTTAAACCTTAAACTAACCTCCTCTGAATCTACTGGATTAACCAGAGTAGAATCTGAATCAGAGATCTCACCCTCAGAGGCTGCTGAAGAATGGTCATCCTCAGATAATTGGGATAAAGTGACCAAAGCAGCCTTGGCGTTAGTCGAGATTCCTGACTTAGAGGACATATTCTTAGACTTTATTTTCCTCTTACACAAGATAGGTAAGGCACTCAGAGCCGCAGAAACCGCTGAGGTAAGCCACGCTGCAAAGTCTCCTGGTAAAATTGCTCCCCCAGGTACAGACTGAGTTGAGCCACAGGGCACTGCTTGTTTGACTGCTAGTGACTCAGGGGAAAGTTGAAGCATGTCTAGGGCAACACAGTTCTAGGAGGTAGAAAGCTCTGAGGGGTTAACCTTCTTTATTTTTTGACTGCAAAAAATTGCACAGGAGGAATCACATGAACATCCTCACAATATAGACAATTGTTGAAGCTAACAGATAAATCCATATGGGAGCAAACGATATCCCCACAGACAAAAAAGGATATACCTTTAAATTGAGCCCAATTGAAACCTTTGCCAAGGCTCTTTTAATAATATGAGGAGCTCTAATAAGGAAGATTACTTTTCATATTCCCAGTTACACATTTATATAAAAATGTTGGCATCTCTATTTCCCCAACCGTGGTGCAGCAGACTCAACCCCTCTTGATAAGCACGAACAACGCTGATCGTCGCCCTTCACACTCAAAGGCAATGATGAACGTCGCTCTCTTAATGAACACGCAAATCGCAAATGCAGGACATAAAACTTCCCTGCTTTCCAGTCGGAAAGAGTAAGCCCGCGCCGTGAGCGCAACATTAAAAAAATGCTACACGACCAAGGGAAGTGCGCGAAAAAGTGCTGTGCTGTCCTCACACAGAATATCATCAGAGCCCCCTGTGAAACATAACGCCCTGCTTAGGCACACAATAAAAATAATACACACATCCAATAATGAGACTCTCCCCTGACAGCCACAGTCCCTGAATGCCACAATAATAAATGTAGCCGTTAGACTAAGGTGTTGGAGAGAAAACAGCGACTACCCCGCGACCTCCAACAGCTAACAGCTACCAAGACTCTTACTCAAGAGGATTACATGGACACAGCATTATCCCAATCCTTACTTGCAGGGAAACTACCCATTAAAGGATAAAGTTCTTAATCTTCTTAAGAGCACTATCTTCGCACACCTCTTAGGTATACAAAGGCAAAGATTGACTGGGGATTATGGGAAGAGGGAGGGATACTTTAAGCTTTGCTGGGGTATTCTCTGCCTCTTCCTGGTGGCCAGGAGTTGAATTCCCACTAGTAATTGAATGGAATTGTGGACTCTATGCCATTGAAAAGAAATGTGGGTTATCAGTGGATTTTTAAAAAAGTAATGAAATGGTTTTAAAATTGAAAACCTTGCAAAAATTTGTAACAATTATATAAATCCCCGTCATAGAGGGGGAAGGTTGCACAGTATTTACATAAAAAGATATGACAGCATTATAGCGTATAAGTCACCTGATTTGTCACACCTCGCCTTTGATTTATTGCTACCAGGTATCTCAAGACCAGTTTTGTGGCTTCTGTTTTGCCTGATCCACTTTCACCGCTGATAGAGCAAAAAACACAGAGGATTTTTGAGAAAACACAGTTTATTACAATAAAAGAAGATTTGTACTCCCCCCCCCCCAAAAAAAAACATAATTTATGTAAGAACTTACCTGATAAATTCATTTCTTTCATATTAGCAAGAGTCCATGAGCTAGTGACGTATGGGATATACATTCCTACCAGGAGGGGCAAAGTTTCCCAAACCTCAAAATGCCTATAAATACACCCCTCACCACACCCACAATTCAGTTTAACGAATAGCCAAGAAGTGGGGTGATAAAAAAGTGTGAAAGCATATAAAATAAGGAATTGGAATAATTGTGCTTTATACAAAATCATAACCACCACAAAAAAAGGGCGGGCCTCATGGACTCTTGCTAATATGAAAGAAATGAATTTATCAGGTAAGTTCTTACATAAATTATGTTTTCTTTCATGTAATTAGCAAGAGTCCATGAGCTAGTGACGTATGGGATAATGACTACCCAAGAAGTGGATCTTTCCACACAAGAGTCACTAGAGAGGGAGGGATAAAATAAAGACAGCCAATTCCTGCTGAAAATAATCCACACCCAAAATAAAGTTTAACGAAAAACATAAGCAGAAGATTCAAACTGAAACCGCTGCCTGAAGTACTTTTCTACCAAAAACTGCTTCAGAAGAAGAAAATACATCAAAATGGTAGAATTTAGTAAAAGTATGCAAAGAGGACCAAGTCGCTGCTTTGCAGATCTGGTCAACCAAAGCTTCATTCCTAAACGCCCAGGAAGTAGAAACTGACCTAGTAGAATGAGCTGTAATTCTCTGAGGCGGAGTTTTACCCGACTCAACATAGGCAAGATGAATTAAAGATTTCAACCAAGATGCCAAAGAAATGGCAGAAGCTTTCTGGCCTTTTCTAGAACCGGAAAAGATAACAAATAGACTAGAAGTCTTACGAAAAGATTTCGTAGCTTCAACATAATATTTCAAAGCTCTAACAACATCCAAAGAATGCAACGATTTCTCCTTAGAATTCTTAGGATTAGGACATAATGAAGGAACCACAATTTCTCTACTAATGTTGTTGGAATTCACAACTTTAGGTAAAAATTCAAAAGAAGTTCGCAACACCGCCTTATCCTGATGAAAAATCAGAAAAGGAGACTCACAAGAAAGAGCAGATAATTCAGAAACTCTTCTGGCAGAAGAGATGGCCAAAAGGAACAAAACTTTCCAAGAAAGTAATTTAATGTCCAATGAATGCATAGGTTCAAACGGAGGAGCTTGAAGAGCTCCCAGAACCAAATTCAAACTCCAAGGAGGAGAAATTGACTTAATGACAGGTTTTATACGAACCAAAGCTTGTACAAAACAATGAATATCAGGAAGAATAGCAATCTTTCTGTGAAAAAGAACAGAAAGAGCAGAGATTTGTCCTTTCAAAGAACTTGCGGACAAACCTTTATCTAAACCATCCTGAAGGAACTGTAAAATTCTCGGTATTCTAAAAGAATGCCAGGAAAAATGATGAGAAAGACACCAAGAAATATGTCTTCCAGACTCTATAATATATCTCTCGAGATACAGATTTACGAGCCTGTAACATAGTATTAATCACAGAGTCAGAGAAACCTCTTTGACCAAGAATCAAGCGTTCAATCTCCATACCTTTAAATTTAAGGATTTCAGATCCTGATGGAAAAAAGGACCTTGTGACAGAAGGTCTGGTCTTAACGGAAGAGTCCACGGTTGGCAAGAGGCCATCCGGACAAGATCCGCATACCAAAACCTGTGAGGCCATGCCGGAGCTACCAGCAGAACAAACGAGCATTCCTTCAGAATCTTGGAGATTACTCTTGGAAGAAGAACTAGAGGCGGAAAGATATAGGCAGGATGATACTTCCAAGGAAGTGATAATGCATCCACTGCCTCCGCCTGAGGATCCCGGGATCTGGACAGATACCTGGGAAGTTTCTTGTTTAGATGGGACGCCATCAGATCTATTTCTGGAAGTTCCCACATTTGAACAATCTGAAGAAATACCTCTGGGTGAAGAGACCATTCGCCCGGATGCAACGTTTGGCGACTGAGATAATCCGCTTCCCAATTGTCTATACCTGGGATATGAACCGCAGAGATTAGACAGGAGCTGGATTCCGCCCAAACCAAAATTCGAGATACTTCTTTCATAGCCAGAGGACTGTGAGTCCCTCCTTGATGATTGATGTATGCCACAGTTGTGACATTGTCTGTCTGAAAACAAATGAACGATTCTCTCTTCAGAAGAGGCCAAAACTGAAGAGCTCTGAAAATTGCACGGAGTTCCAAAATATTGATCGGTAATCTCACCTCCTGAGATTCCCAAACTCTTTGTGCCGTCAGAGATCCCCACACAGCTCCCCAACCTGTGAGACTTGCATCTGTTGAAATTACAGTCCAGGTCGGAAGCACAAAAGAAGCCCCCTGAATTAAACGATGGTGATCTGTCCACCATGTTAGAGAGTGTCGAACAATCGGTTTTAAAGATATTAATTGAGATATCTTCGTGTAATCCTTGCACCATTGCTTCAGCATACAGAGCTGAAGAGGTCGCATGTGAAAACGAGCAAAGGGGATCGCGTCCGATGCAGCAGTCATAAGACCTAGAATTTCCATGCATAAGGCTACCGAAGGGAATGATTGTGACTGAAGGTTTCGACAAGCTGTAATCAACTTTAGACGTCTCTTGTCTGTTAAAGACAGAGTCATGGACACTGAATCCATCTGGAAACCCAGAAAGGTTACCCTTGTCTGAGGAATCAAAGAACTTTTTGGTAAATTGATCCTCCAACCATGATCTTGAAGAAACAACACAAGTCGATTCGTATGAGATTCTGCTAAATGTAAAGACTGAGCAAGTACCAAGATATCGTCCAAATAAGGAAATACCACAATACCCTGTTCTCTGATTACAGACAGCAGGGCACCGAGAACCTTTGTAAAAATTCTTGGAGCTGTAGCTAGGCCAAACGGCAGAGCCACAAACTGGTAATGCTTGTCCAGAAACGAGAATCTCAGAAACTGATAATGATCTGGATGAATCGGAATATGCAGATATGCATCCTGTAAATCTATTGTGGACATATAATTCCCTTGCTGAACAAAAGGTAAGATAGTCCTTACAGTTACCATCTTGAACGTTGGTATCCTTACATAACGATTCAATATTTTTAGATCCAGAACTGGTCTGAAAGAATTCTCCTTCTTTGGTACAATGAAGAGATTTGAATAAAACCCCATCCCCTGTTCCGGAACTGGAACTGGCATAATTACTCCAGTCAACTCTAGATCTGAAACACATTTCAGAAATGCTTGAGCTTTTACTGGATTTACTGGGACACGGGAAAGAAAAAATCTCTTTGCAGGAGGTCTCAACTTGAAACCAATTCTGTACCCTTCTGAAACAATGCTCTGAATCCAAAGATTGTGAACAGAATTGATCCAAATTTCCTTGAAAAAACGTAACCTGCCCCCTACCAGCTGAGCTGGAATGAGGGCCGCACCTTCATGTGGACTTAGAAGCAGGCTTTGCCTTTCTAGCTGGCTTGGATTTATTCCAAACTGGAGATGGTCTCCAAACTGAAACTGCTCCTGAGGATGAAGGATCAGGCTTTTGTTCTTTGTTGAAACGAAAGGAACGAAAACGATTATTAGCCCTGTTTTTACCTTTAGATTTTTTATCCTGTGGTAAAAAAGTTCCTTTCCCACCAGTAACAGTTGAAATAATGGAATCCAACTGAGAACCAAATAATTTGTTACCCTGGAAAGAAATGGAAAGTAAAGTTGATTTAGAAGCCATATCAGCATTCCAAGTTTTAAGCCATAAAGCTCTTCTAGCTAAAATAGCTAGAGACATAAACCTGACATCAACTCTGATAATATCAAAAATGGCATCACAGATAAAATTATTAGCATGTTGAAGAAGAATAATAATATCATGAGAATCACGATGTGTTACTTGTTGCGCTAAAGTTTCCAACCAAAAAGTTGAAGCTGCAGCAACATCAGCCAGAGATATAGCAGGTCTAAGAAGATTACCTGAACACAGATAAGCTTTTCTTAGAAAGGACTCAATTTTCCTATCTAGAGGATCCTTAAACGAAGTACCATCTGACGTAGGAATAGTAGTACGTTTAGCAAGGGTAGAAATAGCCCCATCAACTTTAGGGATCTTGTCCCAAAATTCTAGTCTGTCAGACGGCACAGGATATAATTGCTTAAAACGTTTAGAAGGAGTAAATGAATTACCCAAATTATCCCATTCTTTGGAAATTACTGCAGAAATAGCATCAGGGACAGGAAAAACTTCTGGAATAACTACAGGAGATTTAAAAACCTTATTTAAACGTTTAGATTTAGTATCAAGAGGACCAGAATCCTCTATTTCTAAAGCAATTAGGACTTCTTTAAGTAAAGAACGAATAAATTCCATTTTAAATAAATATGAAGATTTATCAGCATCAACCTCTGAGACAGAATCCTCTGAACCAGAGGAATCATCAGAATCAGAATGATGATGTTCAGTTAAAAATTCATCTGTAGGGAGAGAAGTTTTAAAAGATTTTTTACGTTTACTAGAAGGAGAAATAACAGACATAGCCTTCTTTATGGATTCAGAAACAAAATCTCTTATATTATCAGGAACATTCTGCACCTTAGATGTTGAAGGAACTGCAACAGGCAATGGTACTTTACTAAAGGAAATATTATCTGCTTTAACAAGTTTGTCATGACAATCAATACAAACAACAGCTGGAGAAATAGCTACCAAAAGTTTACAGCAGATACACTTAGCTTTGGTAGATTCAGCACTTGACAGCGATTTTCCTGTAGTATCTTCTGACTCAGATGCAACGTGAGACATCTTGCAATATGTAAGAGAAAAAACAACATATATATAAAGCAAAATTGATCAAATTCCTTAAATGACAGTTTCAGGAATGGGAAAAAATGCCAAAGAACAAGCTTCTAGCAACCAGAAGCAATAAAAAATTAGACTTAAATAATGTGGAGACAAAAGTGACGCCCATATTTTTTCGCGCCAAATAAGACGCCCACATTATTTGGCGCCTAAATGCTTTTTGGCGCCAAAAATGACGCCACATCCGGAACGCCGACATTTTTGGCGCAAAATAACGTCAAAAAATGACGCAACTTCCGGCGACACGTATGACGCCGGAAACGGAAATAGAATTTTTGCGCCAAAAAAGTCCGCGCCAAGAATGACGCAATAAAATGAAGCATTTTCAGCCCCCGCGAGCCTAACAGCCCACAGGGAAAAAGTCAAATTTTAAGGTAAGAAAAATGTTAAAATGCATTATCCCAAATATGAAACTGACTGTCTGAAAATAAGGAAAGTTGAACATTCTGAGTCAAGGCAAATAAATGTTTGAATACATATATTTAGAACTTTATAAACAAAGTGCCCAACCATAGCTAGGAGTGTCACAGAAAATAAGACTTACTTACCCCAGGACACTCATCTACATATAGTAGATAGCCAAACCAGTACTGAAACGAGAATCAGCAGAGGTAATGGTATATATAAGAGTATATCGTCGATCTGAAAAGGGAGGTAAGAGATGAATCTCTACGACCGATAACAGAGAACCTATGAAATAGACCCCTTAGAAGGAGATCACTGCATTCAAATAGGCAATACTCCTCACATCCCTCTGACATTCACTGCACGCTGAGAGGAAAACCGGGCTCCAACTTGCTGCGGAGCGCATATCAAAGTAGAATCTAGCACAAACTTACTTCACCACCTCCATCGGAGGCAAAGTTTGTAAAACTGAATTGTGGGTGTGGTGAGGGGTGTATTTATAGGCATTTTGAGGTTTGGGAAACTTTGCCCCTCCTGGTAGGAATGTATATCCCATACGTCACTAGCTCATGGACTCTTGCTAATTACATGAAAGAAATAATAATAATTTCTTCATAGTCAAAGTAATGAGGTGTTCATGATAGTTAGTGCTTAACTTCCCACAAGGAGTGCAAAAATACAAGTCGCATCATGAAGTGTTATCATCGCTGGTGCACGATCAATATCGCTTGCGTTTATGAGCTGGTATTACAAGTCAATAGCTTATATTTATCATGTAAGTGTTAGTATGTTCTATGGCATAGAATCTATGCTACAGTAATCATATTCGGTAGTGAAGAAGCGTAAAGCTATTTAAGCCCCCTGATTACCCTCAGGTGATAGATTTCTGTTAGGGTTTGTAGTTAACGTATTCATGTCAGATAGCGCATTGCTCAAAACTTCTGTCTGGGTAGTAGAGGTTTTTTATTATTTATTTCTTTGCTATTTCATTGTAAATATTATATTTCATATACTCACCCTTATCATATACCTTATTCCTATTCTCCTTACCCAACACCTCCAACCTTTTTTTTATATCAAACCCGTGTTCCCCATTTATGAAGCCTTATTTAAACCACAATCAATTTATTTCTATAGCATATTAAAGGGACATAAAAACCCAAAATGTTTCTTTAATGCTTCAGACAGAACATACAGTTTTTTTTTTTTTTTAAATCTTTATTTTTCAATCCAACATTATGTAAATCACTTTTTGTAGAAACAGAGAGGAAAAAAAAAACAAAAAATCAAATACATGTTCAATTGCCGAATTAACTCAATATCCTTACTTGTTAATCAATATATCAGCAATATCTCATTATTTCTGTTTCTCTGTTTTCTTTCAACTAATTTCTCTACCTCATGTTGGAACTTTTCTCTTTTTTATATATGTTAGTTTAAACAAGAGAGTAATTTCGCAGGTCTATCTTGCCTTAATTAACAAAAAAACAACATAAAACAATAAACAATAACAATAAACAATAGAAAAAAAAAAAAAAAAAAAAAAAAGTTACATTTCCTTAACATTTTCCTCTCCCCTTCCTCCCCATCCTCTCCCCCCCCCCCCCCCCCCTCTCTACCAATTGTTCAGAATGACTAATTCCGAGTATCTAAATGGATAAATTAGTTGTTCTATTTCACTGGGTGGGAATATCTTAATAAATTTTGACCATTTTTTAAAGAAAGCCAGTATTTCTTGTTCGGAATTTGAATCTGTTGCTAGCTGTTCAATTACATATTGTTTTTTAAGATAATTTTTGACTTCCGTAATTGTTGGGGAGAAACTATTCTTCCATTTTTTGAAAATTAAATTTCTAGCAGCAAGGATAACAAGATTGATTATCTTGATTTCTGATGTGGGTACATTTTTATCTTTCAGGAATATTATATCATTCAGCGTAAATGTAAAGGAAGTTACTCTAAATGCTCTTAGTAACCAATGCTGTAATTTAAACCAGAATTGTTGTGTTTTGGGACATGCCCACATCATATGGATTATATCTGCTGCGATAAGATTACATTTTGGGCATTTGTTAAATTTTTTGTTTTGCCACTTGTACCCTTTTTCTGGAGTATAATGTGTGAAGTATATTAGCTTTATGTGTGACTCTCTCCATGTTTCTGATATAGTTGTACAATAAAGCTGAGATAGTGAGCGTGTTATCAGGGAGCTCTGATTAGTGTTATCTGGTAAATGAGGGGTCCACTTTTGAGTTATATATTCTAGGTTGGCTCCTCCCTTGTGTGAGATCAAGTATTTATACCATGTGGAGATAGATAGGTGTCCTGCTTTGGCTAGAGTTGGCCAATTGTCAAGATTTTCCCAGGACCATTTCCAGGAGAATGTATTAATTAACTGCTGTACGTAATGCCTAGCTTGTAGGTAAGCAAAAAATTCTTGATTTCCTAGTTCAAATTCTAGTTTTAATTCCTCAAATGATTTAATGTTTTTTGCTGTTACATTGACAAGTTGTGATACCAGATACAAACCTTTCCTCTGCCAGTTTTTTAATATGAGGGATTGAGTGCCCTCCTGAAATTCTGGGTTACCTAGAAGAGTTTGAAATCTGGGTATCCTGATGTCTATTTCAACCCGTCTCCCTATTTTTTTCCATGCCTGCATTATTGTATAGATTGATTTGAATTGTTTCACTAGTTTAGGGATCGAATTACATGATAAATGAGTGACTGAAGTGGGAAGAAATGGATAAATTATACTTTGTTCTAACCTGTTGTCTGTATAATAGTCCATTTCTGTGAACCAATCAACCGCTATACGGCCCAAGAAGATTAAATTATATAATTGTAGATCTGGGAAGGCCAGACCAGCAAATTGTTTTGGGAGTGATAATTTTTGGAGAGATATTCTTGGTTTTTTAGATTGCCATATAAATTGACGAGCTGTGGTGTTGAACCTCTTAATGTCATATGATTTCAGAAAAATAGGGAGATTCTGTAATAGGTATAACAATTTGGGCAATAGTATCATCTTAATTAATGCTATACGGCCTGATATAGAGAGTTTTAAGTTTTGCCAGTTTCTCATATATGTAATAATTTGAGAGACCATGGGGGTTATATTCAAGGAATATCATTCCTTAGGATCGGCAGTTATATTAATTCCTAGGTATCTAAAAGAGTTTGTCACTGTTTTAAAGGGTGTATTCAATTGAGACCCCTTTGTTTTTTTTAGCCATAACAGTTCAGATTTTGAGTTATTAATTTTATATCCAGAGAACTTGCTAAATAACTCTATTATTTCTATAAATTTTGGAATATTTAGAGCTGTATTTGATATGTATAAGAGTAGATCATCCGCATAAAGCACCAGTTTCAATTCTCTTTCCTTAATTTTTATGCCCTCAAGTTGTTGCCTAATTTTGAGGGCTAAGGGTTCAATTGCTATATCGAATAATAAAGGCGATAGAGGACAGCCTTGACGGGTACCTCTTTCTATTTTAATTGTATTTGATCTTACTCCATTGACAGATAAGCTAGTAGATGCTTGACAGCACAGTTTTCTGACCAGACTTAAAAAGTTCTTATTAAATCCAAACCTATGTAATGTGTCTAAAAGATAGTCATGCTCAACACTGTCAAACGCTTTTTCCGCATCTATGGCTAACACTGCAGCATCTATTTCCTCTGTTAGGGTGCTATTTTCTGTATTTTTGAAATAGTCAATGGTCAGCAGCAATTGTCTAATTTTTGCCGCTGAACTGCGTTTGGTAAGAAACCCTGCTTGGTCCTTATGAATAATTTCTGCTAAACCTTCTTGAAGTCTTTTTGCTAAGATAATTGAAAAGAGTTTATAATCAGTATTCAAGAGGGCGATTGGCCTGTATGATTCTTTTTTATTTTTGTCCTTCCCTGGTTTCAGTATAAGTATTGATTGTGATGCTGTGAAATTCGGGGGAATCTGGGACTCTGCACTGTAATAGAGATTAAACAATTTTGTTAAGTGTGGGACCAGTGTTGGAGCTAAATTCTTGTAAATTTCGTTTGGGAGAAAATCGGGTCCAGGAGCTTTATCTGACTTTAATGCTTGTATTGCTTGGCTTACTTCTGTTTCTAATATAGGGGAGTTTAATTTAAGGTTAAATTCAGAGCTAATCTTTGGAATATTTAATCCCTCCCAGAATTTATTGCAATCATTGGTTCCTATAGTGTTAGAGGAATAGATTATTTTATAATAATTGTAAAAGGATTCAGAGATTTCTTTAGGTGAAGTGGATAGCTTCTCGCAATCATGTATTGACTCAATTAATAATGATTGTTTGGAGTTCTTTACTAGTTTTGCTAGTAACTTACCAGATTTATTACCATATTTGTATAACCTCGATTGATATCTAAGTTCTGTTTGTGATGTGTGGGATATAAGAAAAGTGTCATATTCATTTTTTGCTTCTATATACTTTTTCCAATTATTATTTGTAGGGGCACTGAGATAATTGTTATACTCATTTTTTACGGTAGATGTTATTTTTCTCTCTCTTTGTTTGTTCTCCTTTTTGGTTCTAGCAGCATAAGCTGTTATTTCTCCTCTCATTACTGCCTTAGCGGTCTCCCAGACTATTGAAAAGTTTTCCACTGATCCTATATTAAACATGAAATATTCCTCCAATTTAATCTTGAGCCAATTTATAAAATGAAGATTCTTATTCAAATACTTTGGATAAAAAAAACCTATCTTTTGATCTCGACCTTTTATTTTAGGAATATCAATCATTATGGGGGCATGGTCAGAGATACAAATCTCAGATATTAGTGCTTTTACCCCTAGTTTAAACAAACTATCACTAATCAAGAAAAAATCAATCCTAGATAATGATTTAAACACTTTGGAGTAACATGTATATCCTCTGGTACTCGGGTTCTGGGATCTCCAGATATCTTTAATTGCAAGGTTTAGACAAATGGAGTTAAATATTTTTGTTTCTAGATTATCTTTTTTTGTTTTATTTTGTTGGGTACCCCGTCTTAGTCTATCTATGGAATGTTGAGGTGCTATATTAAAATCCCCGGCTAAGATCAGGTGTCCTTCTGACACCTGCAAGATTATAGTTTGGAGAGAATCCCAGAATTTTAATTCAATTATGTTTGGTGCATATATATTGCATATAGTGTATATCATGTTGTCTGTCTTTATTTTAAGAATTAAGTATCTACTTTCTGGGTCTACTATAGTTAGTAATTTTTCATATATTAACTCTTTCCCCAGAAGAATTGCTATTCCGTTTTTCCTGTTCAGTGATGGGGCAGAAACAACCTCAGCCACCCATGAATATTTTAATTTTGCGGATTCCTCTGAATTCAGATGCGTCTCCTGTATAAGGCCAATTGTTGTTTTAAGTTTTTTAAGATGTGTTAGTATTGTTTTGCGTTTTATGGGTGAGGTTATGCCTCCTACATTCCACGAAGTGAACCTAATCAATCCATTCATTTTATTTTACTGTTTTATAGAGAAGGGGTGGGAGGACGAAGAAAGGAGGAGAGAGATGGAAGAGAGAGGAAAAAAAAAAAAAAAAAAAAAAACTTGAATTAAATAATCATCCATATTTTGTTTCTCTATTTCTGGGGTATAGGGGAAATGAAGCTTATACAATTTGTTAATCCCCTTTGTTGAAAAAATTCTAGATATATAGTTATTACTCATGGTGCTTTATTATTCTGTAATTCCATGTTCCACAAGTTTCTTCTCTGTCTCTACCGCTGAGTCAAAGAAGAAAGTGTGACCATCGATCAGCACTTTTAGTCTAGCTGGATATATGACCGTGGCCTTCCACCCTGCTTTTATCATCTTTCCACAGACTGGCGAGAGTTCCCTTCGTTTTCTGGAGGTTTCAATAGAGAAATCCTGGAAGAGCAAGATCTTAATATCTTTATAGATAATTGGCTGATTTTTGCGATAATTTTGCAGATATAACTCTTTATCCTGAAAATTCAGGAACCTCGCTATAATTGGTCTTGGTCTTGCAGGGTCCCTCCCATTTTCATTTAATCTCCCCAGTCTGTGTACTCTTTCAATTATGACTGTTGGTTGGGGTGGAGGTATTTTTAGTAATTGGGGTAGGATTAGTTTCATAAGATCTACATCTTGAATGGACTCTGGAAAACCAATAACTCTTAAGTTATTTCGTCTAGACCTGTTTTCGATATCATCTAGCTTAGCTTTAATTTTAATTATTTCATCCTGATTACTTTCAAATTTTGGTATGTATGCATTTGTTACGTCTTCCAAATCAGAGATTCTCTGTTCGGCTTCCACAAGTCTGTTAGAGAACTGTCTTACTTCTGTTGTCAGTGATAGAATGTCTTGTTTAATCTCTATTTTTAATGAGTCAAATTTAGGGGTTATGGCTTCTAGTATATTAGTCACTAATAGTTGCATTTCTTGTGCTGTCTTCTGATTTTGAGCCTTAGTACCTGAGTGTTCAGGATGTATTTCTACTGAGGTCTCAGTGATATTTTTATTTCTACGGTCCCTTTGTTTTGCCATGTCTAGATTGGGTCTGTTTGTGACTGTAGGTGAAGTAATGAATTTATCCATATACGTGATGGGATATATCCTATAATTCAGGATAGTTGTTAATATTAAATGTGCTTTCCCTTCTTGCCTCCCTTTCTCTCTCTCCCCTCTCCTCTCTCTCCTCCTCTCTCTTCAGGAG
Source organism: Bombina bombina (assembly GCF_027579735.1). Lineage (NCBI taxonomy): Eukaryota > Metazoa > Chordata > Amphibia > Anura > Bombinatoridae > Bombina > Bombina bombina. Next base: position 76,698,390 of record NC_069509.1, read on the forward strand.
GAGAGGGTCTTTATTTGTGAAAAACAAAAACAAAAAGTGTAGCGAGGAAAAAAAAAAAAAAAAGTGAATATGTGAAAAAAAAAAAAAAAAAAAAAAAAAAAGTAAAGTGTCACACACTTTAGAGTGCTAATTAGTGTTTTTATGTGATAGAAGACTGGACAATGGCAATAATTTAGGCCCCAGTTATATTTGTTCTTTAGCTCCTGTTAGAATGATAATTATAGTAACTTTAGTAACTCTCAAATTATTGCGCTTGTAAATTATCAATCCTAATAGTATTCTATGCCTTGTTTCGGCAGTCTTAACCAAATATTAAAAGTTTCAGGTCTAGTAATTATACTTTAGGGGTTATTTACACTTCTTTCTTAGTCAGAAAAAGAAAAATAGCAATGAAGTTTTAAATTATTTATATATTGCTATATGTACCTATAATTTAATTATTTTTCTTCCCTCCTCTCTCCTCCCTCTCTCTCCCCACTTTCTGAGCTGGGGATAACGTTATGAATTGCTGGTTTCTTCTCTATTCAATACAGTTATGCGTTTTCTAATTCAATATATTTTTTATATTAATAGAGCTTGGTACTTCATTATTATTCACTTATTGTTGACCAATTTGCCAGACCTATGTTAACAATACTTATTCCAGCCCACTGAATTAAATATATGTTTTAACGACAACAGATCACCAGAGTGTGCTTCTCTTCCCCCTTCCTCCCCCTCCCTCTCTCTCTCCTCTCCCTCCTCCCTCTTCTGTTGTAGTAAAAATTAAAAAAACTTCTCAGGTTTCATAGGGAGGAAAAAACAAAAAAAAAAAGAAAAACAGAGAAGAGAGAAATACACGCAATGCTAATGTTAAATAACAAGTAACAAGTAACTTCTAGTTTAAGCCAAGTTCTGTGGCTACATGTATATATAGTCCATTTATATTCATGTTTAGTTTTGTTTCCCTGTACACTTTTTTATAAACGTTCAAGCTCCTCCAGTTCACAGTTGTGGGTTTTGAGTTTTTTACTCCTTGTTAGGGAACGATGAATTAATCTTCAATGCCTGAAGTTAACAACAATTTAAGGAGCAGACCCCGTTGTATGTTAATGATTATAAGTGTAACATGCAGTCCAATGTTTTCTTTTCCCTTTTTTCCTTCCCCGCTCTTATTTAAAAAGAGAAAAAAACAACAAAAGCAACAAAAGAAAAAAAACATGACAAGCAATCCACTGTTGCCTACCACTCACCCCTCCAGCAGATTTACCTCGTCCCGACTTTGAATCTGTCCATAGAACAACCTGTTGGGTGCAAAGTTACTTCAAGCTGCTGATGTGGATCTTTCAAAATAGTTTCCACGGTTGGTCCGTCTTGAGCTTGTATCCGTCTGTAGGTGTACAGCCCTTCTCACTTCCCATTCAGTAAGGGGCCGATAACAGGAGAATAGCCCCGCTGCAGCAAATCCCCTAGAACAAGGAGGTCTGCCGGCTCCCCGCGCGCAGCACCGGTGGGCGGGGAGAGCAACCGGCGGTCAGCGCTCCAAACACAGGGACTCAAGCTCTAGGGAGGAATGTACCCAAGCAGCCTTGCTCCAGCGCGCGTCTCCTCTGCACCGGATCTACAACCGGAAATTGTCAGCTGGAGGACCAGGTCTCCACAACCGGGACACACGATCTGCGTAGTCTCGATCTCCCACACGCAGCACCGGTGGGTGGGAGGGACAGACAGACCGATGGGTTCCCCAACAGGTTTTGACCTCTCACAGGACACACGCCTTGGCAAGTAGTTTTGTATAAGTTAACTGCCGATGTTGGGGTGAGTGGGGGCTATTTTACAAGTTCCGGCATTACTTTCTTGTGAGCCAGTCAAGCTATTCTCCCCTCTCACTTTAGAGGGTGAGAGGGGGAGGTTGTCTTAGGATGGATGTTTTACCCTTTATGGAGCTTACTTGTACAACCACCTAAATTTCAGCTCCGGGTAAGAAAGTTCTTTATAGCGTAGTTGACCAAAAACACGCTAATGGAGGATACACCAGAGAATTTTCAATAGCTGGCTGCAGAGTTTTACCAGAAGAGAGCTTTCCCTCTCTCCTAGTACACTGTAGGTTTACTGGCGCGAATCAACCGCCTCTAGACCAGCTGCAGGGGATCAGAGCCTGCTCTATGCACTTGCTCCTCCTCTTCCTCCAGAACATACAGTTTTAAACAGCTTTCCATTTCCTTTTTATAATAACATTTTCTTCATTTTCTTGTTATCCTTTGTTGAAAAGCAGGAAGGTAAGTTCAGAAATGTGCACATGGCTGCAAAACTATATGGCAGCACTATTTTCTGTCATGTAGTGCTTTCAGACACGTGCACGCTATCTATCTAGATATCTCTTTAACAAACTATAATATGAGAATTAAGTTAATTTGATAATAGAAGTAACTTAGAAACTTTTTTTTAAATTGTATTCTCTATCTGAATCATGAAATAAAAAATGTGGGTTTCATGCCCCTTTAAGGTAAATTTAAAGGGCCATTATAGTCCAAAATAATTGCTCTAATCAGATAGAGCATGTCATTTTAATACTATCGACCATAGGCAACCGTTTTTTTAATTCCTGCAAAAGAGTTAAACAACCAATAAAATATTCTCAGGACATTTTAACGTGTCTGATTACATATATGGTGCACGCTATACTTTCAATGACAAGAGCACTCTCATTCCTCAAAGGGGTTAAACACACAGTAGAAATACAGCTAGGGACTTGCAGAGCACTGCTGGTCCGGAGCCGAAAACATTGCTTATCCAATCAGCCGCACTAGTTCCACATCTAAGTGGTGAGACTAGTGCTGCGGATTTTATCAGTTGCATTTTCTGCTCAGGACCAGCAGTGCTCTGCAAGTCCCTAGTGGTATTTCTAGTGTGTGTTTAACCCCTTTGAGGAATGAGAGTGCTCGTGCCATTGAAAGTATAGCGTGCACCATATATGTAATCAGGCACGTTAAAATGCTTTGGTTAAGCAACTTAACCAACAACATGAAATACCAAATTGAGCTTTTTTTTAGTGTGCAGGGCACATTATCAACTGCGTTCAACTTGTAATACAGCCAGGAATGAAGAATAAAATGTCATTCATGCATATGCATTTTCTTAGCACAACTAAGGTTTGGTAGGATTTATGTTCCTTGTCTCCTTTGCACTCTGATCTAAGGAATCACTGTGTAATATGTGGGATACATTTCACCATATATGAAGGGACATGGAAGTCAAACCTATAATTTCTTGATTCAGACAGACCAAACAATCGGCTAGATTATGAGTTGTGCGTTATGAGTGAAAAAGCAGCGTTATGGATCTTTTTCACTACTGCTGGTATTACAGGTGTTGTAGGTATAGGTGTACCGCACACTTTTTTAGCCGTAAGGCAACGTAACTACCGCACCTTTCAAAAAATCCTTTTTCAATGGGACTTCCATAGCGCCGGCATTACGAGTTTGCCTGTCCGGCCAAAAAGTGAGCGGTACAGCCCATAACTACAAGATCTGTACCGCCACCTGAAAGTCAGTAGTTATGGGTTTTATACTACAAAGCTGTAACATAAAACTCATAACTAAAGTGTTACAAAGTACACTAACACCAATAAACTACCTATTAACCCCTAAACCGAGGCCCTCCCGCATCACAAACACTAAAATAAAATTATTAACCCCTAATCTGCCGCTCCGGACATTGCCACCACTATAATAAACATATTAACCCCTAAACCGCCGTACTCCCACATTGCAAACACTAGTTAAATATTATTAACCCCTAATCTGCTGCCCCAATGTCGTCGCCACCTACATACACTTATTAACCCCTAATCTGCTGTCCCTAACATCTCCGCAACCTACATTACTGTTATTAACCCCTAATCTGCTGCCCCCAATGTCGCTACCACTATACTAAAGTTATTAACCCCTAAACCTAACCCTAACGTAACGCTAACCCTAACACCCACTAACTTTAACCTAATTAAAATAATTCCAAATAAAAATTACAATGAATACCTAAATTATTCCTATTTAAAACTAAATGCATACTTACCTGTAAAATAAAACCTAAGCTAGCTACAATATAACTAATAGTTATATTGTATCTAGCTTATGTTTTATTTTTATTTCACGGGTAAATTTGTATTTATTTTAACTAGGTTGATTAGTTAGTAAATAGTTATTAACTATTTACTAGCTACCTAGTTAAAATAAATACAAAGTTACCTGTAAAATAAAACCTTACCTAAGTTACACTAACACCTAACATTACACTAAAATTAAATAAATTAAATTAAAAAAATACATTTATCTAAATTACAAAAAATAAACACTAAATTACACAAAATAAAAAAAGAAATTATCAAAAATAAAAACGAATTACTCCTAATCTAATAAGAAATTATCAAAATAAAAAAGCTCCCCAAAATAATAAAACCCCTAGCCTACACTAAACTGCCAATAGCCCTTAAAAGGGCCTTTTGCGGGGCATTGCCCCAAAGAAATCAGCTCTTTTACCTGTAAAAAAAATACAAACAACCCCCCAACAGTAAAACCCACTACCCACACAACCAACCCCCCAAATAAAAACCTACCTAAAAAACCTAAGCTCCCCATTGCCCTGAAAAGGGCATTTGGATGGATTTAGCTCTTTTACATTGCCCGAACCCTAAGCTAAAAATAAAACCCATACACTGCCATACACTGAAGGTTCCCTTTAAGGGACGTCATCCAAGATGGCATCCCTTGAATTCCCTTGGAACAGCCAATAGAATGCAAGCTCAATCCCATTGGCTGATTGGGTCAACCAATAGGATTGAAGCTCAATCATATTGGCTGATTGCATCAGCCCATAGGATTTTTTACAAATTAATTCCGATTGGCTGATAGAATTCTATCAGCCAATCAGAATTCAAGGGACGCCATCTTGGATGACATCCCTTAAAGGGAACCTTCAGTGTACGGCTGGGACCGTATGAAGAGGATGCTCCGCGCCGGATGTCTTGAAGATGGAGCCGCTCCGTGTCGGAAGGATGAAGATAGAAGATGTCGTCTGGATGAAGACTTCTGCCCGCCTGGCGGACGACTTCTTGCCGCTTGGATGAAGACTTCTCCCGGCTTCGTTGAGGACTTCTTGCCGCTTGGATGAAGACTTCTCCCAGCTGGATGAGGATGGATGTCCGGTCTTCAAAAACTGTAAGTGGATCTTCGGGGGTTAGTGTTAGGTTTTTTAAGGGTTTATTGGATGGGTTTTATTTTTAGCTTAGGGTTTGGGCAATGTAAAATAGCCAAATGCCCTTTTAAGGGCAATGCCCATCCAAATGCCCTTTTCAGGCTTAGGTTTTTTAGGTAGGTTTGTTGTGTTTTAGGTAGGTCTGTTGGGTGGTTGTTTGTATTTTTTTTCTTACAGGTAAAAGAGCTGATTTCTTTGGGGGCAATGCCCCGCAAAAGACCCTTTTAAGGGCTATTGGCAGTTTAGTGTAGGCTAGGGGTTTTGTTATTTTGGGGGCTTTTTTATTTTGATAGGGCTATTAATTCGTTTTTATTTTTGATAAAAAAAATTTATTTTGTGTCATTTAGTGTTTATTATTTTTTGTAATTTAGATAAATGTATTTTTTTAATTTAATTTATTTAATTTTAGTGTAATGTTAGGTTTTAGTGTGAGGCAGGTTAGGTTTTATTTTACAGGTAAATTTGAATTTATTTTAACTAAGTAGCCAGTAAATAGTTAATAACTATTTACTAACTAGTCTACCTAGTTAAAATAAATACAAACTTAACTGTGAAATAAAAATAAAACCTAAGATAGCTACAATGTAACTATTAGTTATATTGTAGCTAGCTTAGGGTTTATTTTACAGGTAAGTATTTATTTTTAAATAGGAATTATTTAGTTATTAAAGGGACATTATACACTATTTTTTTCTTTGCATAAATGTTTTGTAGATGATCTATTTATATAGCCCATAAAGTTTTTTTTTTTTTAAATGTATAGTTTTACTTATTTTTAAATAACATTGCTCTGATTTTCAGACTCCTAACCAAGCCCCAAAGATTTATGTGAATACCGTCAGATACCTTCTCCAGCTTGCTCCTGTTTGTGTACAGGGTCTTTTCATATGCAAAAACATAATTTATGTAAGAACTTACCTGATAAATTCATTTCTTTCATATTAGCAAGAGTCCATGAGCTAGTGACGTATGGGATATACATTCCTACCAGGAGGGGCAAAGTTTCCCAAACCTCAAAATGCCTATAAATACACCCCTCACCACACCCACAATTCAGTTTAACGAATAGCCAAGAAGTGGGGTGATAAAAAAGTGCGAAAGCATATAAAATAAGGAATTGGAATAATTGTGCTTTATACAAAAATCATAAACACCACAAAAAAAGGGCGGGCCTCATGGACTCTTGCTAATATGAAAGAAATGAATTTATCAGGTAAGTTCTTACATAAATTATGTTTTCTTTCATGTAATTAGCAAGAGTCCATGAGCTAGTGACGTATGGGATAATGATTACCCAAGATGTGGATCTTTCCACGCAAGAGTCACTAGAGAGGGAGGGATAAAATAAAGACAGCCAATTCCTGATGAAAATAATCCACACCCAAAATAAAGTTTAATGAAAAACATAAGCAGAAGATTCAAACTGAAACCGCTGCCTGAAGAACTTTTCTACCAAAAACTGCTTCAGAAGAAGAAAATACATCAAAATGGTAGAATTTAGTAAAAGTATGCAAAGAAGACCAAGTTGCTGCTTTGCAAATCTGATCAACCGAAGCTTCATTCCTAAATGCCCAGGAAGTAGAAACTGACCTAGTAGAATGAGCTGTAATCCTTTGAGGCGGAGTTTTACCCAACTCAACATAGGCAAGATGAATTAAAGATTTCAACCAAGATGCCAAAGAAATGGCAGAAGCTTTCTGGCCTTTTCTAGAACCGGAAAAGATAACAAATAAACTAGAAGTCTTTCGGAAAGACTTAGTAGCTTCAACATAATATTTCAAAGCTCTAACAACATCCAAAGAATGCAACGATTTCTCCTTAGAATTCTTAGGATTAGGACATAATGAAGGAACCACAATTTCTCTACTAATGTTGTTGGAATTCACAACTTTAGGTAAAAATTCAAAAGAAGTTCGCAACACCGCCTTATCCTGATGAAAAATCAGAAAAGGAGACTCACAAGAAAGAGCAGATAATTCAGAAACTCTTCTGGCAGAAGAGATTGCCAAAAGGAACAAAACTTTCCAAGAAAGTAATTTAATGTCCAATGAATGCATAGGTTCAAACGGAGGAGCTTGAAGAGCCCCCAGAACCAAATTCAAACTCCAAGGAGGAGAAATTGACTTAATGACAGGTTTTATACGAACCAAAGCTTGTACAAAACAATGAATATCAGGAAGATTAGCAATCTTTCTGTGAAAAAGAACAGAAAGAGCAGAGATTTGTCCTTTCAAAGAACTGGCGGATAAACCTTTATCTAAACCATCCTGAGGAAACTGTAAAATTCTCGGAATTCTAAAAGAATGCCAAGAAAAATGATGAGAAAGACACCAAGAAATATAAGTCTTCCAGACTCTATAATATATCTCTCTGGATACAGATTTACGAGCCTGTAACATAGTATTAATCACAGAGTCAGAGAAACCTCTTTGACCAAGAATCAAGCGTTCAATCTCCATACCTTTAAATTTAAGGATTTGAGATCCTGATGGAAAAAAGGACCTTGCGACAGAAGGTCTGGTCGTAGCGGAAGAGTCCACGGATGGCAAGAGGCCATCCGGACAAGATCCGCATACCTTCAGAATCTTGGAGATTACTCTTGGAAGAAGAACTAGAGGCGGAAAGATATAAGCAGGATGATGCTTCAAAGGAAGTGATAATGCATCCACTGCTTCCGCCTGAGGATCCCGGGATCTGGACAGATACCTGGGAAGTTTCTTGTTTAGATGAGACGCCATCAGATCTATTTCTGGAAGCTCCCACATTTGAACAATCTGAAGAAATACCTCTGGGTGAAGAGACCATTCGCCCGGATGCCACGTTTGGCGACTGATATAATCCGCTTCCCAATTGTCTATACCTGGGATATGAACCGCAGAGATTAGACAGGAGCTGGATTCCGCCCAAACCAGAATTCGAGATACTTCTTTCATAGCTAGAGGACTGTGAGTCCCTCCTTGATGATTGATGTATGCCACAGTTGTGACATTGTCTGTCTGAAAACAAATGAACGATTCTCTCTTCAGAAGAGGCCAAGACTGAAGAGCTCTGAAAATTGCACGGAGTTCCAAAATATTGATCGGTAATCTCACCTCCTGAGATTCCCAAACTCCTTGTGCCGTCAGAGATCCCCACACAGCTCCCCAACCTGTGAGACTTGCATCTGTTGAAATTACAGTCCAGGTCGGAAGCACAAAAGAAGCCCCCTGAATTAAACGATGGTGATCTGTCCACCACGTTAGAGAGTGTCGTACAATCGGTTTTAAAGATATTAATTGAGATATCTTTGTGTAATCCTTGCACCATTGATTCAGCATACAGAGCTGAAGAGGTTGCATGTGAAAACGAGCAAAGGGGATCGCGTCCGATGCAGCAGTCATAAGACCTAGAATTTCCATGCATAAGGCTACCGAAGGGAATGATTGTGACTGAAGGTTTCGACAAGCTGAAATCAATTTTAGACGTCTCTTGTCTGTTAAAGACAGAGTCATGGACACTGAATCTATCTGGAAACCCAGAAAGGTTACCCTTGTCTGAGGAATCAATGAACTTTTTGGTGAATTGATCCTCCAACCATGATCTTGAAGAAACAACACAAGTCGATTCGTATGAGATTCTGCTAAATGTAAAGACTGAGCAAGTACCAAGATATCGTCCAAATAAGGAAATACCACAATACCCTGTTCTCTGATTACAGACAGAAGGGCACCGAGAACCTTTGTAAAAATTCTTGGAGCTGTAGCTAGGCCAAACGGCAGAGCCACAAACTGGTAATGCTTGTCCAGAAAAGAGAATCTCAGGAACTGATAATGATCTGGATGAATCGGAATATGCAGATATGCATCCTGTAAATCTATTGTGGACATATAATGCCCTTGCTGAACAAAAGGCAAGATAGTCCTTACAGTTACCATTTTGAACGTTGGTATCCTTACATAACGATTCAATATTTTTAGATCCAGAACTGGTCGGAAGGAATTATCCTTCTTTAGTACAATGAAGAGATTTGAATAAAACCCCATCCCCTGTTCCAGAACTGGAACTGGCATAATTACTCCAGCCAACTCTAGATCTGAAACACAATTCAGAAATGCTTGAGCTTTCACTGGATTTACTGGGACACGGGAAAGAAAAAATCTCTTTGCAGGAGGTCTCATCTTGAAACCAATTCTGTACCCTTCTGAAACAATGTTCTGAATCCAAAGATTGTGAACAGAATTGATCCAAATTTCTTTGAAAAAACGTAACCTGCCCCCTACCAGCTGAGCTGGAATGAGGGCCGCACCTTCATGTGGACTTAGAAGCAGGCTTTGCCTTTCTAGAAGGCTTGGATTTATTCCAGACTGGAGATGGTTTCCAAACTGAAACTGCTCCTGAGAATGAAGGATCAGGCTTTTGTTCTTTGTTGAAACGAAAGGAACGAAAACGATTATTAGCCCTGTTTTTACCCTTAGATTTTTTATCCTGTGGTAAAAAAGTTCCTTTCCCACCAGTAACAGTTGAGATAATAGAATCCAACTGAGAACCAAATAATTTATTACCCTGGAAAGAAATGGAAAGTAGAGTTGATTTAGAAGCCATATCAGCATTCCAAGTTTTAAGCCATAAAGCTCTTCTAGCTAAAATAACTAGAGACATAAACCTGACATCAACTCTGATAATATCAAAAATGGCATCACAGATAAAATTATTAGCATGCTGAAGAAGAATAATAATATTATGAGAATCATGATCTGTTACTTGTTGCGCTAAAGTCTCCAACCAAAAAGTTGAAGCTGCAGCAACATCAGCCAATGATATAGCAGGTCTAAGAAGATTACCTGAACACAGATAAGCTTTTCTTAGAAAGGATTCAATTTTCCTAAAGGATCCTTAACCCCTTAAGGACACGGCCATTTTTCAATTTCTTTCCCTGAAGGACCAGGGCTATTTTTAAATTTCTGCGGTGTTTGTGTTTAGCTGTAATTTTCCCCTTGCTCATTTACTGTACCCACACATATTATATACCGTTTTTCTCGCCATTAAATGGACTTTCTAAAGATACCATTATTTTCATCATATCTTATCATTTACTTTAAAAAAATTATAAAATATTAGGAAAAAATTGAAAAAACACACTTTTTCTAACTTTGACCCCCACAATCTGTTACACATCTACAACCACCAAAGAACACCCATGCTAAATAGTTTCTAAATTTTGTCCTGAGTTTAGAAATACCCAATGTTTACATGTTATTTGTTTTTGCAAGTTATAGGGCCATAAATACAAGTAGCACTTTGCTATTTCCAAACCATTTTTTTTCAAAATTAGCGCTAGTTACATTGGGACACTGATATCTGTCAGGAATCCCTGATTAACCCTTGACATGTATATATTTTTTTTTAGAAGACATCCCAAAGTATTGATCTAGGTCCATTTTGGTATATTTCATGCCACCATTTCACCACCAAATGCAATCAAATAAAAAAAAATGTTCACTTTTTCCCAAATATTTTCACAAACTTTAGGTTTCTCACTGAAATTATTTACAAACAACTTGTGCAATTATGGCATAAATGGTTGTAAATGCTTCTCTGGGATCCCCTTTGTTCAAAAATAGCAGAAATATAGGACTTTGGCGTTGCTTTTTGGTAATTAGAAGGCCGCTAAATGCCACTGCGCATCACACGTGTATTATGCCCAGCAGTGAAGGGGTTAATTAGGGAGCATGTAGGGAGCATCTAGGGTTAATTTTAGCTTTAGTGTAGTGTAGTAGACAACCCCAAGTATTGATCTAGGCCCATCTTGGTATATTTCATGCTACCATTTCACCGCTAAATGCGATCAAATTAAAAAAAACGTAAAATTTTTCACAATTTTAGGTTTCTCACTGAAATTATTTACAAACAACTTTTGCAAGTATGGCATAAATGATTGTAAATGCTTCTCTGGGATCCCCTTTGTTCAGAAATAGCAGACATATATGGCTTTGGCGTTGCTTTTTGGTAATTATAAGGCCGCTAAATGCCGCTGCGCACCACACGTGTATTATGCCCAGCAGTGCAGGGGTTAATTAGGTCATTTGTAGGGAGCTTGCAGGGTTAATTTTAGCTTTAGCGTAGAGATCAGCCTCCCACCTGACACATCACACCCCAGGATCCCTCCCAAATAGCTCTCTTCCCTCCCCCATCCCACAATTGTCCCCGCCATCTTAAGTACTGACAGAAAGTCTGCCAGTACTAAAATAAAAGGTATATTTAAAATTTAAAAAAAAATTGTAAAGCATATTTACATATGCAGCTGTGTAGGATCCCCCCTTAGCCCCCAACCTCCCTGACCCCCCCCAAACAGCTCTCTAACCCTCCATCTCTACCTTACTGGGAGCCATCTTGGGTACTGGCAGCTGTCTGCCAGTATCCTGTTTGCAAATACAAATGGGTTTTTTTTTGTTTGTTTTTTTAAAAAAATCCATTTTTTCTGTAGTGTAGCTTCCCCCCCCCCCCACAGACAAATCCCCCACCCGCTCCCAGATCCCTTATATTTATTTTTGTTGGGGATTGTATCCCCCTTACTGCCAGTTTTATATAATTAATTTGCTGTAGTGTAGAGTTTCCCACCCGCTCCCTCCCCGTGCACGCGCCCACCCACCGGCCCCCGTGCGCGCGCCCAACAACCCCGCCCCCGATCCCGCCCCCCTCTCTCTTCAATTTGTCACCGATGGCCGCCCACCCGCCTCCCACGGTCAGCTCCCACCCACCAACAATTGCGGCCATCGATGCCGGTGCAGAGAGGGCCACAGAGTGGCTCTCTCTGCATCGGATGGGGGAAAAAGGTTATTGCAGGATGCCTCGATATCGAGGCATCACTGCAATAACCGTAAAGCGGCTGGAAGCGATCAGGATCGCTTCCAGCCGCTTTAATCCCCAAAGTCGTACAGGGTACGTCGCTGGTCTTTAAAGACCAGGTTGTGTGCGACGTACCCTGTACGACTCGTGTCGTTAAGGGGTTAAACGAAGTACCATCTGACGTAGGAATAGTAGTACGTTTAGCAAGGGTAGAAATAGCCCCATCAACTTTAGGGATTTTATCCCAAAATTCTAATCTGTCAGACGGCACAGGATATAATTGCTTAAAACGTTTAGAAGGAGTAAATGAATTACCCAATTTATCCCATTCTCTGGAAATTACTTCAGAAATAGCATTAGGAACAGGAAAAACTTCTGGAATAACCACAGGAGATTTAAATACCTTATCTAAATGTTTAGAATTAGTATCAAGAGGACCAGAATCCTCTATTTCTAAAGCAATTAGTACTTCTTTAAGTAAAGAACGAATAAATTCCATTTTAAATAAATATGAAGATTTATCAGCATCAATCTCTGAGACAGAATCCTCTGAACCAGAAGAGTCATCAGAATCAGAATGATGATGTTCATTTAAAAATTCATCTGTAGAGAGAGAAGTTTTAAAAGATTTTTTATGTTTACTAGAAGGAGAAATAACAGACATAGCCTTCTTGATGGATTCAGAAACAAAATCTCTTATGTTATCAGGAACATTCTGCACCTTAGATGTTGAAGGAACTGCAACAGGCAATGGTACATTACTAAAGGAAATATTATCTGCATTAACAAGTTTGTCATGACAATTAATACAAACAACAGCCGGAGGAATAGCTACCAAAAGTTTACAGCAGATACACTTAGCTTTGGTAGTTCCAGCACTAGACAGCGATTTTCCTGAAGTATCTTCTGACTCAGATGCAACGTGAGACATCTTGCAATATGTAAGAGAAAAAACAACATATAAAGCAAAATTGATCAAATTCCTTAAATGACAGTTTCAGGAATGGGAAAAAATGCCAATAAACAAGCTTCTAGTAACCAGAAGCAAAGAAAAAATGAGACTGAAATAATGAGGAGACAAAAGCGACGCCCATATTTTTTAGCGCCAAATAAGACGCCCACATTATTTGGCGCCTAAATGCTTTTTGGCGCCAAAAATGACGCCACATCCGGAACGCCGACATTTTTGGCGCAAAAGGACGTCAAAAATGACGCAACTTCCGGCGACACGTATGACGCCGGAAACAGAAAAGATTTTTTGCGCCAAAAAAGTCTGCGCCAAGAATGACGCAATAAAATTAAGCATTTTCAGCCCCCGCGAGCCTAACAGCCCACAGGGAAAAAAGAGTCAAATTTTTTAAGGTAAGAAAAAATGATTGATTCAAATGCATTATCCCAAATATGAAACTGACTGTCTGAAAATAAGGAATGTTGAACATCCTGAGTCAAGGCAAATAAATGTTTGAATACATATATTTAGAACTTTATAAATAAAGTGCCCAACCATAGCTTAGAGTGTCACAGAAAATAAGATTTACTTACCCCAGGACACTCATCTACATGTTTGTAGAAAGCCAAACCAGTACTGAAACGAAAATCAGTAGAGGTAATGGTATATAAATAAGAGTATATCGTCGATCTGAAAAGGGAGGTAAGAGATGAATCTCTACGACCGATAACAGAGAACCTATGAAATAGACCCCGTAGAAGGAGATCACTGCATTCAAATAGGCAATACTCTCCTCACATCCCTCTGACATTCACTGCACGCTGAGAGGAAAACCGGGCTCCAACTTGCTGCGGAGCGCATATCAACGTAGAATCTAGCACAAACTTACTTCACCACCTCCATCGGAGGCAAAGTTTGTAAAACTGAATTGTGGGTGTGGTGAGGGGTGTATTTATAGGCATTTTGAGGTTTGGGAAACTTTGCCCCTCCTGGTAGGAATGTATATCCCATACGTCACTAGCTCATGGACTCTTGCTAATTACATGAAAGAAAGAAGGGGGAGGGGGGAGGGTCTTATTTCCCACTTGCAGTGGGCTTTCCAGCTACCTTTTCAACAAAGCTAAACTGAGAGCTTCCAAGTAAGTTTTTAAACAGTTTTATACTGGATTTTTATATCAGTATTTGTGCATCTTATTCTTTATAGTAGTGTCTATTACATGCAGTTACATGAAAATGAGTGTATACTGTCCCTTTAATAGTAAGTTTTATTTAGAATTATTTTAATTATATTAAAGTTAGGGGTTTTAGGGTTATGTTAGGGTTAGGGTTAGACTTAGGGTTAGGTTTAGGGGTCAATAAATGTATTTAGTGTTAGTGATGTGGGAGGCCAGAGGTTTAGGGGTTAATAACTTTAGTATAGTGGCGGCGACGTTGGGGGTGGCAGATTAGAGGTTAATAAGTGTAGGTAGGTGTCGACGACATTGGGGGCGGCAGATATGGGGTTGATACATTTATGTAGGTGGCGGCGACGTTGGGGGTGGGAGATTAGGGGTTAATACATTTATGTAGGTGTCGGCGATGTCGGGGGCAGCAGATTAGGGGTGTTTAGACGTGGGGTTTATTTTATGGTGTTAGGTTTAAACATACATTTTGTTTCCCCATAGACATCAAGGGGGCTGCGTTACGGAGCTTTACGCTCCGTCATTGCAGGTGTTAGGCTTTTTTTTAGCCGGCTCTCCCCATTGATGTCTATGGGGAAATCTTGCACGAGCACGTAACAGCAGCTCAAAGCAGCGCTGGTATTTGTGTGCGGTATGGAGCTCAACGCAGCCATATCACCCACAAACGCCGGGTTTTTGCAAACCTGTAATAGCAGTGCTATTAAAGGTGAGCGGTGACAATAACTTGCAAGTTATTACCGAGCCACTCATAACGCAAAACTCGTAATCTGGCCGAATGTTAAAAAGTACTTTTAATTTACGCGTAGTGCAAAATTAATTTGCAGCTATGCTTGTAACAATATTAGTAACTTTGTTATGCATGTATAATGTTCCAGACACATGCGCTTTCCTAAGCCAACCTCAGTAGGCTCTAACTCAACAGAACTAAATTTCAACAAACACCAATTTGATACTTAAAATAAAATGTACAAATATTTCCATGTATACAGAAAAAATTCATATACACATGTCCCAACATAGCAACGTGCTTGCTTGATAGCCAATGTGCCTGATGGGGCGATTCAGGACCCAGAAGCAATTGGCAACTGTCTATCCTGTATGGAGGGCGGAAAATTGAATGGTGGCTTTTAAACCCACTTGAAAATTTGGGATTATAGGCTTTGACTTATTATCCATCCCCTTTAAAGGGGCCCAACTTTAACTGGTGAGTGCTACTAGTAGGTGCCAAAACAATCTAAATTCCTCTGCCTTACATCCTTGTCTGTTACTGTAAGAACACCCCGTGCCATAGGATACCTCTTGACAGCATGGCCTTAGCCCATAAACATGTTTCTGAAGCTCACCCTGAAGAGGCCAAAAAAGACATAAGCAAAGTTAAAAGTGATCAGGGGGGCTTGAATTTTCTGTTAGTTGAAAAATGGCAGCAGAGATCACTAGTCCCAAAGACTTCTGGGCAATGTCTTCCTGACTCCAGGTATCATGAACCAAAGTGCCCAATCATCATAAATACTTAGTAACAAGGGGCCGGGTGATCTAAAGTATTGTTTCTCATCCATGTTCCTCAAATACTCTCAACAG
Source organism: Bombina bombina (assembly GCF_027579735.1). Classification (NCBI taxonomy): domain Eukaryota; kingdom Metazoa; phylum Chordata; class Amphibia; order Anura; family Bombinatoridae; genus Bombina; species Bombina bombina. The sequence continues at coordinate 76,714,155 of NC_069509.1, forward strand.
GCCAGGTTTTCATTATATTTGAACCAATGCACAGGTGAAATAATCAACTGATGAGTGAGAGCAGGTTAGTAACCATGGTTACTAATCAGCTGATTACTTAACCTGTGCACTGGTTCAGCTATAATGAAAACCTGGCCTGTTAGGGGTACTTGATGAATCTGCTCTGGTGAGATTGTCTAAGAAGTCTCATCAGTACTGCAAGGTCCCTCAATGAATTCTAGAAAAGAACATTTTAGCTTGTGAGCCATTTATCTCACCATGTAGGTTCTGGATGTGGAGAGACATATAAATAGCAATATAATACTAAAAAGAACCAACAAAGATTGTGCGTCATTTCTCTCCATGCCGTCAAGTTTTTGAACATCAGGCCCAAGATCATGAGAGAAATATAAAATAAAGCATTTTTATATACAGCAACAAGAATACATAAATACAAAGCATTTGTCAATAACAATAAAATATTTTATAAAAAAATAAATATTATCCAGAAATTGGTACTTACCTAATAATAATACACTGGTTGTGTTTGGCATCCATCAGTTTGGTGTATGCTACATTTGCAATGGCGAAAAGGTGCCTGTAAGAGGAAGGTGCACTGTAAATGTGTGTAGTAATGGTCACTTCCCATAATAACTGAGCACCGTTAGAACATCACATGGTGTATCACATGCAAAGATAATGTGTGAAAGGGTCCTGGAATCGATCTGAATTTACAAAATGTTTATGCAATTTGTCCAAGCCAATTGATCAAATTGCATGCTTCACTCTCCCCAGAATTTCTCCTTCATTCCAATTCATTAAAATTCCTGGGCCTTGCTTGGATTTTTGTAGAGCTACCAGAAGCTTTTCAACTGTATTTCTGACCCGATTTCCCCTCCTATATGAAACATAGGACAGAGGAATTCCATTTCATCAGAAAATTTGTGCTAAATCATGTGTCCAACTCCAGTCCCTGAGGGCCACACCCAGGCAAGGACTTATTTAGCTGAGGAATAATCAAGTTGACTGAACATGATATACTCACTTATACACTAATAGGATATTCAAAAACCCTGGCATAACACTGAGCATTTCATATCTCACTATTTTGTTTCACTTGTGCTACAAATCAATATCTTTCCACTCTGTTTTATGATTCTATTTGACTGGTTGGTACTCAAACTGATTTAAGCACCACAGTCATTAAGGGGACATCAAACACTAAATAAATGCTAGAGGTCATGTATCCATAGTAAAGATTAGCCTGAAAGTATTATCTTATTGTCTTTTTGAAATTATATTAGTTGCGTTGAAGATATAAATGTAAAGTTTTAGAGTGTGATGATATAAAACGATATAGACGAGATTAAACAAAAATTATCCTCCAGCATTGCAAGATCCCTAGTAAAGGTATAAAAAGGCAGATTTTGCTGCTTTTCTCCAAAGGGACGTTCCCTGCATTTCTGTATGAGGAGAGGCAAGTACAGAGGCAATATAGTACTGCATGACATGAGTGTTCAACTGCATTTATATGCTGTGCTTTGTATTTTATTTTACTTTACACTTTAGATTGTTTTATTACATTTAAACTTTGTACTTTCTATTTCTATTTTATTTTGTATACAGCAGTGTATTTAGGATTGGGATTTTAGAAAATTCTGATTATGCATTAACGGTTTTTGTGTAACTTTAACAAATTTGGCTCATACTTTGTGTATGTATGTGTATCTTTTACAAATTACATTGCACTTTATATTTATTCTATTTAAAATAAAAATGAAAAATTGACAGCTTCAGTTTCCCAGAAAGCTTCATTACTTTCTATGGCCCAATAAATAAACATTCTCTAGTTTGGAGAGAAATATTAATGCAGACTTCACAAGAGATAAACTTACTCAATTCTATAAGAAAGGGGTTCAAACTAATATTATTTCACTACAATTAAACTTGCTTTTGTCTAATGCCTGTCACTATGCAGGCCCGATCGCCGGGGTAGGAACAGGTGGGAGCCCCCAGATCTCCCTCAAGGTGGGAGAGTGCTAGTGACGGCTCTGAGCCGTCATTAGCACCAGAGTGGGAAACTCTGTGACGGCTCAGAGCCGTCATTAGCACTCAAGGGGTTAAAAAAAGCTAAATTTTCCTCAGATAATCTCACTAGACCTGAGAGCTTTAGGGAATCAGGCCCTTAGTCTCATCTTAAAGGATCATTATTTCATAATCAAAAGTGCATAATAAAAAGACAATGCAATAGCACTTACACTGAATTGTAAATGAACATATATTTTTTTTTCAGATTTTTTTTCTAATTTGCCAGCCCCCTGAATCATGTGACAGCAATCAGCCAATCACATATTCATATTAGTATACATTGTAAACTCTTGCACATGCTCAGTAGTAGCTGGTTCCTCAGAAAGTGTATTTATAAAAAGACTGTGCACAATTTGATAATTGAAGTAAATTGGAAAGTATCTATGCAGGCTCTACCTAAATTTTGACTTTAGTTTCCCTTTAAATATTTTCTCGCTTTTCTTTTTCTCTATCAGCTTTTTCTCTTTTTTTGCTACCCGTCCCCTCTTCTTGTTCCTTTCTCTCTCTTTTTCTCTACTTCTCTTTTATATTCTTGTTTCAAAAGCTTTCATATTGACATCACTTTTCTGTTGCGGCTTCTCTTTAGGCCATTTTGTCCTGTTCAATATTTCCAAAATAGTATTTTGTATTTCTGTGTAATAAATGGTTTTACGCCCTTTTCTTTTTTTTCCTTGCATTTTGTTAAATTATTCAACAAAGATTGGATAAAAAAATAAATTAATAAATATTACCAAAATACAACTAGAAACTGGCATAGCATTTACCTAATTTATATATGAGCTACCTCAAACAAATCTTATATATATATAACTCCAATCGCACGTGTTCCAGCACTCCAACTTTGGTGATTTTATACAGAACCTGGGTGCAATCCTCTATGGACATGTAGATACGAACTCAAAAAGGGAGGGCACTCTCAGGATTTATGTAAATTGCATAACAGCAAATAGAATATCATTTATTTTTCATAGCGATAACATAGAAAGGTCATAAGTCAACTTATTACCTTTCTATGTTATCGCTATGAAAAATAAATGATATTCTATTTGCTGTTATGCAATTTACATAAATCCTGAGAGTGCCCTCCCTTTTTGAGTTTGTATATATATATACAGGGAGTGCAGAATTATTAGGCAAGTTGTATTTTTGAGGATTAATTTTATTATTGAACAACAACCATGTTCTTAATGAACACAAAAAACTCATTAATATCAAAGCTGAATAGTTTTGGAAGTAGTTTTTAGTTTGTTTTTAGTTATAGCTATTTTAGGGGGATATCTGTGTGTGCAGGTGACTATTACTGTGCATAATTATTAGGCAACTTAACAAAAAACAAATATATACCCATTTCAATTATTTATTTTTACCAGTGAAACCAATATAACATCTCAACATTCACAAATATACATTTCTGACATTCAAAAACAAAACAAAAACAAATCAGTGACCAATATAGCCACCTTTCTTTGCAAGGACACTCAAAAGCCTGCCATCCATGGATTCTGTCAGTGTTTTGATCTGTTCACCATCAACATTGCATGCAGCAGCAACCACAGCCTCCCAGACACTGTTCAGAGAGGTGTACTGTTTTCCCTCCTTGTAAATCTCACATTTGATGATGGACCACAGGTTCTCAATGGGGTTCAGATCAGGTGAACAAGGAGGCCATGTCATTAGATTTTCTTCTTTTATACCCTTTCTTGCCAGCCACGCTGTGGAGTACTTGGACGCGTGTGATGGAGCATTGTCCTGCATGAAAATCATGTTTTTGAAGGATGCAGACTTCTTCCTGTACCACTGCTTGAAGAAGGTGTCTTCCAGAAACTGGCAGTAGGACTGGGAGTTGAGCTTGACTCCATCCTCAACCCGAAAAGGCCCCACAAGCTCATCTTTGATGATACCAGCCCAAACCAGTACTCCACCTCCACCTTGCTGGCGTCTGAGTCGGACTGGAGCTCTCTGCCCTTTACCAATCCAGCCACGGGCCCATCCATCTGGCCCATCAAGACTCACTCTCATTTCATCAGTCCATAAAACATTAGAAAAATCAGTCTTGAGATATTTCTTGGCCCAGTCTTGACGTTTCAGCTTGTGTGTCTTGTTCAGTGGTGGTCGTCTTTCAGCCTTTCTTACCTTGGCCATGTCTCTGAGTATTGCACACCTTGTGCTTTTGGGCACTCCAGTGATGTTGCAGATCTGAAATATGGCCAAACTGGTGGCAAGGGGCATCTTGGCAGCTGCACGCTTGACTTTTCTCAGTTCATGGGCAGTTATTTTGCGCCTTGGTTTTTCCACACGCTTCTTGCGACCCTGTTGACTATTTTGAATGAAACGCTTGATTGTTCGATGATCACGCTTCAGAAGCTTTGCAATTTTAAGAGTGCTGCATCCCTCTGCAAGATATCTCACTATTTTTGACTTTTCTGAGCCTGTCAAGTCCTTCTTTTGACTGGTAGTGAGAAAGATGAGGCGCTGGAGAATTGACCCTGCTAGACTAATGTATTCCCCTCTAAGAAAACAGTGGTTGATATGTAGTGAATGTAGTCCAGCGCTAGATTAGCACGGGTAGAGTATTTAGTTAAATTCTATAATTTGAATATATTGTATTTTGTGATTGGATAAATGTTTAATGTATGTACTGCAATGTTGTTATTATATATTTATTGTAGGTAATCCTAAGTATTTATCAACATTCAGTTAATAAAAAGATATAAACAGGTATATACAACTGATATATATAAACTTGTTGTCTAATGTGAGCTTCTTATCTATATATAAAAACTAATAAAACATTTGTATAATTAGACAGAAATTTAATAACTTGTTAAAAGCATACATAAAATAAAAAGGGACATCTCCCTTATAACATCGATTTCATCAGAGAAAACAATTGAATAACTGTAGTATATATTTCCGCTATTTGATAATCAGGTACCTGTTATATATTGTAACAAATGATAATGTCCAGAAGTTGGATTAAAAAAACTTAAAGATCACACCCTACACAGGGGCTTTCTATCTTTTACATACCAATTACTTACGCAGCCAAGCAGCACATCTCTCCCCTCGTACACGCAAAAGTGGGAAACAGAGATAGGCATTACACAAACCCCTAAGGAATGGCAAAAAATCTTCTCTTGCATGACAAAATCCTCCTCATCCATTTATGTAATGGAAATGAATGTTAAGTTACTATATAGATGGTACTATACACCTCACCGACTTCACAACATTTTTCCTACACACTCACCAGAGTGTTGGAGAGGTTGCCACAACGTTGGCACTCCCACACACATCTTGTGGACGTGCCCAACAGCCCAAACATACTGGGAAGCTATCAGAGTCGAATTCGAAAAAGTTCTATCTCTATGTCTCAGGCTCGACATCTGGTTTTTCATCTTTAATAAATTTACCAAAATAACTTGCAAACTCCGACTAGCCCTACTGACCATCATGACAAACTCAGCAAAACGACTAATTCCCAAAAACTGGAAATGCAATACACTTCCATCTATCCAGGTCTGGAGAGAAACAACCACCCAATCTCTTCAACTAGAAAAATATCGCTTTACTCGTAACAAACAAGTAGCCGACTATGACTCGATATATTTTTTGTGGGAGGAATATCTCAATAAGACAACCCCCACACCCAAAACCACCACCCGAACATCCACTTCTTAAATGCATATTCACTGACTACCCTTAGCTGACAAGCCAGATGCCTTCTCCTATTACTCTGACTTGAACAGAAGGTCATTTCAAGAGCCTGATAATCACTGACACAACAATTTACGTCTCTGCAGGAATCATGTACATATGAATATACATTTATACATCCATTTGAATTGTTCACTGTATTTTCTCATTCACTTAATTGAATTGTTTCTTTTTTTTTTTTCTTCCCTAGTTTAAATAACTTACCTATGCAATCTAAATTTGCCTATTGAACGATAAATATATCTACAACTCTTATATGTCGAAACACTGTGTCATGTATATGGAATCATTGTAACCACATTGTTGCATATGTAACTGTTTTAATTCTGCGTTGTACGCAGTCATTTTATGTTCAATAAAGCTTTTTAAAAAAAAAACAAAAAAAACTTAAAGATCTAAACGAGATGACCTCCCCGCTATTGTGGCGGGTGTGTGTTACCGGTCCGTTAGTGAGAGACTGGTATTTAAAAATATGTCATGTGACTTTTGCTACGTCACACTTGTGATCGCAGCTGTTTCAATATAGTTGTAATGTAACCAGTGATCCTTGATATTCTGTCAAGCGCTTATTATGTTGCAATTTTTTTTTTAAACTTTAATCTGTATGTGTATCCGTGTGTAATTAGGGAGTCTTGGGGGAGATTGCAACTTACGCTGGTCTCTTGGCACACCTGATTTCTCTTTTAGTGTGGTCTTTGCGGTCACATTCAGTGACTTGGATGTTAAACTTTGCGGTCACGTGCAGTGACTATAATGCAATCCTCGCAGTGTGGACTTGGCGGTCACTTGTAGTGACTGTAATGAGGTCTTTGCGGTCACGGAGGTGACTAGTGGTGGGGTCTTTGCGGTCACAAGTGGTGACTAGGAGTAGAATCTTTACCAGACATCAGTGATGTTATACAGCAAGGTCTTTGCGGTCACAGATTGTGACTTGCATGTATTAACTTGCGGTTATATCTTTGCGGTCACAGATTGTGACTTAAAAGTGGTCGTTGCGGTCACTAACAGTGGTGACTTAGAGGAAATCTTTGCGGTCACTAGTAGTGACTAACAGAATGATCTGTATCGTTGGAGATCAAAGTAAAACTTGGCAATCTCTCTGTGCAACTTAGTAGAGCTGATTATAAACAAATGCAGGTTGTAGCAACATCCAGCTGCAATGTTGCAGGAGGTAATCAGCAAAGGAGGTCTTGTAGTAGTTGTCTTTACTGAACCAACAAAGGAATGTGGTGGGAATTGAACTCGTGACCTTTAGGGTTAGAGAGGGAGATCTTAACCATTAGGCTATGTATATCTCACTTTCTGTGTAGTGGACCTGTCAAGTCCTTCTTTTGAAGCATTTTGCCAAAGGAAAGGAAGTTGCCTAATAATTATGCACACCTGATATAGGGTGTTGATGTCATTAGACCACACCCCTTCTCATTACAGAGATGCACATCACCTAATATGCTTAATTGGTAGTAGGCTTTCGAGCCTATATTGCTTGGAGTAAGACAACATGCATAAAGAGGATGATGTGGTCAAAATACTAATTTGCCTAATAATTCTGCACTCCCTGTATATATATATATATATATATACAGTATATATTGGTCTAAAAATTCCAGCCCTAAGCTACTAGCCAGCCCAAAATGTTACTCGCTACTTTTGATCCCACCCACTACCCCACCCCTTTTAGCCAATGAGAAAAACCTTATTGTACAGTACATGTTGATGTTTTTTTTTATTTTTTATTATTAAATATTATTTATTTTAGTGAAATACCAAAAAAAAATAGTTATACAAATACGAGACAGGTCATTTTAATCCACAAAACATAGTATTCAGAGTCCAAGATGAAGCGTCTCAAAAAGGTAAGTTGAGGTGATGGTATTTCTGTTTTTTGTAGTTTCCTTAACTTTGCAATCTTGCATTGTTGAGGAGTGTTTAGAGTACTTAGGGTACCATGAAGATTAGGTACCATTCTACGAGTAAACAGTAGTAAATGGTTACAAATTACATATGAAACAATGTATATTAGTCTAGTATAACTATAAGGGGATTGATTTACTTTGCAACAAGAAGTTGTGTTAACTGAGGTCTTGGGAAATCAATATAATTTAGGAGTTGGTATGCCTCAGGATACTCAGGAAAGAATGGGGGGGGAGGAGAGAGGGAGGAAAGAGAGAATAGATGAGAGAGAGAAAAAAAACACAAAGGTAGGAGAGGGCAGGTGGAGATGTAAGTGGGAGTTTAATAGCTAGGGAGTAGGATTCAAGGAATCCCAGGGTTCTCAGATCGCACAATGCAGATCTAAGAATCCTCTATTGAGAAATACTGCCTCTTCCATGTTTCTAATATATAGCAAGATTTCTTTGACTTTGAGAGGGCTGCCTGTTGTTTCCAGTGCCTAGCTATAGATAGCTTGGTCACCATCATAATAAAGATGTAGAGATATTTATGTGATTTAGGTCATTTGGGGAGTTGTAGATGCAACAAGAGCATTTCCGGGAAATTCCCAGCCGGAAGTCTCAATTGGGTACAAAGGTCAAGGACTTCACGCCATAAATGTTGGATTGTGGCGCCGGGAGTCTCAATTGGGAGCAAAGGTCAAGGACTTCACGCCATAAATTTTGGATTGTGGGGCAGGGAGTGTTAAAAATGAATGTGAGGTCATAGCAGACCTAGAATTTTTTTTATAATTATCATCTCTCATCTATCTTTCTACACTACCTCCTCTCTTCAATCTCTCTTTTTACCCCCTCCCTTGTCTCTCAGGCCATATCTTCTCTTTACACTCTCTCTTCTCTCTTAAATCTCTTGACTCTTTTATCTCTCCACTCTTTCTTAACGCTATCTTTTTCTCCACTTTCACTTTTCCTCTCCAATCTCTCTCTGCCCCTGTTTATCCTCTCAGAACTAGTCTAAGCACTAATGAGGTCCCTATAGCCCTAGAGGAATAACATATCCTTGCCCTTTTTATGGATATATAATAACCCTTTAGATAATATTTGTAGGCATTCACTCACAAACTTTCACTCGCCATTGTTAAATTTACACTCATGAATTCTGTTTATCAGCCAGTAAAAAAAATTAGGCCTTAATATTGTTTAAAATGATAAATAATCCCTTTATTACCCATTCCCTATTTTTGCATAACCAACAATGTTATATTAATAATACATTTTACCTCTGTGATTACCTTATATCTAAGCCTCTGCAGACTGCCCCCTTATTTCAGTTCGTTCGATAGACTTCAGATTCAGATAGAGCACACAATTTTAAACAACTTTCCAATTCACTTCAATTGTGAAACTGTGCACATTTTTCATCTGCACCCTTTCTGAGACACCAGCTCCTACTGAGCATGCGCAAGATTTCACAGTGTACACATATGCATTTTGTGATTGGCTAATGGCTGCCACATGATGCAGAGGTAAGAAAAATAGAACAAACTTTGAAATTTGTCAGAAAAAATCTACTATTCATTTGAAATTATTTTGCATTGTCTTTTTTAGTAAGCATTTGTTGATTATGCAATTCTATTGTATTTAAAGGGACACTCAAGTCAAAACAAACATGCTGTTTTAAAACACTTTCCAATTTACTTCCATTATCAAATATTGCACAGTCTTTTTATATGCACACTTTCTGGGGAACAAGATCCTACTGAGCTCACAGGGTATATTTATACTAATTCAGAGTAAGAGTTATTGCCTTGTCTTTTTATTATTCACTTTTTAAAGGGATAGTCTAGTCAAAATTAAACTTTCATGATATAAATAGAGCAGGCAATTTTAAGCAACATTCTAATTTACTCCTATCATAATTTTTTCTTCATTCTCTTGGTATCTTTATTTGAAAAAGCAAAAATGTAAGCTTAGGAGCCGGCTCATTTTTGGTTCAGCACCTGGGTAGCACTTGCTGATTGGTTTCTAAATGTAGTGACCAGGGGAATGCTGAACCAAAAATGGGCCGGCTCTTAAGTTTACATTCCAGCTTTTTCAAATAAAGACACCAAGAGAATGAAGAACAATTGATAATAGGAGTAAATTAGAAATGTACTTAAAATTGCATGCTCTATCTAAATCATGAAAGTTTAATTTTAACTAGACTATCCCTTTAATTATGCAATCCTACTGCATTGAGTGGTCCTTTAACTTAACATTTTGTGATACATTCTAGTCAAAATATAAATGCACATAGTTGAATTACATCTCTGAATAGAAACCTATTTGCAATATACATGTACTGGCAAAAATGCTTCTAGTAAAAGTTATCACTATTTTAGTGTTAGCATTTTTATTTGCACGTGCACGTGAAGCATAATAATATATTCTCGGTGCACCATTATTTTAAATACTGCAGTTGCTCAGAGCATTAGTGGGGCTTGTATCATGTCAGCAATTAACAAATTGAGTATATACCAGATGATACAAGCACCTTAGGCTCTCTGAACAAGTGCTGTGTTCAAAATGCTGGTGCACAGGGCATACTTAAATACACTTTTGAAACAGCTATAACTTTTACTAGAAGCATTTTTGCTAATGCATGTATATTACAAAAATGCTTCTATTCAAAACTGAAATGTATCCATGTGGATTCCAATTTTGGCTGGAATGCCCCTTTAAGTAGTACTCTATAATATGCACTACAGATTTTTTTTTATTTTTTTGTCTCTTTAAATCTAACCTGGGCTACCTGAATATTATTATAGTCTATGTTATTAGAAGGAATTTATGACAGACACTTACGGAGGATTTTCTCCCAGGGCTTTGCCTTCATACTGTAGCACGTGGTCAGTACCATACATGTTAAGCATTCTGTACGGGTTCATGGAGAGCAGGATGCTGCCTATATATGTCTGGAGAAAATATCTGCATATTATTTACTTATTAACAACAATGCAAACAAACAGCTTATTGGAACATAAAAACTACTTTATTTAACTGTAAATTTATCTCCACTTTTATACATTACCAATGAACCTTCGTAACTGCTGGAGTGTATTATATTGTTTACAAATAGCTAATTTACCTTTATTTTGACGATTCAAATATCTGCTTTTGTTTGTTTAAAACTCTGCTTATGGTGAAAAGTATTGACTATAGAAAAGCTATGTAAACCAGCAAAGTTTGCCTGAGTACATTTCCATTAACACATAACAAATTTAAAATAACAACCTGAGCAATAAGGCTGGCATTTCCCTGTTAGTAACCCCCCTGACGCGTTTCAGTCACTAAGGACCATAGTCAGTGATATATTTATTCTCAATAACGTTCATTTTTAAAAAGATAATAACAATTTCATTGGTTAAAACAATGAAATCTTTAAAGTGAAGGTCAAGTCTGCCCCACTTGATTCCAGTATTGTCATTAACATGTATAATAAACAGCATGTTCATTCATCAAAAACTTGAAAAATAATTTGGTCCGTTTAATTTTTATATTACAATTACCGTCCGTTTCACCGCAACTGTCCGCCCGACATCTTCTTCCCTCATTTGATTGACATATTTTTTACTCTTTACCTCCAATCCCTTTACTTTCCCCGTGGCGTCCTGCCCCTTTCTACCCACGTCATCGGCAACAATCGCACATGCGTCTAAATCCGAGTCTCGTCATCTACTTCATGCTCGTTCAGGTCTTGCGCATGCGTATTAAGCTGAATGCCTGCCTCTGATACATTGTCTCATTCATTGTTATTGCGCGCAGTAGAAGAAAGGACGTCAAATCACTTTTGCCGTTTACGATCATCAATGTTACAATGTAACAGTGCTCCATTCATTGAATATGACACGCATGCGCAAATGCAGTTAGAATACGCATGCGCATTTTAAAATAAGTCTTGTGCACAAGCTTGGAAGTGATGCGGCGGGCTTGAAGAGACGCTCGCCACGTCACTGGTGCCAAATAAGGAAGTGGATCGGGGGAGGAGTAAAAAGACGAAACTGAGGTTTTATATATATTGAATTTCTTGATAACTAGTTGTTTATTTGAGAAAATGATCTTAGCGACTGTAATAGTTAGTTCATAATGTATACATAGGTGGTGTGCAACGAGTAAAAATTGACCTTCACTTTAAAGATCAATACACTTTAAACACTTTTAATAGATTTCAAATCAAGACAACAAAAGCAACTTTAGAACTAAGCATTATAGTAACAGCAATTCTTGTGACCTAGAGTTGTGAGACTATTCATAACTAGCAATGTAAAAGGCCTTTTAAACAAATATTTACTTCACTCACAGACAGTGTCCCACATAATACTCACGTAGATTAGTTCTCTTTCAAACCTTTTACGCAAATTGCTTAGCACTGATGCTTCCTGCAGATCCCTGCAATAAAGACATTTATTAGGGTTAAAAGGGTGGTCCCCTACACTGTGCATTGTGCTATGGTATTAAGTAAAGCACAGACATAATATATAATAGATAATGCGCTAGATTACGATTGGAGCTCTGGCTCACTCATTAACTTTGCTAAAAGTAAGCTTTTTGCACGCATCGGGTAGAGCACGTATTACAAGTTGAAAGTAAAAAGTTTTTGCACAAGCGCTCACCTGACTTGTGTAAAACGCTTAACTTTGAATTTTGCAAACATGTTAATGTATTCCCCCCTAGACAAACTTTAATGGAGCTCGTAAAATGGAAAAAAAATAACACCCTAATTGTGTGCAAACCTGATCGTGTTTATCAAAAGTTTGTTAATTCGACAAGAAATATCAATTTTTCCCATTCCAATGTTCTTTACATAGCACAATATATTTTCAATGTATTCATAAATACATATATATATATATATATATAATGTTTTTGGTAAAAACTTAAATTATGCTTACCAGATAATTTTCTTTTCTTCAGACGCGGAGAGTCCACAGCTGCATTAATTACTTTTTGGAATTCAGAACCTAGCCACCAGGAGGAGGCAAAGACACCCCAGCCAAAGGCTTAAATACCTCCCCCACCTCCCTCATCCCCCAGTCATTCTGCCGAGGGAACAAGGAACAGTAGGAGAAGTATCAGGGTGAAAAAGGTGCCAGAAGAACAAAAACAAAAATTACGGCCGCCCCCATATAAAAAACGCGGGCGGGAGCTGTGGACTCTCCCCGTCTGAAGAAAAGAAAATGATCTGTTAAGCATAATTTAAGTTTTTCTTCATAAACGGGAAGAGTCCACAGCTGCATTTATTACTTTTGGGAAAACAATACCCAAGCTATAGAGGATACTGAATGCAAAGCGGGCAGGTACAAAAGGCGGCCCATTCTGAGGGCACCACAGCCTGAAAACACCCAAACTCCCGACAAAAAAACTGCTTCACCAGAAGCCGAAGGGACAAAAGAAAAGGCCCAAGCAACTGCCCAACAGTTAGAACCAACAAGGCCCTTGCTAGAGACCACTCAGGTTACCAGACTCGACCGAGCCAAAAAGCCTCTGAGGAGACAAAGTCCCGCAGGCACTCAGCCCCTAAAATAAATGCACCCCCGAACAGAAGTAAGGGAAACATCCACATTCCCCCTGAAGGAAGAAAAAGGACCCAGATAAGGGAAAGAAAACCCAAGGGTAACTCCAAGAGAGTAAACCAAGATGAAACAGGGCAAAACCTATGAAAGAACCCTACCGACCCAGCAGAGCAAAGGGAGGAAAAACCCAAACCCCTATCTGCACAGAAACCAAGGGACCAAAATAATGCCCTGAATACTTAAACGGAGAAAGGAAGTCCTCCACTAAGTCCAAAGACTAAGGTAAACGTACAAGAGAACAAAGCTCAAACCTTAAAAATTCTGGATTGAGAAGATAACAGTAGTCTCCAAGATCCTCTCAGGATCATCTTCCCTGAAACCCCTACAGCTCAAGGAACAAATGAATGAGCATCCTAACCCCTGGCAGGTGGAAACCCAAAACGCATAAGCAGGAGCGAACACAGGAAAAAAATAGACAACCTAATCTGCAAATCTTCAAAATTATGGGAGCAGACGATCCTGGAAGTAGAAAAACCCCCAAAAGGCCCTAACTTCCTGAAACAGATGACCAGAAGGCCAACACCAAGAAAGGGGACAAAAAGGCCCAATCAGCCTCGGCCCGAAGGAAAAGGTACCGTCATCAAGGAAACAAAGTCCAAGAGGACAATCACAAAGGAAGCCTCAAAATAGAAGACGAGGAAACATCACCAGAACCTGGCACCACGGAGTTCCATGGAATCCTCTGAACCTCTAACCCACTATGGGAAGGAGAAAAATTCTAGCACCTGGTTCCAAAAGAACCCAGGAGCCAACAGAGTATGCCTTAGCAGGATCCGAACCTCGGAAAACCCGCCAGCTAAGTATGGATAAGTCAATTAAGACTGAGAACTTAACAAACAAGGACCAGCCTGACGTCTAGGAACGAAGGCCACCTATAACTTGTAACGAAAACAAAACTCAAAACAAGAGTGAGCCACTCGGCACCCCAACTGGACCAGCCAGGTATAACGGGCATCATGTCTCTGATAAAGAACTCAAGGGACAAAAAATCTTGTTCTCAAACAGCCTGATACATAGGGTACCCAGAAACTGCCCAAGGCCACAGAATGTCGCAACCCAAGAAGAGATAAACAAATTAAACGGTAGACATAATATGTCCTAACTTTTCACATATCTTCTGCAGAAGCTGCCAATGCGACCACAAAATCGCTAGTATCAAAGTCCAGAGAAGAAAATGTTTCCAAAGGAAAAATTTATAACAGACATGAGCTTTCAAAATTAAATAAAATACATCCTAACCGGATCAAAATAAATGAGGGCAACACCTGTAGGTTAACGCCCAAGAAGAATGGACACACTAACAGGACCAGCCAGTCAGAGATCCAATTCTTCCAAAACTCAGAACTAGAAGATGCTCAAAAAAGAAAAAAGGAGACGACAAGGAGATTATTTCATCCCCATTCGTCTAACCCTGCTTGCAGTCTGGAACCCATTAGGACTGCGATCCTCCAGCACTGCCAAAACATGCCTCAGCAGGACACAAAGGTGCGCCAGTCTATAGTGAAAGGCAAGACTTACCTCCGCCGGGGCAACTGATGACCCTGGCCCCAAGGGTTCAACCCCTGAAGCCTCAGTAGAATCCGCTTCCCCAGAGGGCTGACCCCCAGACGATCCGACGCCTGATGAGCCGTGGTTAACGGAACACGGACAATATCTCCCTGGAAGATGTAAATGTGCCAACGCCATAGATATGGCCATGTGGAATCGTGCCGTAACTTCTGGAGGAAACAAGCCGCCTTCCGGAGAAGGATCAACGGCATTTGGGATACCTTCATGAGTAGCAAAAGAAGGTTCTAGGGCGCGCATCTCACGGGATGTGGAATCTACAGGGGTGGATGGCTCAGTGAACTCTAAGTTCCCCGATTCCGGAGAATAGAGCACCCTAAAGCGGTATTCAGAACCTAACTGATAGGCATGGATCACCCGGGCCAATTCTCTTCGCAAGTAGTAGAATCTGAATCAGAGACATCCGTCTCCAAAAAATCTGAATCCTCCATAACTTGCAAATTGTAAATATGGACAAAAATTGAACGGCACCTTACACCCCCAATGGCTGGGGCACTCACCACCTCCTATGACCCAGACTCTAGCGAAACAGACTCTCTACGTCGCCACACGGTCAGGAATACGGAAATGGAGAACAAAAACGTGACCACGCCCGGTCACAAGGCGAACCATGCAGTCCAAGAAAAATCGTGCCAGTCCATAAATACCGCGCAGCCTGCAAAAAAGGCTGGTATGTTCCGAAATAGCCACGAGCCCAAGTATCACTACACATTGGCTTTGGTGTGCACTTTGGCTCCTTACTGTACGTGTAGTCTCTGCATATGTCGATGGTTGAGCTCTTACTTGATTGACTTCTTTCTCAGGATTTCCCATTAACTCTTTGCACTCTGACATCAGCGAGGGAATAAGCCACTATCCATTGTGGCACTAGGGAGAACTTAACCCTGTGAAAGACACAAGGCTTCAATTCTCAGTGAGTTTTAAACTTTTAAAGTGTTAAAAAGTTGTTACTGATTAATTAATTAGCCTAATTTTTACCGGTATTTTCTTTGTTTTAGTTTTATACTGCCCTATACATTCATTGCCTTCAAAATTGTTCTTGCTCATATATATATATATATATATATATATATGTAAATGTGTGTGTGTATGTATGTATGAATGTACAGTATGTATATATGTATGCAATTTCAATCATACATACTGTGCCAGCGTCATATCTTGTTAAATATTAATATTGCAGAAGCTGTATGTGTGCGTGCACATAGGTGACTGTGGGTCCTTATGAATTGCACCGGGGCCATGGAGTTTATAGTTATGCCTCTGCAAGCTCCTGTTATCACATTAGAGAGAGAGATGCAAAGTCCTTCATACTGGGCTTCTAAGGGTATAACCCTAACTCTGGAACTTTAGCTTATCCACCTGGAACATTCTTGCAATAGGCTGTCATGGGCAGATAAACATCTCCACCCATAATATCCAGACACAAGACTGTGATTAGATACCCTTACTTTCCATACGCTGTTGTAGCAGTTTTTTCCTTTTGTAAATTAATAACCTGTGCTCTCTACTAGTTGCTAAGGTAATATCCACCATCCACATGTAGTCTAAATCCATATAGCTTTAACCTTAAATTGTCCAACTTAAGACCCAGGTGCCAAATGATAATTTGTTAAACTGTGATAATTTGTTAAAATGTGTTGGGACCTGGGCTGAATTTTTAAGTCATTTGATATTATATTACCAATACTGTTTTTCTATGTCAGCAGCTAACGTACTTAGGTCCGGTGCAACAGCAAGGCAAACCTGTCCTTTTTCAATTTTATTTACTTTTTTTCAATGGCTTTATGTTCTTCTTCCTCTCCTTCTCAATAATTTAAACATCTTTGCATGGCTTATATATCATTGACAGCCAAACGCAGAGGTCTCTTCCTGCTTTACTCCCCTTCGCACTCACCTGTGATGATGTCATTGTTATACAAAACACAACATACAAATTTAAGTTTTAGGAAGACACAGGAGTGGGTAGAATGGACAAGGGCAAAGTGTAACACTTTATTCATAGGTCACTGCTGTCACATTGCTCAGATTTTAAGCACTACTTTGCTTCATCCTGCTTGAAGAAATGTGGAGGTGTGGCTCTTAATTCTTTACTGCTAAAGTTGTGGCTAGCTGGTCTAATGATCTATCTTGTTATAGCTGCTGCTGACTGGTCAGTGTCTGAGGAGGTCTGGAACTGGTGTAGGGGCTAACAAAACAGAATGTGAAGTTTTACTGGACCCTGTTGTTCTTGTGTATTTATTAATTCTTGTATTAAAAAGGATACTTATAAAAACACAAGCCCTTACACTTTTCTTTTTCATTTTTGTCACACTAGTTACATAGCTCTGTATTCGTCACTTTCTGTATCTGGGTACCAGAAGATAACCTACAATCAAGAATCAGCCTTTGATATAATTAAGAGAAACATGTAAAGAAAATACTGTTCTACTGTGTTAGTTACCAAATGCCTTAGTCCTAGTATTCCATCGTACTAACACACATATAAAAATAAAAAAATAAAAAAAATATAAAAAGAGAGAGAGAGATGCACTCAGCTGAGAATGAACAAAAGCTAGAAAAACTTCCGTGCCTGTTCATTTTCAGTGCCACTCAGGGTGCATACTCTTTTAGCACACTATGCCCCTTCACAGAGAAAAAATATCCTGTAGCATATCAGTTTGACCCTGCCCAATGAGCGCTTCTCTCTTTTTATGTGTACTAACACACATATCTAAAACATTACAAACCTACCGCACTGCCAATACTTCACCCCACTCACTCACACACACACACACACACCTTACTTATGGGGGGGTTAGGATGGATAACTGAGAAGGGAAAGACAAATAATATATAAACATTTATTTATTTTCCTCCCTTCCCCGTTTTTCCCCTTCTCCTTTATCTATTTTGTCTTTACCTCTCTTCTATCCTCTCTCCTCCATACTCATCGGACCTAGGGGAGTGCTCGCCTGTCTCTAGGATACTTATATACCTGAGGGAGTAGCAACCCCCTACTGATTAGTCAATAGCACGGCATATTGTTCACTCCTCTCCACATGTTATCGCATCATAGCTTGACTTGTTGAAATTAAACTGTTTTCAATGGAGAAATACTCTTTTCTATCTTTAAGGGTTCCACTAAGTGCTCCCACGTTCTTGTTCTATCAAATTAAGGAGCCTCTACATGCCATTATTGTATTTTTAACATGTCTCCTATGAACCCTTGTTAACGATGCTAAATGTACCGTATTTCGTCTGTATTTTGCTGTTTCTTTTTTGTATTCTTGTATTTTATATTTAAAAAATTAATAAAAAGTCATGTAAAATAAAATACATGACAAACATTCTGAATTACAAAACAGGCTAGAAGATAGGGAAGCAGCATCACAATAGTCCAAGGCAGGAGCTATGGTAGTCCATAAGGGCAGAAGGTTCAGAAGTATGGCTGGTCCGTCTGTATGCACGATTGGCAGCAGATTAACATGGCCAACGCTGAGTGTTTCAGGGTGTTAGGCCATTTGTCAATAGCAAACATTGACTTTTCCTGTTGTTTCAAAAATATTTTGCACCAACCTTGCATGTAGTTATAGTCTAAGAAACAGAATAATAGGGAGATCCTATCTATGTCTTTTAGGATCTGATCAATAATGCAGGCTCAGTATTCCACCATCTTACCGGGAATATGTTGGCATTTTTGCATATACAGAGCTCGCAACCATTACCCAGGAACATGTAATAACCAACTGGACAGCGACAACTCTGCCCCTTGAACACCAAACCCCACTCTGACAGCACCTCCCAGTCTAAGGCTCAAAGAATAAGTTGTTGGGAGGTATATATATATATATATATATATATATATATATATATAAAGAAGTGCATATTTGAGGGTTGTATAGACAAGAATATAGCATATTTTTTTGTTTTGATTAAAAGTATTTATAACATTTCCTCTCTGTGCCGTTACTAGATTTATTTACTGAATTCCAAAGAAGCCGTCAAATCATTCTACACGAGACATTGCTGCCTTCTCTGAAAGTCTATACGTTAACCAAACAATATCTTGAGTGTAATATTCTAGCACAAACTTTTATACCTATTTCATGTATCTGGGAGTAAAAACTCATACTCACTCTAGTTGTGTCAAGTCCTGGACACCATTTTCATCTTGAGTATCTTTGGTCCCAGGGTTCTGAGGGCTCCGGACAGGCTGCATCTGAAAACAACCAAATTAAAGATAATCATATAACTCGTGAAGTGTATTACAACTCTTATAATAATAATACAGTTCATACATTTGTATAAAAAATTAGCAAAGTAGTAATTAAATCTCACATGAAATTACAATTCATTTGATGGTCTGACAGTTTTGTTACTTTATAAACACACATATACCTATATATATATATATATATATATATATATATATATATATATATATATGAACACAAAACTGGCACTCTCTGGTCTTTCCAACAAAAAATATTTTACTGTGAAAGTTGTGACGTTTCGGGGACAAAGTATCCCCTTCCTCAGACTGAGGAAGGGGATACTTTGTCCCCGAAATGTCACTACTTTCACAGTAAAAGATTTTTTTTGGGAAAGACCAGAGAGTGCCAGTTTTGTGTTCAGTTATATTTAATTACACTAGCACCCTGGCAGTTGATATACTGAGTGTTTCAATTCTGGTGAGTTTAAAACTGGCGATTTGATTCTGTTCTTTAGCATCTTTATCAAATGGCAGTATGAATGATTGAATGGTAACTCTCATTATACTTATTAAGTGATCTGCTTGTTTTTCACGCTCGTTTCCATTGCATCACAGTTTCCCTAATGCGCACTTGGGCTGTCACTGTTATGTCAGAGCCAGGATGGCTCATCTTTAAATATGTTTATACGATAGCACATATTTTATATGATAAACACTTGTTGTGTACAATGTGACTTAGTGGTCACCATGGTTACCAATTTGGCGTTTTTTTTTTGTCTAATTGAGGGGAGGGGTTTGGGTTTACACAGTGTATAAAGTCACTATTGTTTGTTAAACACATTGTCTGAGGAAGGGGATTTTTTGTCCTCGAAAACGTCACAATTTTTCAGTAAATTATTTCACTAAAAAGACCAGCGAGTGCAAGTTTGTTTCTTTTTTCTATATTGATTTTTACTAGCACCCTGGCAGTTGTTATTAAGTGAGAGTGCACATCTTCGCTACTGTTATATACATATATATATATATATGAACACAAAACTGGCACTCTCTGGTCTTTCCAACAAAAAATATTTTACTGTGAAAGTTGTGACGTTTCGGGGACAAAGTATCCCCTTCCTGAGGAAGGGGATACTTTGTCCCCGAAATGTCACTACTTTCACAGTAAAAGATTTTTTTGGGGAAAGACCAGAGAGTGCCAGTTTTGTGTTCAGTTATATTTAATTACACTAGCACCCTGGCAGTTGATATACTGAGTGAGAGTGCTCTCCCTTGTTACTATATATACAGTATATATAAAGTGAGGGATTGCCTGGTATTTGGGCGCTGGACTGACCTTAGGCGAGATCAGATTGATATACTATAAGAAAAGTTCTACTTTGTTAAAAGCATTACTGGGCTAAATTAAGCTGCACCCAGGTGGTAAATCGCCATAGAACAAGCTAACAAGTTATTGAGCTTGTTATTCGTTCCTGAGAGTGCGCTTCTCTCTATGTATATGTGCATATATATATGTATATATGTGTGTGTGTGTGTGCGTGTGTGTGTGAAAAGGCAAATAAATAGCTACAGATGAAATTTTCTGCTATGTTTGATAAATAAAAAAACAACGCTGCAACAACAAACACATACCAGAATTCAAATACACTTGACGTTTTCCTGTCTTTAGATCAAGGGAGGACTGGCTGCCGATGACAATGACATCACGGCCACAGCACCCAGTATATGGAACACCATATATTTTTTTATACGGAGCCCAACTGCAGTGATGCCAGTTGTTACTGTATTCACTAGCACTGCTGCTGCTTTACTGTTTGGCCCAGCACTCCCTCTTTTCTGAGGGAGAGAACTTGGCAGCTCTGCACACTAGGGAAATACAATTACATTCATGCTATTATTATACTGTGTCACTAGGGGGAGTGAAAGTGTTCAGCTCGCCCTTTGTTTTGAATGTGGCGGTATGGTTCTGGAAGTAAGCAGTGCTATAATTAGTGTTCTCCCAAGAGCCTTTTTAGTGGGCACACCACCCAGCTCATTTTACTGACAACCCAGCTAAAATGTAAGCCAATATTAAACCAACATTACTTAAAGGGCCATAATACCCAAATGTTTAAACACTTAAAAGTGATGCAGTATAGCTGTAAAAAGCTGACTAGAAAATATCACCTGAACATCTCTATGTAAAAAAGAAAGATATTTTACCTCAAAAGTTCCTCAGTAGCCACCTCCCATTGTAAAGGATTTCTAAGCAGCATTTTAGTGTGTCTGTCCTAGGACATCTTAGGGGATGAGCCTCGTGCACTCTCATATTATTTCACCAATCAGGTAAAGGAAGCTTACTATGAAATCTCATGAGAGTTAAGTCAAATCTCATGAGATCACAGTAAGAGTTCATGACCTCAGCACTGCTGATGCTGATTGGCTGCTGTTCATTTCTTTATTATTTTTTTTTACCTGCAGCTGGGAGCAGCTGAGTATAACTTTTTACACAGAATTTACTCTTCTGAGCTGAGGAAATTGTGAGGTAAAATATCTTCCTTTTTTACATAGAGATGCTCAGGTGATATTTTCCTGTCAGCTTTTTACAGTTATACTGCATCAGTTTCAAGTGATTTAGCATATGAGTATTATGTCCCTTTAAAGGGATATGAAACTCTACATTTTTATTTCATGATTCACATAGAGCATATCATTTTAAGCAATTTTCTCATTTACTTCTATTATCAATTTTTATTAGTTCTATTGGTATCTTTTGTTGAAAACCAGGGACTTAAGCAGTTTTGCAAGTATGTTATCCATACAGCACTATTTCCTGCCATGTAGTGTTTCAGACAGCTATCTAGTTATCTCTTCAACAAAGAATACCATGAAACAAAGCAAATCTGATAATAAGAAGTAAATTGGAAACTTTTTAAAAAATTGTATTCTCTATCTAAATCACAAAACAACATTTTGGGGTTTGAAATTCCTTTAATATTAAATGTTTTCAATATTTGTTGTTTAATTATCATGTAATCAATTTATATTAAATTATACTATTAATTTGTGCATTGGATAGCTTAAGTTTAATTTATAAATGACAGAAAATGTTATCATATTGCAAAGTATTACACTGCTCCCACCCAGCTACTTTATTCCACCTGGCTGGCAAACGTTTCTATGGAGAACAAGGTATATAACTGTCCAAGAGATTCACACTCTCACCATAACAGCAACTGCCAGGGTGTCAAAGACAAGTTTAATCCAATGTATGCACATAAAATCCACACTCAATGGTCCTTGTTAAAATAGTGAATAGTTAATTGGTGACATTTTGGGCATACAACCCCATTCCTCAGACCAACCTGAGACAAGCAGTGATATTTAAAGTACAAGTGCTACCCCCCTGATGTGCAAAACCACCAAATAAAATACCATGGCAACCATTGGAACCTCTATAGTGACTGACAGTACAATAGACAATAGATATGGTTTACGGCAAACTCACAATCCAAAGTGTATATAGTCAAAACACCTATAGGTTGCTTACCCAAAATATATATGTGTCTATAAACACAAGTGTAGAACCAATGGCCTAGATTTGGAGTTTGGCGTTAGCCATGAAAACCAGCGTTAGAGGCTCCTAACGCTGGTTTTAGGCTAACTCCGGTATTTGGAGTCACTCAAAATAGGGTCTAACGCTCACTTTTCAGCCGCGACTTTTCTATACCGCAGATCCCCTTACGTCAATTGCGTATCCTATCTTTTCAATGGGATCTTTCTAACTCCGGTATTTAGAGTCGTGTCTGAAGTGAGCGTTAGAAATCTAACGACAAAACTCCAGCCGCAGGAAAAAAGTCAGTAGTTAAGAGCTTTCTGGGCTAACGCCGGTTCATAAAGCTCTTAACTACTGTACTCTAAAGTACACTAACACCCATAAACTACCTATGTACCCCTAAACCGAGGCCCCCCACATCGCCGCCACTCGATTAAATTTTTTTAACCCCTAATCTGCCGACCACCACCTTCGTTATACTTATGTACCCCTAATCTGCTGCCCCTAACACCGCCGACCCCTGTATTATATTTATTAACCCCTAATCTGCCCCCCACAACGTCGCCGCCAGCTACCTACAATAATGAACCCCTAATCTGCCGACCGCAAAGCGCCGCCACCTACATTATAGCTATGTACCCCTAATCTGCTGCCCCTAACACAGCCGACCCCTATATTATATTTATTAACCCCTAATCTGCCCCCCACAACGTCGCCTCCACCTGCCTACACTTATTAACCCCTAATCTGCCGAGCGGACCGCACCGCTACTATTATAAAGTTATTAACCCCTAATCCGCCTCACTAACCCTATAATAAATAGTATTAACCCCTAATCTGCCCTCCCTAACATCGCCAACACCTAACTTCAATTATTAACCCCTAATCTGCCGACCGGAGCTCACCGCTATTCTAATAAATGTATTAACCCCTAAAGCTAAGTCTAACCCTAACACTAACACCCCCCTAAATTAAATATAATTTTAATCTAACGAAATTAATTAACTCTTATTAAATAAATTATTCCTATTTAAAGCTAAATACTTACCTGTAAAATAAACCCTAATATAGCTACAATATAACGAATAATTACATTGTAGCTATTTTAGGATTAATATTTATTTTACAGGCAACTTTGTAATTATTTTAACCAGGTACAATAGCTATTTAATAGTTAAGAACTATTTAATAGCTAAAATAGTTAAAATAATTACAAATTTACCTGTAAAATAAATCCTAACCTAAGTTACAATTAAACCTACCACTACACTATCAATAAATTAATTAAATAAAATACCTATAATTATCTACAATTAAACCTACCACTACACTATCAATAAATTAATTAAATAAAATACCTACAATTATCTACAATTAAACCTAACACTACACTATCAATAAATAAATTAAATACAATACCTACAAATAACTACAATGAAATAAACTATCTAAAGTACAAAAAATAAAAAAGAACTAAGTTACAAAAAATAAAAAAATATTTACAAACATAAGAAAAATATTACAACAATTTTAAACTAATTACACCTACTCTAAGCCCCCTAATAAAATAACAAAGACCCCAAAATAACAAAATGCCCAACCCTATTCTAAATTAAAAAAGTTCAAAGCTCTTTTACCTTACCAGCCCTGAACAGGGCCCTTTGCGGGGCATGCCCCAAGAAATTCAGCTCTTTTGCCTGTAAAAAAAAACATACAATACCCCCCCCAACATTACAACCCACCACCCACATACCCCTAATCTAACCCAAACCCCCCTTAAATAAACCTAACACTAAGCCCCTGAAGATCTTCCTACCTTGTCTTCACCCTACCAGGTTCACCGATCCGTCCTGAAGAGCTCCTCCGATGTCCTGATCCAAGCCCAAGCGGGGGGCTGAAGAGGTCCATGATCCGGCTGAAGTCTTCATCCAAGCGGGAGCTGAAGAGGTCCATGATCCGGATGAAGTCTTCATCCAAGCAGGAGCTGAAGAGATCCATGATCCGGATGAAGTCTTCTATCAACGGCATCTTCGAATCAGCCAATCGGATTGAACTTGATTCTGATTGGCTGATTCCATCAGCCAATCAGAATATTCCTACCTTAATTCCGATTGGCTGATAGAATCCTATCAGCCAATCGGAATTCGAGGGACGCCATCTTGGATGACGTCCCTTAAAGGAACCGTCATTCGGCTAGTAGGCGTCGGGAGAAGAGGATGTTCCGCGTCGGAGGTCTGCAAGATGGATCCGGAAGAAAGAAGATTGAAGATGCCGTTGATAGAAGACTTCATCCGGATCATGGACCTCTTCAGCTCCCGCTTGGATGAAGACTTCATCCGGATCATGGACCTCTTCAGCTCCCGCTTGGATGAAGACTTCAGCCGGATCATGGACCTCTTCAGCCCCCCGCTTGGGCTTGGATCAGGACATCGGAGGAGCTCTTCAGGACGGATCGGTGAACCTGGTAGGGTGAAGACAAGGTAGGAAGATCTTCAGGGGCTTAGTGTTAGGTTTATTTAAGGGGGGTTTGGGTTAGATTAGGGGTATGTGGGTGGTGGGTTGTAATGTTGGGGGGGGTATTGTATGTTTTTTTTTACAGGCAAAAGAGCTGAATTTCTTGGGGCATGCCCCGCAAAGGGCCCTGTTCAGGGCTGGTAAGGTAAAAGAGCTTTGAAATGTAGTAATTTAGAATAGGGTAGGGCATTTTGTTATTTTGGGGGTCTTTGTTATTTTATTAGGGGGCTTAGAGTAGGTGTAATTAGTTTAAAATTGTTGTAATATTTTTCTTGTGTTTGTAAATATTTTTTTATTTTTTGTAACTTAGTACTTTAGTTAGTTTATTTCATTGTAGTTATTTGTAGGAATTGTATTTAATTTATTTATTGATAGTGTAGTGTTAGGTTTAATTGTAGGTAATTGTAGGTATTTTATTTAATTAATTTAATGATAGTATAGTGTTAGGTTTAATTGTAACTTAGGTTAGGATTTATTTTACAGGTAATTTTGTTATTATTTTAACTAGGTAACTATTAAATAGTTCTTAACTATTTAATAGCTATTGTACCTGGTTAAAATAATTACAAAGTTGCCTGTAAAATAAATATTAATCCTAAAATAGCTACAATGTAATTATAATTTATATTGTAGCTATATTAGGATTTATTTTACAGGTAAGTATTTAGCTTTAAATAGGAATAATTTATTTAATAAGAGTTAATTAATTTCGTTAGATTAAAATTATATTTAATTTAGGGGGGTGTTAGTGTTAGGGTTAGACTTAGCTTTAGGGGTTAATACATTTATTATAGTAGCGGTGAGCTCCGGTCGACAGATTAGGGGTTAATGTTTGACGTTAGGTGTTGGCTATGTTAGGGAGGGCAGATTAGGGGTTAATACTATTTATTATAGGGTTAGTGATGCGGATTAGGGGTTAATAACTTT
Source organism: Bombina bombina (assembly GCF_027579735.1). NCBI lineage: Eukaryota > Metazoa > Chordata > Amphibia > Anura > Bombinatoridae > Bombina > Bombina bombina. The sequence goes on from NC_069509.1 coordinate 76,740,174, forward strand.
ATTATAGTATTGCTCAGGTACGCTCGGCAGATTAGGGGTTAATAAGTGTAGGCAGGTGGAGGCGACGTTGAGGGGGGGCAGATTAGGGGTTAATAAATATAATATAGGGGTCGGCGGTGTTAGGGGCAGCAGATTAGGGGTACATAAGGATAATGTAAGAAGCGGCGGTTTACGGAGCGGCAGATTAGGGGTTAAAAATAATATGCAGGGGTCAGCGATAGCGGGGGCGGCAGATTAGGGGTTAATAAGTGTAAGGCTAGGGGTGTTTAGACTCGGGGTACATGTTAGGGTGTTAGGTGCAGACGTAGGAAGTGTTTCCCCATAGCAAACAATGGGGCTGCGTTAGGAGCTGAACGCGGCTTTTTTGCAGGTGTTAGGTTTTTTTTCAGCTCAAACAGCCCCATTGTTTCCTATGGGGGAATCGTGCACAAGCACGTTTTTGAGGCTGGCCGCTTGCGTAAGCAACTCTGGTATCGAGAGTTGAAGCTGCGTTAAAAATGCTCTACGCTCCTTTTTTGGAGCCTAACGCAGCCTTTTTGTGGACTCTCAATACCAGAGTTATTTTTATGGTGCGGCCAGAAAAAAGCCGGCGTTAGCTACGCGGGTCAAAACTCCAAATCTAGCCGTACGATAATAGACCAAATATATATGCTAGTACACACAAGCATCATTTTATGCAGGATCTCCCCAACTGGTTTAATCAGTATTGATCACACTGGGAATTTAACTGATTGAAAGGGATTGGAAACTTTTCATGATTTCATGCACAAATAATTAATTAAACAGTTAATGTTAAAACTTTGCTTTTAGAACATATATATGATATGCCTTTAACACATACATCCCTTTAAGAAATGTTATACTTGTATTTCACTCTGCTGTTCCATTCTCAAGCAGTGTTCTTATCGAGAAAAAGTGGGATGGCACATTCCAAGAGAGCTAGTACTATGCACTAGTGTGAGAATATTTAATTGTTATGAGAACACTCTTATTTTGCTAAATTAAATAATATGATTGACATAACATTAGACACGCCTGCTAAACTGTAAATTTAATTATTAGGGGCCGATTTATGTATGTGCAAGCAGTGGATCATGTCCGCTGCACATCGATAAATGCCGACAGTTCTGGTGAACTGCTTGTGCAATGCCGCCCCCCTGCAGATTTGCAGCCAATCGGCCGCTAGCAGGGGGTGTCAATCAACCTGATTGTACACAATCTGGCAGATTGCAGACCGCGGCCTCAGAGGAGGCGTATGAGTTAAGAGGCAGCGGTCTTAAGACCACTGCTTCTTAACTCCTGTTTCCAGCGAGCCTGAATGCTCTGGCGAAAACAGAGGCATTGAGGCCAATAGGGACCTTGTTAAATCGGCCCCTTAGAATTAAAGGGATAGGAAAGTCAAAATTAAACTTGCATGATTCAGATAGATGATGTAATTTTAAGACACTTTTAAATTCACTTCTATTTTCAAATGTGCTTCGTTCTCTTGGTATCCGCTATTGAAAATGAATACGCACATATCCTACACTAGTGGGAGTTAGCTGCTGATTGGTGCCTGCACATATTTGTCTCTTGTGACTGGCTACCTAGAGGTTTTCTGCAAGCTGCCAGTTGTGCAATATCTGTTCCTTCAGCAAAGGATAACAAGAGAAAGAAACAAATTATATAATAGAAGTAAATTGGAAAGTTGTTTAAAATTGTATGTTCTATCCAAATCATGAAACAAAATTTAGGGGCTACCTATACCTTTAATGAGAGGGAGGCAGAAGTCTATTGGGTAACATCATAGAGAAGTCGCAGACATGGTACCTGTGAAATCTGCTGCATGTGGTTCACTGAATGATGACGCTGAATGTGCACCATTGTACACTGATATTAATGCCTCATTCGAAATCCTAAAATAAGTAATGCGTTTATAGTTAATCACTGCCTTGCTTTATAAATTGATTACTGATTGATGTTATAGCAATAAGCTTATAATAAACATTCAGCAAGATTACAAGTTTTGCGGTATGGCTATGCCACTGCAAAATTGGCTTTTGTGCGCGGAACGGATGAGCCAAATCAGCCAATAGGATGAGAGCTGCTTAAATTCTATTGACTGATTTAAAGATGGATGTCCGGACTTCAGGAACTGTGAGTATATTTAATTGGGCTAGTGTTAGTTTTTTTTTGTTTTTTGTTTGGGTGGGCATTTTTTATTTTTTTATAGGCAGCAAAAGAGCTGATTGTCCTTTAAAGGGCAATACTTATACAAATGCCCCTTTAGGGGCAATGGGTAGCTTAGGTTTTTTTAGACTTAGTTTTTTTATTTTGGGGGGTTGGTTGGGTTGGGGGTTCTACTGTTAGGGGGTACTTTTTTATGTAAAAGAGCTGAATGCTTCAGGGCAATTCCCTACAAAAGGCCCCTTTAAGGGTTATTGGCAGTTTATTGTTAGATTAGGGGGTGTTTTTATTTTGGGGTGGCTTTTTTGTTTTTAGGGGGTGTTAGGTTTAGGGGTTAAAGGGATACTAAACCCAAATTTTTTATTTCATGAATCAGATAGAGCATGCAATTTTAAGCAACTTTCTAATTTACTCCTATTATCAATTTTTCTTTGTTCTCTTGTTATCTTTATTTTATTTTTAAACGGCATCTAAGCTAAGGAGCCAGACTTTTTTGGTTCAGGACCATAGACAGCACTTGTTTAATGGTGGGTGCATTTAGCCACCAATCAGCAAGCACAACCCAGGTTGTGAACCAAAAAAGGGCCGGCTTCTAAACTTACATTCTTGCTTTTCAAATAAAGATAGCAAGAGAATGAAGAGAAATTGATAATAGAAGTAAATTAGAAAGTTGCTTAAAATTGCATGCTCTATCTAAATCATGAAATAAAAAATGTGGGTTCAGTGTCCCTTTAATAGGTTTATTTAGGTGTTAGTGATGCGGGTGTGCGGCGGATTAGGGGTTAATATCTTTATTTAGTGTTGGTGATGTTGGGGGCGGCGGATTAGACTAGGGTTTTATGTTAGGGTGTTAGGTTTTTATGTAACCTTCTTGTCCCCATAGACATCAATGGGGATTGCTTTATAGCGATCGCCATTCCGCAATTGCAGGTGTTAGTTTTTTTTTTCTAACACTGATGTCTATGGGGGAATACGTGCACGAGCATGTCAAGTCAGACCTTGGGTTTTGTGCAGTATGAAGCTTAATGCAACACAAAAAAGTTTTTCTGTAACTTGTAATGGCAGCGCTATGGAAAGAGCAATGCCACAAAATATTTAGCGTTATTTACGCACCGGGTTTAGTGCACAACTTGTAATTTTGGTGATTGTTACTATTATACTGCATTCTCGTGTGTGAGTTTCCATTTTTTAATACCATATGAGACCTAGTTTGTGCTTTCCCCAGTGCAAGGACATGATGTTAATATGTTTACAGATGTTACCGTGCTAGCAGTTATTAGCGACAGCCAACTGTCTGCATTGACATAGCAATGATCTATCAATAGGTTCTATGTGATCATTAGACACAACATTTTGATAGATCATTGCATGCTGATCTGTGTAAATGCTATAATTACAGAATAAAAGAAGCACAGGGGTGTTGCCATGTGTGTCAAGTTCAAGATATAAACTACTTCAAAAATCTTTAAAATCAAATCAATATGTAATTATGTAAGCCCTTAAAGGGACATTATACTATAAAAAAAATTCCTTAAAGGGACACTAAACCCAATTTTTTCTTTAATGAATCAGATAGAGAATGCAATTTTAAGCAACTTTCTAATTTACTTCTATTATCATATTTCTTCGTCCTCTTGCTTTGTATTTACCCATGCCATATTGGATAACGTTAGGAAGCAACTTCACTGCACAAATTAAATAACTAAAGTTAAAGGACCACTCGATGCAGTATAATTGCATAATTAACAAGTGTATAATAAAAAGACAATGAATTAACACTATGGGGCCTATCTATCAAGCTCCGAAAGGAGCTTGACGGCCCGTGTTTCTGGCGAGCCTTTTCAGACTTGCCAAAAACAGCAGTTATGAAGCAGCGGTCACAAAGACCGATGCTCCATAACCTGTCCGCCTGCTCTGAGCAGGCGGACAGGAATCGCAACAATTCAACACGATCGAGTACGATCAGGTTGATTGACACCCCCTGCTGGAGGCCCATTGGCCGCGAGTCTGCAGGGGGCAGCGTTGCACCAGCAGCTCTTGTGAGCTGCTGGTGCAATGTTAAATGCGGAGAGCGTATTGCTCTCCGCATTCAGCGATGTCTTGCGGACCTGATCCGCACTGTCGGATCAGGTCCACAAGACATTTCTTGAATATGCCTCCTACTCTGAATTTTAAATAAGCAGTAGATTTGTTTCTGACCAATTTATTTTTTCTCACATTTTCCGGCCCCTTGTATCATGTGACAGACATCAGCCAATCACAAACTAGTATACGTATACCCTGTGAGCTTGTGCACATGCTCAGTAGGATCTTGTTCCATAGAAAGTTTGCATATAAAAAGACTGTACAAAATTTGATAATGGAAGTAAATTGGAAAGTGTATTGAAACTGCATGCTCTATCTGAATCATAAAAGTTTATTTTGACTTGACTGTTATTAAAAAATAAGCACTAGGTCAGCTGAGGAGAAACAGAATCATAAACTGGACATAGTGTATAGACCTAAGATAAAGATCCCTGAAGTAATCCCAGTACCTTCTCTTCTCAAATACCAGAAAATGCATAAATAAATATTGCAAAGTATTATAATACCTCCACCAGGCTGCTACTTCATAAGAACACAATTTTCAGTGGAAAATACTAATTTAATCAATGCCTGCCATTAGACCTGATACCCTGTCCCTTCCTAGTCTGATCTGACACAACATGGCCATCACAAGCCCTATTAACATATATAGTCAGAGGTCATATAATCAATAAACACTAGTGACCCTATTCCAATGACCGCCATATATGCTCATGCCATATCACTACCTTCACCATGTTTCACCTATGATTTAGTATGCTTCAGCTCAAGAGCTGTTCCCTCCCTCCTCCATACACTTCTCTCATCATCATTCTTGTATACGTTGCTCATAGTTTCATCGGCCCAAAGAATATTGTTCCAGAACTGAACAGGCTTTTTTATATGTTTTCTGGCAAAGTCTAATCTGGCATATTCTTGAGGCTTACCAATGGTTTGCACCTTGTGGAAAACCCTAAGTATTTACTTTCATAATTCTTAATTGTAGATGTTGACAATAATACACCTATCTCCTGGAGAGTGTTCTTGACTTGGCTAGATGTTGTGAAGTGGTTTTCCTTAACCAATAAATTTTTGCAATCATCCACTGCAGTTATCTCCATGGATGTTCAAGCCTTCTGGTTTTACTGAGCTTACCAGTGCATCCCTTCTTTTTAAAAATGTACCAAATTGTTGACTTAGCCACTTCTAATGTTTCTGCTATCAGATGGGTCTGTTTTGTTTTGTCAACCTGATTATAGGCGACTTTACTCACGATGACAGCTCTTTGGACCTCATATTGAAAGTTCACAGCAACAGCTTCCAAATGCAAATTCCACATTTAGAATCAACTCCAGACCCTTTAACTGCTTAATTATTAATGAAATAATGAGGGAACATCTCACACCTGGCCATGAAACAGCCTCTCACTCAATTGTCCAATTATCTTTGGTCCCTTGACAGGGGGACGATGACAAAATTTACACTTGTCACTAGACCCGTTTGTTTTCTAGCAAAATCTAAGCCTGTCACTAGACGTGTTTATCTGTTCTGGCAATATCTAAGCTCTTCCCTAGACCTGTTTGTCTCTTCTGAAGCAATCTAGGCCTGTCACTAGACATGTTTCTCTGTTCTGAAGCAATCTGGGCTTTTCATTAGACCTGTTTCTCTGTTCTCAAGCAATCAAAGCCTGTCACTAGACCTCTTTATGTATTCTGGCAAAATCTAATCCTGTCACTAGATCTTTTTATCTGTTCTGGCACAATCTAAGCTCATCCCTAGACCTGTTTGTCTCTTCTGAAGCAATCTAGGACTGTCACTAGACCTATTTCCCTGTTCTTGTAAAATCTAAGCCTGTCACTAGACCTGTTTGTGTGTTCTGAAGCAATCTAAGACTGTCACTAGGCCTGTTTCTCTGAAGCAATTTAGACCTGACACTAGACCTGTCTCTCAGAAGCATTCTAGGACTGCAACTAGACCTGCTTGTCCGTTCTGAAGCAATCTAGGCCTGTCAGTAGATCTGTTTCTCTGTTCTGAAGCAATCTAGGTCTGTCACTAGACCTGTTTCTCTGAAGCAATCTAGGCCTGTCACTAAACCTGTCTGTTCTGAAGCAATCTAGGCCTGTCACTAGACCTGTTTCTCTGAAGCAATCTAGGCCTGTCACTAGACCTGTTTCTCTGAATCAATCTAGGCCCGTCAGTAAACCTGTTTCTCAGACGCAATCTAGGCCTTTCACTAGAACTGTTTCACTGTTTTGGAAAAATCTAAGCCTTTCACTAGACCTGTTTGTCTATTCTGAACCAATCTCAGCCTGTCACTGGACCTGATTGTCTAGTCTGAAGCAATATAGGCCTGTCAGTAAACCTGTTTCTCTGAAGCAATCTAGGCCTGCCACTAGATCTGTAATCTCTGTTCTCAAGCAATCAAAGCCTGTCACTAGACCTCTTTCTATATTCTGACAAAATATAATCCTGTCACTAGATCTTTTTATCTGTTCTGGCAAAATCTAAGCTTGTCCCTAGACCTGTTTGTCTCTTCTGAAGCAATCTAGGCCTGTCACTAGACCTGTTTCTCAGAAGCAATCTAGGCCTGTCACTAGACCTGTTTCTCTGAAGCAATCGAGGCCTGTCACTAGACCTGTTTCTCTGAATCAATCTAGGCCTGTCACTAAACCTGTTTCTCAGAAGCAATCTAGGCCTGTCACTAGAACTGTTTCACTGTTCTGGCAAAATCTCTGTGTTTTGGAAAAATCTAAGCCTTTCACTAGACCTGTTTGTCTATTCTGAACCAATCTCAGCCTGTCACTGGACCTGATTGTCTAGTCTGAAGCAATATAGGCCTGTCACTAAACCTGTTTCTCTGAAGCAATCTAGGCCTGCCACTAGATCTGTTTCTCTGTTCTCAAGCAATCAAAGCCTGTCACTAGACCTCTTTCTATATTCTGACAAAATATAATCCTGTCACTAGATCTTTTTATCTGTTCTGGCAAAATCTAAGCTTGTCCCTAGACCTGTTTGTCTCTTCTGAAGCAATCTAGGCCTGTCACTAGACCTGTTTCTCAGAAGCAATCTAGGTCTGTCACTAGACCTGTTTCTCTGAAGCAATCGAGGCATGTCACTAGAACTGTTTCTCTGTTCTGGCAAAATCTCTGTGTTTTGGAAAAATCTAAGCCTTTCACTAGACCTGTTTGTCTATTATGAACCAATCTCAGCCTGTCACTGGACTTGATTATCTAGTCTGAAGCAATATAGGCCTGTCACTAAACCTGTTTCTCTGAAGCAATCTAGGCCTGCCACTAGATCTGTTTCTCTGTTCTCAAGCAATCAAAGCCTGTCACTAGACCTCTTTCTATATTCTGACAAAATATAATCCTGTCACTAGATCTTTTTATCTGTTCTGGCAAAATCGAAGCTTGTCCCTAGACCTGTTTGTCTCTTCTGAAGCAATCTAGGCCAGTCACTAGATCTGTTTCTCTGTTCTGAAGCAATCTCAGCGTTTCATTAGATCTGTTTCTGTATTCTGACAAAATCTAGGCCTGTCACTAGACCTGTTTCCCTGTTCTGGTAAAATCTAAGCCTGTCACTAGACCTGTTTGTGTGTTCTGAAGCAATCTAAGACTGTCACTAGGCCTGGTTCTCTGAAGCAATCTAGGACTTTCACTAGACCTGTTTCTCAGAAGCAATCTAGGACTGCAACTAGACCTGTTTGTCTGTTCTGAAGTAATCTAGGCCTGTCAGTAGATCTGTGTCTCTTTTCTGAAGCAATCTAGGCCTGTCACTAGACCTGTTTCTCTGAAGCAATCTAGGCCTGTCACTAAACCTGTTTCTCTGAAGCAATCTAGGCATGTCACTAGACTGGTTTGTCTGTTCTGAAGCAATCTAGGCCTGTCACTAGACCTTTTTCTCTGAAGCAATCTAGGCCTGTCACTAAACCTGTTTCTCATAAGCAATCTAGGCCTGTCACTAGACCTGTTTCTCTGAAGCAACCGAGCAACTGTCAGTAGATCTGTGTCTCTTTTCTGAAGCAATCTAGGCCTGTCACTAGACCTGTTTCTCAGAAGCAATCTAGGCATGTCACTAAACCTGTTTCTCTGAAGCAATTTAGGCATGCCACTAGACCTGTTTGTCTGTTCTGAAGCAATCTAGGCCTGTCACTAAACCTGTTTCTCAGAAGCAATCTAGGACTGCAACTAGACCTGTTTTCCGTTCTGAAGTAATCTAGGCCTGTCAGTAGATCTGTGTCTCTTTTCTGAAGCAATCTAGACCTGTCACTAGACCTGTTTCTCTGAAGCAATCTAGGCCTGTCACTAGACCTGTCTGTTCTGAAGCAATCTAGGCCTGTCACTAGACCTGTTTCTCTGAAGCAATCTAGGCCTGTCACTAGACCTGTTTCTCTGAATCAATCTAGGCCTGTCACTAAACCTGTTTCTCAGAAGCAATCTAGGCCTGTCACTAGACCTGTTTCTCTGAAGCAATCAAGGCCTGTCACTAGAACTGTTTCTCTGTTCTGGCAAAATCTCTGTGTTTTGGCAAAATCTAAGCCTTTCACTAGACCTGTTTGTCTATTCTGAACCAATCTCAGCCTGTCACTGGACCTGATTGTGTGTTCTGAAGCAATCTAAGACTGTCACTAGGCCTGGTTCTCTGAAGCAATCTAGGCCTATCACTAGACCTGTTTCTCAGAAGCAATCTAGGACTGCAACTAGACCTGTTTGTCCATTCTGAAGTAATCTAGGCCTGTCAGTAGATCTGTGTCTCTTTTCTGAAACAATCTAGGCCTGTCACTAGACCTGTTTCTCTGAAGCAATCTAGGCCTGTCACTAAACCTGTTTCTCTGAAGCAATCTAGGCATGTCACTAGACCTGTTTGTCTGTTCTGAAGAAATCTAGGCCTGTCACTAGACCTGTTTCTCTGAAGCAATCTAGGCCTGTCACTAAACCTATTTCTCAGAAGCAATCTAGGCCTGTCACTAGACCTGTTTCTCTGAAGCAACCGAGCAACTGTCAGTAGATCTGTGTCTCTTTTCTGAAGCAATCTAGGCCTGTCACTAAACCTGTTTCTCTGAAGCAATCTAGGCATGTGACTAAACCTGTTTCTCTGAAGCAATCTAGGCATGTCACTAGACCTGTTTGTCTGTTCTGAAGCAATCTAGGCATGTCATTAGACCTATTTCTCTGAAGCAATCTAGGCCTGTCACTAAACCTGTTTCTCAGAAGCAATCTAGGCCTGTCACTAAACCTGTTTCTCAGAAGCAATCTAGGACTGCAACTAGACCTGTTTGTCCGTTCTGAAGCAATCTAGGCCTGTCACTAAACCTGTTTCTCTGAAGCAATCTAGGCATGTCACTAGACCGGTTTGTCTGTTCTGAAGCAATCTAGGCCTGTCACTAGACCTGTTTCTCTGAAGCAATCTAGGCCTGTCACTAAACCTGTTTCTCATAAGCAATCTAGGCCTGTCACTAGACCTGTTTCTCTGAAGCAACCGAGCAACTGTCAGTAGATCTGTGTCTCTTTTCTGAAGCAATCTAGGCCTGTCACTAGACCTGTTTCTCAGAAGCAATCTAGGCATATCACTAAACCTGTTTCTCTGAAGCAATTTAGGCATGCCACTAGACCTGTTTGTCTGTTCTGAAGCAATCTAGGCCTGTCACTAAACCTGTTTCTCAGAAGCAATCTAGGACTGCAACTAGACCTGTTTTCCGTTCTGAAGTAATCTAGGCCTGTCAGTAGATCTGTGTCTCTTTTCTGAAGCAATCTAGACCTGTCACTAGACCTGTTTCTCTGAAGCAATCTAGGCCTGTCACTAGACCTGTCTGTTCTGAAACAATCTAGGCCTGTCACTAGACCTGTTTCTCTGAATCAATCTAGGCCTGTCACTAGACCTGTTTCTCTGAAGCAATCAAGGCCTGTCACTAGAACTGTTTCTCTGTTCTGGCAAAATCTCTGTGTTTTGGCAAAATCTAAGCCTTTCACTAGACCTGTTTGTCTATTCTGAACCAATCTCAGCCTGTCACTGGACCTGATTGTGTGTTCTGAAGCAATCTAAGACTGTCACTAGGCCTGTTCTCTGAAGCAATCTAGGCCTATCACTAGACCTGTTTCTCAGAAGCAATCTAGGACTGCAACTAGACCTGTTTGTCCATTCTGAAGTAATCTAGGCCTGTCACTAGACCTGTTTCTCTGAAGCAATCTAGACCTGTCACTAAACCTGTTTCTCTGAAGCAATCTAGGCATGTCACTAGACCTGTTTGTCTGTTCTGAAGAAATCTAGGCCTGTCACTAGACCTGTTTCTCTGAAGCAATCTAGGCCTGTCACTAAACCTGTTTCTCAGAAGCAATCTAGGCCTGTCACTAGACCTGTTTCTCTGAAGCAACCGAGCAACTGTCAGTAGATCTGTGTCTCTTTTCTGAAGCAATCTAGGCCTGTCACTAGACCTGTTTCTCTGAAGCAATCTAGGCATGTGACTAAACCTGTTTCTCTGAAGCAATCTAGGCCTGTCACTAGACCTGTTTGTCTGTTCTGAAGCAATCTAGGCCTGTCAGTAGACCTTATTTACAAACATGGACTGTACCTGCTATGTAAGCAAGTCAGTACAAAAAAAGAATGCTTTTATACACTGTAATTCAATTATATAAATTAGTTCGGTTGATTACTGGAACTTGGAGCAAAAAGATAACAGAAATTAAAATATAACCTTTATTAATTAAATTTAAAAAGACAGCATTAAATATGTGTGTATGCTACCCTTGAAAATGTTAAAAACACTCTCTCTGTTGGTTATTCAATATTCAGCATTTACAATGCTAAGTATATAGAGCACTTAGTAGTAATGTCATGAGACACAGATTGTATTATAGGTATGTATATATCTGTTGATCTACTGTGGGTCTATGTGGCCTTATAGCTGGCCAATCTATTAGATTACCACTAAGGAATATTGGTGCGTTGTATACCTATTATAATATACCTCTGTGGTCTCTTATTGTGAGTTTGCTTTTGGCACTTCAACAGGAGTGTATAACACAGCTCTTAATTTTAAGTATCTGCTGCGTAGGTGTTGGTTCTCGTCTTATGTATCTATACAGGAAACCTGAACACAGTAAGGTAGTACTAGTAATATATATATATATTTGTCACTCTAGGTATTGTAGATTATTTAATTATGAGTTACTTCAGTGCAGGGCTGATGCTTTAATGTTATGTTGACTTATCACTCTGATTTGTATAGACCTAATTATGGGTAATTGTACGTCTACAACTACAGGAGGGTTACCGAGCTTGTGCTGGTTTTGATTTAAGATAGTCTGCACTTGTAAATACTACACGTAGTTATGTCAAGTAATTGTCATTAAGCATCATAATGAGTAATGAGATTTCACAAACTCACAGTATCTGTATCAAATAGATACTTCAGTTGAATTCTACTGATACCACCTTTATGCAGTGTGAACATTTATATTATATCGCATTTCCTATGCTTAAATGGTGCTGCAATGTTACAAAGTTTCAGCTTGTGATAGCTGACATAATACATCAAGTATTTTAACGTGTGTATTGGTGCAGGATATCAGGTAAGTTCTAATGCGTTTATGCTCTATACCACTCTGTGATGGTTAAATTAGCTGTTTTAATACTATAAACCCCTTATATCTCGATTATTGTAAGCCCTGTATTTTTCACCCTTTAAGCTGGAAAGTAGGCTATATGCTTAATGCTAGTATGCTAAACAGCTTATCTAAATTTTGTATGATAGTATCAGGTATTACTACAAAAGTTTTAACTAGAATCTTTGTACCACTGGTTTCGGTTAGCCCAGCGTTGCCCGGATTATACTATAGAGACGCCAACAGTTTTCAGTTATTTGCGCTAAAGTTAATACCAATTACAGCTGCTTATACCTGTGAAGAACCAAAACCGCTAAGTGCTAATTTAAAGAAAATTGTTTTTATGCTAAAGTTTCCTTCATTATTATTACAACAAGAGAGGCAATTTAAAAAAAGAAGAGGACCCCTGATGCAGCGTTTCACTAACGCATCCTCAGAGGGTGCGTTAGTGAAACGCTGCATCAGGGGTCCTCTTCTTTTTTTAAATTGCCTCTCTTGTTGTAATAATAATGAAGGAAACTTTAGCATAAAAACTATTTTCTTTAAATTAGCACTTAGCGGTTTTGGTTCTTCACAGGTATAAGCAACTGTAATTGGTATTAACTTTAGCGCAAATAACTGAAAACTGTTGGCGTCTCTATAGTATAATCCGGGCAACGCTGGGCTAACCGAAACCAGTGGTACAAAGATTCTAGTTAAAACTTTTGTAGTAATACCTGATACTATCATACAAAATTTAGATAAGCTGTTTAGCATACCAGCATTAAGCATATAGCCTACTTTCCAGCTTAAAGGGTGAAAAATACAGGGCTTACAATAATCGAGATATAAGGGGTTTATAGTATTAAAACAGCTAATTTAACCATCACAGAGTGGTATAGAGCATAAACGCATTAGAACTTACCTGATATCCTGCACCAATACACACGTTAAAATACTTGATATATTATGTCAGCTATCACAAGCTGAAACTTTGTAACATTGCAGCACCATTTAAGCATAGGAAATGCGATATAATATAAATGTTCACACTGCATAAAGGTGGTATCAGTAGAATTCAACTGAAGTATCTATTTGATACAGATACTGTGAGTTTGTGAAATCTCATTACTCATTATGATGCTTAATGACAATTACTTGACATAACTACGTGTAGTATTTACAAGTGCAGACTATCTTAAATCAAAACCAGCACAAGCTCGGTAACCCTCCTGTAGTTGTAGACGTACAATTACCCATAATTAGGTCTATACAAATCAGAGTGATAAGTCAACATAACATTAAAGCATCAGCCCTGCACTGAAGTAACTCATAATTAAATAATCTACAATACCTAGAGTGACAAATATATATATATATATTACTAGTACTACCTTACTGTGTTCAGGTTTCCTGTATAGATACATAAGACGAGAACCAACACCTACGCAGCAGATACTTAATATTAAGAGCTGTGTTATACACTCCTGTTGAAGTGCCAAAAGCAAACTCACAATAAGAGACCACAGAGGTATATTATAATAGGTATACAACGCACCAATATTCCTTAGTGGTAATCTAATAGATTGGCCAGCTATAAGGCCACATAGACCCACAGTAGATCAACAGATATATACATACCTATAATACAATCTGTGTCTCATGACATTACTACTAAGTGCTCTATATACTTAGCATTGTAAATGCTGAATATTGAATAACCAACAGAGAGAGTGTTTTTAACATTTTCAAGGGTAGCATACACACATATTTAATGCTGTCTTTTTAAATTTAATTAATAAAGGTTATATTTTAATTTCTGTTATCTTTTTGCTCCAAGTTCCAGTAATCAACCGAACTAATTTATATAATTGAATTACAGTGTATAAAAGCATTCTTTTTTTGTACTGACTTGCTTACATAGCAGGTACAGTCCATCTTTGTAAATAAAGTTTTTCATATGCTTACGCACTGCTCCTTAAGTGTTCAGTTATAAATCTTAAATTGAATTACTTTAAGTAAAAAAATCAAAGTTAAGAGACAAAACACTTAGGCAGACTATTCTTTAAGCCTCTAATAATAAAGGTTCAAAACTTCTCCCTAAATGTCATTAGACCTGTTTCTCTGAAGCAATCTAGGCCTGTCACTAAATCGTTTCTCAGAAGCAATCTAGGCCTGTCACTAGACCTGTTTCTCAGAAGCAATCTAGGACTGCAACTAGACCTGTTTGTCCATTCTGAAGTAATCTAGGCCTGTCAGTAGATCTGTGTCTCTTTTCTGAAGCAATCTAGGGCTGTCACTAGACCTGTTTCTCTGAAGCAATCTAGGCCTGTCACTAAACCTGTTTCTCTGAAGCAATCTAGGCCTGTCACTAGACATGTTTGTCTGTTCTGAAGCAATCTAGGCCTGTCACTAGACCTGTTTCTCTGAAGCAACCGTAGCCTGTCATTAGAACTGTTTCTCTGTTCTGGCAAAATTTCAGTGTTTTGGCAAAATCTAAGCCTTTCACTAGACCTGTTTCTCTGAAGCAATCTAGGCTTGTCACTAGGCCTGTTTGTCTGTTCTGAAGCAATCTAGGCCTGTCACTAGACCTGTTTCTCTGAAGCAATCTAGGCTTGTCACTAGGCCTGTTTGTCTGTTCTGAAGCAATCTAGGCCTGTCACTAGACCTGTTTCTCTGAAGCAATCTAGGCCTGTCACTAGACCTGTTTTTCAGAAGCAATCTAGGCCTGTCACTAGACCTGTTTCTCAGAAGCAATCTAGGCCTGTCACTAGACCTGTTTCTCTGAAGCAATCTAGGCCTGTCACTAGACCTGTTTCTCAGAAGCAATCTAGGCCTGTCACTAGACCTGTTTCTCTGAAGCAATCTAGGCCTGTCACTAGACCTGTTTTTCAGAAGCAATCTAGGCCTGTCACTAGACCTGTTTCTCAGAAGCAATTTAGGCCTGTCACTAGACCTGTTTTTCAGAAGCAATCTAGGCCTTTCACTAGACCTGTTAGTCTGTTCTGAAGCAATCTAGGCCTGTCACTAGACCTGTTTTTCAGAAGCAATCTAGGCCTGTCACTAGACCTGTTTTTCAGAAGCAATCTAGGCCTGTCACTAGACCTGTTTCTCAGAAGCAATTTAGGCCTGTCACTAGACCTGTTTTTCAGAAGCAATCTAAGCCTTTCACTAGACCTGTTAGTCTGTTCTGAAGCAATCTAGGCCTGTCACTAGACCTGTTTTTCAGAAGCAATCTAGGCCTGTCACTAGACCTGTTTTTCAGAAGCAATCTAGGCCTGTCACTAGACCTGTTTTTCAGAAGCAATCTAGGCCTGTCACTAGACCTGTTTCTCAGAAGCAATTTAGGCCTTTCACTAGACCTGTTAGTCTGTTCTGAAGCAATCTAGGCCTGTCACTAGACCTGTTTCTCAGAAGCAATTTAGGCCTTTCACTAGACCTGTTAGTCTGTTCTGAAGCAATCTAGGCCTGTCACTAGACCTGTTTCTCTGAAGCAATCTAGGCCTGTCACTAGACCTGTTTTTCAGAAGCAATCTAGGCCTGTCACTAGACCTGTTTTTCAGAAGCAATCTAGGCCTGTCACTAGACCTGTTTCTCAGAAGCAATTTAGGCCTTTCACTAGACCTGTTAGTCTGTTCTGAAGCAATCTAGGCCTGTCACTAGACCTGTTTCTCAGAAGCAATTTAGGCCTTTCACTAGACCTGTTAGTCTGTTCTGAAGCAATCTAGGCCTGTCACTAGACCTGTTAGTCTGCTCTGAAGCAATCTAGGCCTGTCACTAGACCTGTTAGTCTGCTCTGAAGCAATCTAGGCCTGTCACTAGACCTGTTAGTCTGTTCTGAAGCAATCTAGGCCTGTCACTAGACCTGTTAGTCTGCTCTGAAGCAATCTAGGCCTGTCACTAGACCTGTTAGTCTGTTCTGAAGCAATCTAGGCCTGTCACTAGACCTGTTAGTCTGTTCTGAAGCAATCTAGGCCTGTCACTAGACCTGTAACAATCCCCTCTCACTGCCCTCCCTTCATTTTCTTTCTCCCCTCTACCTCACTTTTGCCTTGTACTCTCCTTTCCACTTGCTTCTTTCTCTCTTGTACCCCCTTCTATCTTACCACCCGCTAATCTGTCTCCCTCCCCCTCTCTCCTTCTCCTCCCTCCTGTGTGTGTTATCCCCTTCTCTCATTTCCCATTCTCTCCTAGTATATATATATATACACATACACACACACAGTCTATACACATACATATACATTCTGGGCTTGGCATTGGTTCTTCTGCTAAGACTTGTTACTAGCCATTTTACATTGAACTGTCTTGGCTTCTTGACTGTTTCTCGCACATTTATATCCTAACCTCCCAACATTCCCAAAAATCCCACAATAAAACACAATTTATATAACTCTGGTTGATTAATGGGCACTTTTAGTAAATTATCCAATCAGGTAATAAGGGTCTGGATTACAAGTGGAGCAATACATTTTTATTACTCGTGAGTTTTAACTACAGCAAGGTAAATCAATAGCACTTCCATGTTGGTATTACAAGTTGAAAGGAAAAATTTAGCACACAAGCAAAAGATTCAGCTGGGCTAACATTTGGAGGTCAGATATCGTGACCACGTTAACTGCTACTCCCCATAGACTTCTATGGGGACCACTTATAAATAATTTTCTTTTCTTTCCTAAGATATGGAGAGTCCACAACGTCATTCAATTACTAGTGGGAATATCACTCCTGGCCAGCAGGAGGAGGCAAAGAGCACCACAGCAAAGCTGTTAAGTGTCACTCCCCTACCCATAATCCCCAGTCATTCTCTTCGCCTCTGTCAATTGAGGAGGTGAAGTTTGGTGTCTGAAGAAATTAATTCCTTTTTCGGGGTACTTTTCCCTGCAAGAAAGGATTTGGGTTTAGCTGAGTCCACGTCAATCTCTTCAGTAGAGTAGTGGTGGCTTTTAAGCAGTTAGGAAGTTGTGAGGTAGTCCTTGCTTTGTTTCCTAACACATTGCTGCCCATGGTATAGAAAGCCAGAGTTGGTTACTCTGTTCTTTCTTTTTCTACAGGTCTCTGTAAGGAGTATGTGTCATTTCACTCCTTGTGAGCTGTCTTCCTGCCGGACAGCTTGACTGCAGGTAAGTGCTTTTGTCTTCTAGGTCTTGGAGACTTGCACTTCAGAAGAATATGTCATATGCAGTAGATGGGGACATCTTTAAAATCCTTTATACGGGATTTTCTTTGGTAATGGGGTCAATTTATTATTGTCCGTATTAGGCCAATTCACCCTGTTTCCGTGCGAGCCTTTAGATCTATAGACCGCTGCTCCTTAACTCATACGCCACCTCTAAGGCTGCGTACAGTAATCCGCAAGATCCTATACGATCGGGCTGATTGACACCCCTGCTAGCGGCCGATTGGCTACGAATCTGCAGGGGGCGGTATTGCACAAGCAGTTCACTAGAACTGCTTGTGCAATGCTGAATACGGACAACGATGTCTGGCGGACATAATACGCTACAGCGTATCATGTCCGCCAGACTTTAATAAATTGACCCCTAGGGGTTTATCTTCCCTTTATTGGGACGTTTTTCCTCTTTGGGCTAATTTTGTTGAAATACTTTATTAGTATGTGTGTGGCTTATGTTTTATACAGGGATTTATGTATAAACTTAAAATTTGGCAGTTGGTTTTCTTTGCTTGGTTAGCTAGAACAGGCTAACTGACAGACTGCTTGAGCGTTTTTATAAATCAAGCTCCGGTGTTGTAGGCATAGTTTCCGCTCTCTGCCGGTCATGTGACTTTTCTCTGCTGTCAGATATTCACGGAGCGGAGAAGTCATTGAATTTCAGTCTCTTTAGTGTCAATTTACTATACGATCGTTGTAGAGACTTCTGGCAGCCAAATTGTGGTATTAAAAATTGTGACAGTGTATTTAAAACATTTCTACAATTTGGGGAATTTTGTATTTAGTATTATGGACATGGAACAAGACTCTCGGCTAGATTACGAGTTTGGCGTTAGAGGCTATGCGGTGCTAACGAGCAGTTTATGCTCACCGCTCACTTACAGACAGCGCTGGAATTACGGGTTTTTACAGACCTGGCGTTAACCGCAAAAAAGTGGTCGTAGAGCAAAATTTTGCTCTACATCTCACCTCAATACCAGCGCTGCTTACGTTAGTGGTGAGCTGGCTGAACGTGCTCGTGCACAATTTCCCCATAGGAATCAATGGGGGAGAGCCGGCTGAAAAAAAAACCTAACACCAGCAAAAAAGCAGCGTTTAGCTCCTAACGCAGCCCCATTGATTCCTATGGGGAAACACATTTTATGTCTACACCTAACACCCTAACATGAACCCCGAGTCTAAACACCCCTAATCTTACACTTATTAACCCTTAATCTGCCATCGCCGACACCTACATTATTTTTATTAACCCCTAATCTGCCGCTCCGGACACCGCCGCCACCAACATTATATGTATTAACCCCTAATCTGCTACCCCCAACATCGCCAACACCTACATTATATTTATTAACCCCTAATCTGCCGCCCCCAATGTCGCAGCAACCTATCTACACTTCTTAACCCCTAATCTTCCACCCCCAACGTCGCCACCACTATATTAAAGTTATTAACCCCTAAATCTAAATCTAACCCCTTTTTTATTTTGTTAGGGGGATTAGATTAGGTGTAATTAGTTTAAAAATCTTGTAATTTGTTAATTATTTTCTGTAATTTAGTGGGGGGGGGGTTTGTGCTTTAGGTACTTTTGTATTTATTTTAACTAGGTAGTTATTAAATAGTTAATAACTATTTAATAACTATTCTACCTAGTTAAAATAAATACAAACTTGCCTGTAAAATAAAAATAAACCCTAAGATAGCTACAATGTAACTATTAGTTATATTGTAGCTAACTTAGGGTTTATTTTATTGGTAAGTATTTAGTTTTAAATAGGAATTATTTAGGTAATAATAGTAATTTTATTTAGATTTATTTAAATTATATTTAAGTTAGGGGGTGTTAGGGTTAGGGTTAGACATAGATTTAGGGGTTAATAACTTTAACCCCTTAAGGACAAGATCATTTTTCAATTTCTTTCCCTTAAGGACCAGGGCTATTTTTACATTTCTGCGGTGTTTGTGTTTAACTGTAATTTTCCTCTTACTCATTTACTGTACCCACACATATTATATACCGTTTTTCTCGCCATTAAATGGACTTTCTAAAGATACCATTATTTTCATCATATCTTATCATTTCTATAAAAAAAAATTATAAAATATGAGGAAAAAATGAAAAGAAACACAGTTTTTCTAACTTTGACCCCCAAAATCTGTTACACATCTACAACCACCAAAAAACACCCATGCTAAATAGTTTCTAAATTTTGTCCTGAGTTTAGAAATACCCAATGTTTACATGTTCTTTGCTTTTTTTGCAAGTTAAAGTAGCACTTTTCTATTTCCAAACCACTTTTTTTCAAAATTAGCGCTAGTTACATTGGGACACGGATATCTTTCAGGAATCCCTGAATATCCCTTGACAATGCATATATTTTTTTTAGAAGACATCCCAAAGTATTGATCTAGGCCCATTTTGGTATATTTCATACCACCATTTAACCGCCAAATGAGATCAAATTAAAAAAATTGTTCACTTTTTCACATATTTTTTCACAAACTTTAGGTTTCTCACTGAAATTATTTGCAAACAACTTGTGCAATTATGGCATAAATGGTTTTAAACGCTTCTCTGGGATCCCCTTTGTTCAGAAATAGCAGACATATATGGCTTTGGCGTTGCTTTTTGGTAATTAGAAGGCCGCTAAATGCCACTGCGCACCACATGTAAATTATGCCCAGCAGTGAAGGGGTTAATTAGGGAGCATGTAGGGAGCTTCTAGGGTTACTTTTAGCTTTAGTGTAGTGTAGTAGACAACCCCAAGTATTGATCTAGGCCCATCTTGGTATATTTCATGCCACCATTTCACCGCCAAATGCGAACAAATGAAAAAAAACGTTACATTTTTCACAATTTTAGGTTTCTCACTGAAATTATTTACAAACAGCTTGTGCAATTATGGCACAAATGGTTGTAAAAGCTTCTCTGGGATCCCCTTTGTTCAGAAATAGCAGACATATATGACTTTGGCGTTGCTTTTTGGTAATTAGAAGGCTGCTAAATACCGCTGCTCATCACACGTGAATTATGTCTAGCACTGAAGGGGTTAATTAGGTAGCTTGTAGGGAGCTTGCAGGGTTAATTTTAGCTTTAATGTAGAGATCAGCCTCCCACCTGACACATCACACCCCCTGATCCCTCTTAAACAGCTCTCTTCCCTCCCCAACCCCACAATTGTCCCCGCCATCTTAAGTACTGGCAGAAAGTCTGCCAGTACTAAAATAAAAGGTATTTTTTTAAAAAATAATAATATTTTTTTAGCATATTTACATATGCTGATGTGTTGGATCCCCTTTAGCCCCCAACCTCCCTGACCCCCCCAAACAGCTCTCTAACCCTCCCCCTCTACCTTATTGGTAGCCATCTTGGGTACTGGCAGCTGCCTGCCAGTACCCAGTTTACTAAAAAAAAACTGCTTTTTTATATTTTATTATTTTTTTCTGTAGTGTAGCTTCCCCCCAGCCAAAGAGCAACCCCCACCCCCTCCCCGATCCCTTAGATGTATTTTTAAAATTATTTTGTATCCCACTCTATCCCACTTATTTTTTTTACATTTCTGTAGTGTAGCCGTTACCACCCACTTCCACCCCGTGCACGCGCCCGCCCCTCCCTCCCGTGCACGTGCGCGCACCTCTGTGCGCGCCCCCGACGGTCACGCCCGCGATCCCGCCCCCCCTCCAGGTCATAGCTCACATCGATGGCCGCCCACCCGCCTCCCACTGCAGCTCCCACCCACCAACGATACCGGCCATCGATGTCCGGTGCAGAGAGGGCCACAGAGTGGCTCTCTCTGCAACGGATGGCCAAGGGGTGTTATTGCAGGATGCCTCGATATCGAGGCATCACTGCAATAACCGGAAAGCGGCTGGAAGCGAGCAGGATCGCTTCCAGCCGCTTTAAACCCCTAATGTCGTACAGGGTACGTCGCTGGTCTTTAAAGACCAGGTTGTGTGCGACGTACCCTGTACGACATGCGTCTTTAAAGGGTTAATATATTGGCGGTGACATTGTGGGCGGCAGATTAGGGGTTAATAAATGTAGGTAGGTGTCGGCGATGTTAGGGACAGCAGATTAGGGGTTAATAATATTTAACTAGTGTTTGCGATGCGGGAGTGCGGCGGCTTAGGGGTTAATATATTTATTATAGTGGCGGCGATGTCCGGTTCGGCAAATAAGGGGTTAAAATTTTAGTGTTTGCGTTGTGGGAGGACCTCGGTTTAGGGGTTAACAGGTAGTTTATGGGTGTTAGTGTACTTTTTAGCACTTTAGTTAAGAGTTTTATGCTACAGCTACTGACTTTTAAATGTGGTACCAGTCTTGACAGGAGAGGGTCTACCGCTCACTTTTTGTCAGACTCGTAATACCGGCGCTATGCAAGTCCCATTGAAAATATAGGATACGCGATTGACGTAAATGGATTTGCGGTATTTCCAAGTCTGGCCAAAAAAGTGAGCGGTACACCTGTACCTGCAAGACTCGTAATACCAGCGGGCGTTAAAAAGCAGCGTTAGGACAGGCCAATGCTGCTTTTTAACGCCAAACTCGTAATCTAGCCAAAAATCTACTTGCCTACTAGTTTTAGACTGTAGTTCACCTTGCCCGTTGACGGCTGTCACGGCTGCTGTTTTGTGACAAATGCTTGTTATGCCGTGAGGCACAAATTATTTTGCCTATGCAATTCTGTGCTGCATGCTTAGCGCGCTAACCCAAAGCTGTGCTAGGCCAACTGGTATACTTCAAATACCTATGTTCTTCACTTAGAAGAAAATGTTCTTTTTACTTTTCCAATTATATTTATATGTTGCGGGTAAAGTCTGAAATTGGGTAATCCTAGCATGTATGTAACATGATAAATCTTCTCAGAGTGCATTGAGCAACTGCATCAATCATATATACCATGCACTGTAATTTAAACATCTTAACTATCTTTTTTGCCCCCCTTGTCAACCCAATTCCCCAAGGTTCACTTGGGGTGGATGCCAGAGGATCGGCGGGGGCGCCTTCCTTCAACTCCCTAGGCAGAGGCAAAAAAATATTGTAGATGGGGGAATTACATTACATCGGGCTTTACCCACAGCCGCTTGGGTAATGCCAGCTTTACCCATACAGATCTAGGATTACCCGGATTTCGGACTTTACCCGTATTATATATATAGATAGATAGATAGATAGATAGATAGATAGATAGATACTGTAGATAGATATACATATTTAGAAATAAAAAGAAAATTTTCTTCATACATTTAGATTTACTTTGGAGCCCTTCACACTTTTAAAACTCGAATATAAGCCATAATTTCTACCTGTAATATCAGCAATGTTTAGCAGGGTCACAATATCCATTGAAAGTATAGGGTGCGCTAAAGGGATGTCGGGCACGCTAAACCTTCTTTGGTAAATCTGTTATATCATGGACTTGTAATATAAATTCTCACACTAATTTTAGATCGGTACAGCGATATTGATATTGCGGCCTGCGATATAATTAGTGATCCACTTGTAATCTGGGCCTATGGTTGCCAGGTGTCCAGTATTCAACTTAAATGTTTGTTTTTTGCCGGGGATTTTTAAGTCCATAAATGTTAGCTAAATATAAAATGCTGTTAGCTAAATGTAAAATATATGCCTAAACATATTACAAATATGGAGCAAAGGAAGTGAGAAGCATAGGTACAAATCCCTTCTGTTTATGTGTGTTACTGGCAGCCTAAGATTTAAAATGATTGATTTGTATGTTACTGGCAGCCAAGGGGTACAATGACTGCTTAGTTGTGAAAAATATACATTGTGGCGTCTGAGGTAGAGCTTTTGGGGGGCAATGTGTCACCCCCATCTACCGTTGTTCCCAGTCATCGACAGACAGTCCAGTATTTTTGTGGAGGATAGCTGGTGACCCGTGGGCCAATAATAGCAACTAAATTATCAAGCTGCATGCCATACATATATGCATAATCATACGACATGCATTTAAGGTCAAGCAAGTTGGAACTCCTTTTGAATATTTGCATGTTCACAGAAACATTGTGCTAACGTTCCTTAAAAGAACAGTCAAGTAAAAATTAAACTTTCATGATTGAGGTAGAGCACACAATTTTAAACAACTTTCCAATTCTCTTCCTTTATCTAAATGTGCACAATCTTTTTCTCTGCACACTTTCTGAGGCACCACCTCCTACTGAGCATGTGCAAGACTTCACAGTGTATAAATATTTGCATTTTGTGATTGGCTAATGGCTGTCACATGATGCAGTGGGAAGGAAAATAAAACTAACTTTAATGTGAAATTCAAACAAAGTTATTTTGCATTGTCTTTTTATTATGCATTTATTGATTATGTGGTTCTACAGTGTTTAATGGGCTTTTAACTTGTGCCAAAAGCTCTGCCATCTTCTACATTGTATACAAGTACTGAGATCACATATTAACAGAATGTGTAGTATCTAATACATTTCCACAAGAGGTTTAAATGCCAAATGCCATTACCTTATCAATTATTTATAGTGTCCTTGTCTCAGTATCTCACGTCACAACAGTGTGACACAGTGACACAGTCTTGCCTATAGGTCCCTTATATATCTGTCACCTTACAAGGAAATACAAACCACTGTTATTGGTTAACTCAATGTTACTTTAGCACATGATCCTGTATCACACGCTATTTCATTACATCAGCTCTGTCACAGCTGTCGTAAAGTTTCACATTTCTAATGATCAAGTCAAAAAAATGTTCAGAATCATTACAAAAGCTGTTGGGGGTTTTTACATTGAAGTCAAGTGATGAGCAATCTATAACAATGTCATATTGCTCTGCAGCATAAAAAAGCTTTTGAAACCACTAGGATCAGTCACAATCCTTTAGAAAATTGTATCTAATTATTTTTCTACAAAATTCCCCATTAAAGTGAACCCCATTGTTATTGGCCTTCCTGAATTTTGTAATTTTGTTTAAATAATATCCTTTAGCAATGCACTTCCTGAATATACTCTGTGCGTGTATATATACATACCCCCCAACTGTCCCGATTTTCGCGGGACAGTCAAGATTTTAGGGGTCTGTCCCGCTGTCCCGGGTTGCTAGCCATCTGTCCCGCATTGCCCCATGCATTAAAAAAAATATATATATATATATATATACAGCTGGCTTTTCTCTCCCAGGGTTATATACCTGTTATATTCCTTGTGGAAAAGTAATGGTGTGTGGGTTAAGCAGGATTAGGAAGGCTGTATACCCTCTGACCTCAGGTAATGATGACTTCTAACCCCTGGTAGTGATGACGTCTACCCCTGGTGATAATACGAGCATGCCTTCAGTTTTATACGATGAGCAGTGCTAACACCAGGGTAACGGACAGTGGCAGCCTCAGACTGCCAGCTAATGTCCTTGCCAACCCCAGGACCTCATACAATGAGTTACAGATACCAATATATGATGTAGTGTGTGTCTATCTGTATCTATTAGTGTGTATGTGTGTGTGTATCTGCATGTATAAGTGTAGGATGTGTAGTGTGTGTATATATGTATGTATAAGTGTGTGTGTATATCTGCATGTATAAGTGTATGCTATGTAGTGTGTGTATCTGCATGTGTAAGGGTATACTATGTAGTGTGTGTGTTTGTGTATATCTGTATGTATAAGTGTAAGCTATGTAGTGTGTGTGTGTGTGTGTATCTGCATGTATAAGTGTATGCTATGTAGTGTGTGTGTATCTGTATGTGTAAGTGAATGCTATGTAGTGTGTGTGTGCGTATCTGCATGTATAAGTGTGTGTATCTGCCTGTATAAGTGTGTGATATATAGTGTGTGTATCTGCATGTGTAAGTGTATTCTATGTAGTGTGTGTGTGCGTATCTGCATGTGTAAGTGTATGCTATGTAGTGTGTGTGTGCGTATCTGCATGTGTAAGTGTATGCTATGTAGTGTGATACTTCTCTCTTGGTTAAATTTATCAGTCTATTCTAGGGGCACATCACTCGTGGTTGGTTGGACAAGTTTTGTCCTCTTCTACATTTTTTACAGTTCTGTATTTTTGTATTACAGCTTTGATACCCCTGGGTAGAAGAGCGAAAAACTGATAGAAGCTTTTTCATGAACCCTGCTTAAGAAGGAGATATTAATTTGTTTCTGAGGACACTGCAGAAGTCTGGCTCAGCATAAGCTACAATAACTTCAAACTTTGCTTCATTTTCAAAGGACATTTTACTTATTTTTATACCTGCATAGAAAAGATCATAAAATAAACGCTGCAGTGCTAAAGTCTGCATACAAAATTTTGGCTAGATTACAAGTGGAGCGCTATTTACCGCTCCCGCTCGCATGCTAACTCCACCAGTACGTTTTTTGCACACGTCGGGGAGAGCTCGTATTAGAAGTTAGTAAAAGTAAAATGTTTTCGCTCATTCACTAACCGGACGCGTGCAAAAAGCCAATATCGCAACACTGTGTTAACATATTCCCCCATAGAAGTCAATGGTGCAAGAAAATTGGGTAAAAAAACTAATAACCTCTAAGGCTGCCTGTTTCTAATCACCTGCAGACCCCCTCTTATCTTAGTGCTTTTGATTATCATTTTATAATCTTGCACTGCAGCTATACAATGCTAGTTTATGTGTGGCATATAGATAACATTATGATCATCAGTGATTGGCTGAAATGTAAGATTGTAAAAAGCACTGAAATAAAGGGCAGTCTGCAGGGGCTTAAACACAAGTAATCATACAGTTAAAAGGTGTATTAATATAACATTATTGGTTATGCAAAACTGGGGAATGGGTAATAAAGAGATTTTTTTTTTAAATATATTAATTTCCAAGTAGACTGTCCCTTTAAGTATTATGGAGGACGCCAACCTCTTAGGAGGGCAAGGATCAAACCAAATTTTCAGAGGTATTTTTCAACAAAAACATATATAGCAGGCTCTCCTCTTCTATTTACCAATTCTCTCCCCACTCCATGCTAGTATCCTACACATTTATAAAATTAGCATTATATTTTAACTAGTCGATAAGCCTGCCCAGAGGGCAGTCTAATTATTTTTTAAACTACAGATATAGAAACAACGTATTTTGTAAATCTTCTTTTATATAAAAATTGAAGCTACAGGTGTAGCAATACTATAATTTTAATGGACTACTATCTTAAAGGGCCAGTAAACCTAAAAAATAATGTTATATAATTCTGCACATAGTGCAGAATTATATAACATTATATTAGTGCAAGTTTTTTATTATATAACATCTCCGGTATTTTTAATAAAAATAAGAGGGTTTTCCAGACCCGCCCTCTGTGCTCTACTGAGCGGGTCTGGTTTTTCTTCAGAGCGCATCGGGCCAGCTGTTAAGTCACAGCCCAGTCTGACCGCGCCATAACATTCAATGCAGCAGTTAGACAGAGCAGGAGCAAGCTGCATTGAATGTCATGGCGCGGTCAGGCCGGGCTGTGACTAAACAGCTGGCCCGATGCGCTCTGAAGAAAAACCAGACCCGCTCAGTAGAGCACAGAGGGCGGGTCTGGAAAACCCTCTTATTTTTATTAAAAATACCGGAGATGTTATATAATAAAAAACTTGCACTAATATAATGTTATATAATTCTGTACTATGTGCAGAATTATATAACATTATTTTTTAGGTTTACTGGCCCTTTAAATATATAAAAAATATTTTCTATATAATAAACTACAGATATAGCCACACTCTAATTAGACAAACTAGAAACTACTGTCCTAAATAAAGTTTCTTCTCTTTAAATTATATCTTCTTTAAGTATATATCTTTATATACATAACCCCTAAACCGCAAAACCCCTACATCGCAATAAACCTATTTAACTTATTAACCCTTTAAACCGCAAAACCCTGCAACACAAATAACTATTTAAATAACTAGGTACAGTACACTAACCTAACACCCCATTAAATAAACCCAAATAACCTAAACTAATACATTCTAAAGTTACAAAAAAAATAAAAAAATAATAAGATTACAAAAAAAAAGCTAACACTACAAAAATCAAATTGTACAAAATTAAACCTAATCCCTATTAAAATAAAAAAAGACCCCCCAAAATAAAAACACCCCTACTCTAATAATAAACTACCAGTAGCCCTTAAAAAGGCTTTTTGCAGGGCATTGCCCCAAGATAATCAGCTCTTTTACAAAAAATATACAAAGTCCCACCTAACATTAAACCCCCCCCCACCCCCCAAAATAAAAGAACCTAACACTAAAAAAAACCTAGACTACCCATTGTCCTGAAAAGGGCATTTGTTTGGGCATTGCCCTTAAAAGGGCATTTAGCTCTTTTTCTGCCCATCCCTAATCTAAATAAAACAAATCCCCCCAAAAAACCCTAAAAAATCCTAAGTCTAACCCCCAGGTTGGTACTCACGGTTCCTGAAGTCCAGCAGAGAAGGTCCTGTTCCAGGCGGTGACATTTTCTTCCAAGTGCAACCTCTTCTTCTTCCAGGAACATCCTGCGCAGAGCGGAGCTAAAGACTGAAGACCGCAGAGCTGAAGACCGGCGGCCCTGGAACTGAAGACCGGTGACCGCTGAGCCATGGAGCGTGGAGGATCCTCCTCGTACGATCTCCGCTATTTAAATTAGCCAATAGTATGAGAGCAAGTGAAATTCTATTGGCTGATTTGAATAGCCAATAAAATTTTACTTGCTCTCATCTTATTGGCTAATTTAATCATCCAATAGGATTTGAGTAGCTTTCATCCTATCGGCTGATTTGAATTGGAAGAATCAAATCAGCCAATAGGAATTCAAGGGACGCCATCTTTAATCGCGTACCTTGAATTCACTATTCAGTGTACGGCGGAGATCATACGAAAAGGATCCTCTACGCTCCATGGCTCCGCGGTCACCGGTCTTCAGGCTAGCAATACAGAAAATTAAAAAAATCAAATTACCAAATTTAACTAAATTAAACCTACCTAATCCCTATGAAAATAAAAAAGACCCCCCAAAATAAAAACACCCCCTACTCTAATAATAAACTACCAGTAGCCCTTAAAAGGGCTTTTTGCAGGGCATTGCCCTAAGATAATCAAGTCTTTTACAAAAAATATACAAAGTCCCACCTAAAATTAAACCGCCCTACCCCCCAAAATAAAAGAACCTAACACTAAAAAACCTAAACTACCCATTGCCCTGAAAAGGGCATTTGTTTGGGCATTGCCCTTAAAAGGGCATTTAGCTCTTTTTCTGCCCATCCCTAATCTAAATAAAACAAATCCCCCCAAAAAAACCTTAAAAAATCCTAAATCCATCCCCCAGGGTTGGTACTCACAGTTCCTGAAATCCGGCGGAGAAGGTCCTGTTCCAGGCGGTGAAGTCTTATTCCAAGCGCAACTTCTTCTTCCAGGAACATCCTGCGCGGAGCGGAGCTGAAGACCACGGAGCTGAAGACCGGCGACCGCGGAGCCATGGAGCGTAGAGGATCCTTTTCGTACGATCTCCGCCATACACTGAATAGTGAATTCAAGGTACGCAATTAAAGATGGCGTCCCTCGAATTCCTATTGGCTGATTTGATTCTTCCAATTCAAATCAGCCAATAGGATGAAAGCTACTCAAATCCTATTGGATGTTTAAATTAGCCAATAGGATGAGAGCAAGTAAAATTTTATTGGCTATTCAAATCAGCCAATAGAATTTCACTTGCTCTCATACTATTGGCTAATTTAAATAGCGGAGATCGTACGAAGAGGATCCTCCACGCTCCATGGCTCAGCGGTCACGGGACTTCAGTTCCAGGGTCGCCGGTCTTCAGCTCTGCGGTCTTCAGTCTTTAGCTCCGCTCCGCACAGGATGTTCCTGGAAGAAGAAGAGGTTGCACTTGGAAGAAAATTTCACCGCCTGGAACAGGATCTTCTCTGCTGGACTTCAGGAACCGTGAGTACCAACCTGGGGGGTTAGACTTTTTTTAGGGTTTTTTGGGGCGATTTGTTTTATTTAGATTAGGGATGGGCAGAAAAAGAGCTAAATGCCCTTTTAAGGGCAATGCCCAAACAAATGCCCTTTTCAGGACAATGGGTAGTCTAGGTTTTTTAGTGTTAGTTTCTTTTATTTTGGGGGGTGGGGGGGTTTAATGTTAGGTGGGACTTTGTATATTTTTTGTAAAAGAGTTGATTATCTTAGGGCAATGCCCTGCAAAAAGCCCTTTTAAGGGCTACTGGTAGTTTATTATTAGAGTAGGGGGTGTTTTTATTTTGGGGGGTCTTTTTTATTTTCATAGGGATTAGGTAGGTTTAATTTTGTTAAATTTGGTAATTTGATTTTTTTTAATTTTCTGTAATGCTAGCCTTTTTTATTTTTTGCAAACTTGTTTTTTTGTTGTTGTAACTTTAGAATGTATTAGTTTAGGTAATTTGGGTTTATTTAATGGGGTGTTAGGTTAGGGGTTGTTAGGTTAGTGTACTGTACTTAGTTATTTAAATAGTTATTTGCGTTGTGGGGTTTTGCGGTTTAAAGGGTTAATAAGTTAAATTTTGCGGTTTAGGAGTTAATACTTCGGGGCCCATTTATCAAGCTCCGAACTGAGCTTTTGGGTGTGTGTTTCTGGCGAGTCTTCAGACTCGCCAGAAACCGCAGTTATGAAGCAGCGGTCACAAAGACCGCTGCTCCATAACCCTGTCCACCTGCTCTGATGAGGCGGACAGGAATCGCCGCAATTCAACCCGATCGAATACGATCGGGTTGATTGACACCTCCCTGCTGGCGGCTGATTTGCCGCGAGTCAGCAGGGGGTGGCGTTGCACCAGCAGCTCTTGTGAGCTACTGGAGCAATGCTGAATACGGAGAGCGTATTGCTCTCCGCATTCAGCGAGGTCTTGCGGACCTGTTCCACACTGTCAGATCAGGTCCGCAAGACCTTTGATAAATAGGCCCCAATGTGTAAGATTTTTTGTTGTTGTTATATTTCGTGTGGGCAGTGTTTTTTTTTAAACACTTGATGCTTTTTTTTAAAAATACTTTAATGTTGGCGATTAGGTGTTGCTTTTGTAATGCTCCGTTTTGCTTTGCTGCATCCACCGGGATGCAGTTTACACTGCATCCCAGTGGATTCCGAAAATGGCAGGGTGGTGAAAGAATCCACCTTGGATTCTTTCACCACCCTGCCATTTTCGGAATTCACCTGGATGCAGCTTCGCGCTGCCAACATTCCATTGAGGATGCGTGTGCAACTGCCGACGGCGACGGACATTACAAGTGTAATTATAGTATAGATGAATACCAAACGAATGGCTGAAACACTGACTAATACATAACTGCAATAATTATATGATTAAGTCTGGTGAATGCTGTGGTTTTCCACTATCTTCAAAAATATTGCAGTACTACTCTTAATCTTCATAGAAAATGTATTTTAAAGAAGCATAACAGACACTTTTAGTATATATACACATACACATTTGTATATATATACTGTATATATATGTAGCATATGTGAGTATGCTGCTGACACAGTAATAACTTTTACTAGAAGCATTTTTGCTAATGGACGTTTACTGAAAAAATGCTTCTATTCAAAAATGAAATGAATTCATGCACTTTATGACTCTTAAATCAAAGGTTAGTTTTGCTATTATTAAATCTCTTAAATCTCTTTATTTTTTAGGACTATGTGCTCAAAGATATTTACATTTTTTTACTCTTAAAACTAATTTTAAAAAAGTTGCGAAATCTCATTGTGAAAACGGCATTTTTTGCAATGAAAGGGATACGCTCAACTTGTAATATCAGCAAAATTTGAAAACCCTTGTGCAATTATTTGAACG
This sequence comes from Bombina bombina, assembly GCF_027579735.1. Classification (NCBI taxonomy): domain Eukaryota; kingdom Metazoa; phylum Chordata; class Amphibia; order Anura; family Bombinatoridae; genus Bombina; species Bombina bombina. The sequence continues at coordinate 76,770,942 of NC_069509.1, forward strand.
CCACTTTTAATTTAGCCCTTAAAGGGATACTAACCCCACGTTTTTTCTTTCATGATTCAGATAGAGCATGCAATTTTAAGCAACTTTCTAATTTACTCCTATTATCAATTTTTCTTTGTTCTCATGTTATCTTGATTTGAAAAAGCAGTAATAAAAGGTTAGGAGCCGGCCCATTTTTTAGTTCAGCACCTTGGTAGAGCTGCTGATTGGTTTGCTACATTTAGCCACAAATCAGCAAGTGCTACCCATGTGCTGAACAAAAAATGGTCTGGATCTAAAGCTTACAGTACTGCTTTTTCAAATCAAGATAGCATGAGAACAAAGAAAAATTGAAAATAGGAGTAAATTAGAAAGGTGCTTAAAATCTCATGCTCTATCTGAATCATGAAAGAAAAAAATTGGGTTTAGTTTCCCTTTAATGTGACTGAAACATAGGGTAAATGCAAACTTGTTGCAGACTTCTGAGACTGGATGATGATATGAAGATTGTAGCACAATAAAGTTTTTGATTTTATAGTGTGAGCCCTAGAAAACAGACCTCAAATAGCGGGTCACATTGTCTCGCAGTGTGACTTCACAATTCTGAGATTAGCTAGAACAGCACTGACTGAGTGTGAGTTTGTAGTGCTATCTGGAGAACAGACTCCAAGCAGTGTGTCGCATTGTCTCGCAGTGTGACTTCCCAGCACTGATGTCAGCTAGAATATTATAAACTGAGTACACGGCACAGTAATGCAATATCCATCCCCAAGACACAAACACCTTTTTTTCCATGTGATCTCTTCAATAGGCTGCCAAAACAGCATTTATCTACTCCCTAATTAAATATCCCCATTCCACTCTAATAATGATCTCCATCCTGGATCACTTCCTCACATTTACATAAACTCCTTTTGTTGCAAGGTCATACACCTGCTTGGAGTGACATTCGGCTTTGCTTGCCCTGCAGCCACCCCCTCGACACTCCTTTATGCCAGGTATTATGATACAATTTACACTGCATTGTACCCCTGTCAAATCATTGCAGACTGAAACTGAGTCCATGAATTGAATAATGACAAGGATCAGTGCACAGTGAAAAGGCAGCTCTGTTGGAGTAGCTAAAATTCCATCTTAAAGAAACAGTAAACACCTTCAGTTTTTTTTATCTAAAATGCTTAGTTATGCATAGTCAAATAATATACTTTCACTATTTATTTTGTCCCCTTTTCATGTAACTCAGCTCTGAAAATGTTAGCTTTTCTAATTCTCAGAGTTGAAAAGACACACTGCAGAGTTATCAAGGCTAACCCTGCTACATTCATTTCACTAATTGCCTTTAACTGTTAGCAAAATTGGGAAACACTTCATTTTCTACAAACATAGCAAACATGGAGTGAGATTACAAGTTGTGCGCTATATCCAGTGCGTAAATAACGCTATAAATTTTGCGGTACTACACTTTACATAGCGCTGTCATTACAAGTTACAAAAAAAACCTTCTTGTGTTGTGCGGTATGGTGCGTTAAGCTCCATACAGCACAAAAGCCAAGTCCTGATTTGACGTGCTCGTGCACGTATCCACCCAAAAAGTGTTAAAAAAAAACGAACACCTGCGATTGTGGAATGGCGATCGCTATAACGTATTCCCTATTGATGTCTATGGAGTCAAGAAACTTTATTATAAATCTAACACCCTAATATAAACCCCTAGTCTAAATAACCCTTAATCCGCCGCCCCCCGACATTGCCAACACTAAATAGAGATATTAACCCAGTGGCGTATTTAGGTTTTGTGCCGCCCAGGCACTTAAAATTCTGCTGCCCCCACCTCAAAGGTTTTAGGCCTTTTTTCCCCTTAATATTTTTTTGGTTCAGTGTTTAAAATGTTTTTTGTTTGTTTTTTTCATAACAATTCAAAAGAAAATGGGCTAGCAAAACACTTGCATACAGGTGGGTTGAATTGCTTGCATCTCATACCATTTTCTCCCTGAGAGAAGGGAGAGAAAAGAAGGGGAGGGGAGAAAAGGGAGATGTCTAATCATAAACTCTCAGCGCCAATGTATGTTAGCTACTAATAGATAGCTTTCTCTGCATTCATGTGATGTCTAATCATAAACTCTCAGCGCTAATGTATGTTAGCTACTAATAGCTAGCTTTCTCTGCATTCATGTGATGTCTAATCATAAACTCTCAGCGCTAATGTATGTTAGCTACTAATAGCTAGCTTTCTCTGCATTCATGTGATGTCTAATCATAAACTCTCAGCGCCAATGTATGTTAGCTACTAATAGATAGCTTTCTCTGCATTCATGTGATGTCTAATCATAAACTCTCAGCGCTAATGTATGTTAGCTACTAATAGCTAACTTTCTCTGCATTCATGTGATGTCTAATCATAAACTCTCAGCGCCAATGTATGTTAGCTACTAATAGCTAGCTTTCTCTGCATTCATGTGATGTCTAATCATAAACTCTCAGTGCTAATGTATGTTAGCTACTAATAGTTAGCTTTCTCTGCATTCATGTGATGTCTAATCATAAACTCTCAGCGCCAATGTATGTTAGCTACTAATAGCTAGCTTTCTCTGCATTCATGTGATGTCTAATCATAAACTCTCAGTGCTAATGTATGTTAGCTACTAATAGCTAGCTTTCTCTGCATTCATGTGATGTCTAATCATAAACTCCCAGTGCTAATGTATGTTAGCTACTAATAGTTAGCTTTCTCTGCATTCATGTGATGTCTAATCATAAACTCTCAGTGCTAATGTATGTTAGCTACTAATAGATAGCTTTCTCTGCATTCATGTGATGTCTAATCATAAACTCTCAGCGCTAATGTATGTTAGCTACTAATAGCTAGCTTTCTCTGCATTCATGTGATGTCTAATCATAAACTCTCAGCGCTAATGTATGTTAGCTACTAATAGCTAGCTTTCTCTGCATTCATGTGATGTCTAATCATAAACTCTAAGCGCTAATGTATGTTAGCTACTAATAGCTAGCTTTCTCTGCATTCATGTGATGTCTAATCATAAACTCTCAGCGCTAATGTATGTTAGCTACTAATAGCTAGCTTTCTCTGCATTCATGTGATGTCTAATCATAAACTCTCAGCGCTAATGTATGTTAGCTACTAATAGCTAGCTTTCTCTGCATTCATGTGATGTCTAATCATAAACTCTCAGCGCTAATGTATGTTAGCTACTAATAGCTAGCTTTCTCTGCATTCATGTGAAGTCTAATCATAAACTCTCAGTGCTAATGTATGTTAGCTACTAATAGCTAGCTTTCTCTGCATTCATGTGATGTCTAATCATAAACTCTCAGTGCTAATGTATATTAGCTACTAATAGCCCCCAAGGCAGAACATACAGTGATGTGAAATGTCATCGCAGAAAATGCAGCATGTCTGCAGAAAGAGCAGGACACATGCAGGCACTGTTAGCGCTTGAACTTTGTAGTGCTGCTCCACATTAGACAGTTCTCTTCAAACAGAGCTGTGCTCTGGCTGCACTGTGTAGGTTTTTCTTAGCACTGTGCATCCAGAGCAAAGTGCTGTTTGAAGTGAGCAGTCAAATATGCAGTAGTGCTGCAAAGCAGCAGCACATTGCTTTTTGACTTGCTCTCAGAGAAAAAAATCTCAAACCCGGAACCCTAGCCTTTCCCAGTCGGCAAAGCTGTTTATTCTGAATGTAAGACGTTAGTATGAGCTTTGCATCTTTATATTACTACATTTCTATGTTAGACCAAAAGAAAATGAAACATATTTATTCAAGAGACATTTTAAAATTTTCTTTTTTTGAATGCAGCTTATTTGCAATGCAATTTTCAACTACTGCACTATATTATACAATGTTAAAAATTGCTTTATTCTTCAGTTAATCAACACATTGCAATTGAACTGGTGCCTTAGTGTAACTGTCTAATTTAAAATTTAATTTTATTTAAAAATGACCTGCAGAAAATTTTTCGCTTAAAAAAATCTCATCGCAGAAAGTGAATAAAAGTTCTGCCTCTGGGCTAATAGCTAGCTGTCTCTGCATTCATGTGATGTCTAATCATAAACTCTCAGTGCTAATGTTTGTTAGCTACTAATAGCTAGCTTTCTCTGCATTCATGAACCCACAGAGTAAATAGTAAACGGACACTTAAAAAGTTTCATTATTGAATGATGGTAATTACTGTATGTTGTTGCATGTAAGTGATTATTTCAAAGTGTGGGGCAGCAGAATTTTAAGTGCCTGGGCAGCACAAAACCTAAATACGCCACTGGGTTAATATCTCTATTTAGTGTTGGCAATGTTGGGGGCGGCGGATTAGGGTTATTTAGACTAGGGGTTTATGTTAGGGTGTTAGATTTATAATAAAGTTTCTTGACTCCATAGACATCAATAGGGAATGCGTTATAGCGATCGCCATTCCACAATCGCAGGTGTTCTGGTTTTTTTGACACTTTTTGGGGGGATACGTGCACGAGCATGTCAAGTCAGGACTTGGCTTTTGTGCTGTATGGAGCTTAACGCACCATACCGCACAACACAAGAAGGTTTTTTTGTAACTTGTAATGGCAGCGCTATGGAAATTTATAGCATTATTTACGCACCGGATATAGCGCACAACTTGTAATCTCGCTCCATGTTTGTTATGTTACAATAAAACCTTTGATAAGCACTGCGCTCACAAACCCACCACAGCTGACAAGGGGAGGCAGCATATTGGCACAAGGTCTTCTCCTCCAGCCTCACCTTGTAAGCATATCATCAGGCAAGTTTCTCACCAAGAACGCTTCTACTGCAAAAATGCCGGTGGCTCTAAATGAAGCAACGGTTTAAATGAGCACTGCCTGTGAAGAGCAACCTTAAACAACGCATGTGCCTTGTCTTCTCTGTAAAAGCCTGCACTTTATCGCTCACTGTACTGTGTGCTGGCTTTTAGAGAGAGGACAGGGCAGGTGTGCTGCCAGCCTGCCCCCCCCCTTGTTGGCCTAGGCCATAATACCCACTGTATTAACCCCTAATCCGTCGCCCCCCAACATCGCCAACACTACAATACAACTATTAACCCCCAATCCGCAGCCCCCCGCATAGCTAACACCTAAATAAAACTATTAACCCTTAATCCGCTGCCCCCGCATCGCAATTACTAAACTAAACCTATTAACCCCTAAACCGCCAAACACCTACACCGCAACTACCTAAATTAAACTATTAACCCCTAAACCTAACACCCCCTAACTTTAAATTAAACTGAAATATAATTACCCTAAAATAAATTAAAATTTACCTGTGAAATAAATAAAATCTAAGCTTAAACTATAAATAAACCTAACTTTACTATTGCAAAAAAATATATCTATACCAAAAATAAAAAATCCTAACACTACAAAAAAATAACAAACTTTAAAAATTAATAAAAATAAAAAAAATCTAAGATTACAGAAAATAATAAATAAACAAAATTATCCAAAATAAAAAAATTAAACCTAATCTAATACCTCTATAAAAACAAAAAAGACACCCCAAAATAAAAACACCCCCTAATCTAACACTAAACTACCAATAGCCCTTAAAAGGGCCTTTTGTAGGGCATTGCCCTAAAGAAATCAGCTATTTTACAACAAAAAAATACTAAGTACCCCCTAACATTAAAAACCCCCACATAACCCCCCAAAATAAAAGACTTACCTATAAAAAAAATACTAAGCTACCCATTGCCCCTAAATGGGCATCTATATGGGCATTGCCCTTAAAAGGACAATCAGCTCTTTAGTGCCCATTAAAAAACAAAAAAAGCACCAAAAAAACCAAACAAAAAAAACCCTAACACTAACCCCGAAATAGGTACTCACCATTCCTGAAGTCCAGCGGTAAAGGTCTTCTTCCAAGCAGATCCATCTCCAATCTTCAGGCTTAAGGGAGCTGAGATTAATGGGTTTGAATACTTACCCCTCCCCACAGCTCCCTTGAGACTTGTGTAGCTGCCTGGCAATTCCGTGTTTCTGTGTCTTGGTGACATCACCGGTATCCCTGGATTTTATCGGTGATGCTGGAACAAGAAGGTGTGGGGTAATTGTGTGTGTGGGGGGGGGGGGGGGGAATTATGAGCTCCAAAAGCGCCACCTCCCACACACTGATTACGAGACATGGTCGTCATCAACACTACATACATTGTGCGGGTGACAACCATGAGTAGTCATTCGCAGTTAGAGGAGTTAATAAGGAAATGCAAAGAAGAAGCTACCTGTTTTTCAATCTCCTATACGTTTCATCACATGTATCTACTTAACAAATATGGTAATCACCTTTTCAAGATGGCTGCCACCAACTTACAAAATTATACTGCTTAGGAGGAATTATAGTCCATGCACAGGGTGCTAATCTTGGAATGTTGTTGCCAAATTTGTTAAGAAATATGTGGAATGATGCAATGGGAAGAATCAAAATCTTGTAGGTACCATTAGAAAAATGCTTTGTGGGTGTTACTGGTTTAAAAATGGTTAAATCATTGCACTTTGTATGTTATTAACACCAAATGGGGTAAAATCAATGTTCTGTGGGTGTGTTGCTGGTACTGAAACAAAAGTAGAGCAATTCATCTGGGAGTTGATGTGTGATCCTATCATAAGTGTATTTTTAATGTTTGTTACAATAGCCTGAGGAAACAGTTCATTATAGGCTGAGAAACAAGCTGCATTACGTTTGTGAGTAACCATTTGCTTTGTCACTTATTTGCCTTGTGTTGGTGGTACTAGGCTATTGTGGCTCCTCTGTGTCCTTTCTTTTTCATATATATATACACAAAACATAGAGTACTCGGGCACTTCTAGGATAAAAAACGCTGAGCTTTATTGTACAAAAAATAGATTAAAACCAGGCAAGGTCATAAATCATGGTATGGAATACACACGCTGACACGCTATTACACAGTGAATAAGGACTGCTGGGATCCTATACAGCAGACATGTTTCGTGCTAAAACAGCACTTGTTCACTGCTTACAGGATACCCTGACTCCTCAGTCCTTAAATAGACAATTTCTTAAAGGTATATTTACTCAAATGTATTTGTCCTTATTGCTGTTTATGTTTAGCAGTTCAATACGGGCACTGTTACAAATATAACACATATATATAATATATATACATCTTTTCTCATGTTACCATATTGCATTAAAGTTACAATGAAATAAATAAATAAATAATTAATAATAATAATCATAGGAGTTAGAGCTCATTAAATGAATATCTCTCCTCATGTGATTAATTTATTTTGTCCTATTATTATTTTAATTTATTTCATTTTGCTCACCAACAACTGTTAAGTTTAATTTAGTTTATTTAAACCTATATGGATAATAGAGGAGGTCAGACACATAGGTCAATATCCCTCCTAAAATTTAAACCAGATCGGATAGAGGTATTCATAGTAAAGATCCAAAAAAACTCTCTTAGATCTAATTTTTCCTCTCTACTACCCCCCCCCCCCCTTATATACACATACGTACTTCAAAGATATTGCAGGTTTGGTTCCAAATCACCACAATAAAGCAAATATATTGTGCTAACTCGACATGCAAATATGAATATTTCAAATTCTAATGTTCTTCACATAGAAGAATATGTACCATTTACATATTTCTACATATATATCTGATGGTATTTTGGTACAATATATAGCTAGACTTATATATATATATGTGTGTGTATATATATATATATATATATATATACAGGTGGCCCTCGGTTTACAACGGTTCAATTTACACCGTTTCAGAATAACAACCTTTTTTTCCATTCATGTGACTGTTATTGAAAAGCATTGAGAAGCAGTGCATTGATTAAAATAGCCAGTAGGTGGAGCCGTCCGCTTGTGTTGCAGCAAAGCCAAGCAAGCTGAATTTAATCAGTTTAACCAGACCTGAGCTATCAAGTAGATTTCAAAGGAACAAGATCTTCCTGTCTATAAATCAGTCCAGATTGGAATGCATAGAAAGAACTGTTTGCAGAAAAATGCAAGTGAAATCTGTGTTGTGTGATTATTTTATTAGGTTTATAATGCTGTTTAGCAAATGTTTTTGTTCATTTAACTTAGTTTAATTATATATTCTGTGTTGTGCGATTATTTTATTTGGTTTATAATGCTGTTAAGCATTTAAAGTCTTCATTTCAAAGCTTTAAAAATAACGTATTAGGTGTTACTTAGGACAATTTTGAGAGGGGCCTGGAACCTAACTCCCTCACTTCCCATTGACTTACATTATAAACTGGGTTTCAATTTACAACGGATTCGATTTACAACCATTCCTTCTGGAACCTAACCCCGGCGTAAACTGAGGGCTACCTGTATATATATATATATATATATATAAATATAAATATATATATATATATATATACACAGTGGGACCTCGGTTAACGAACGACTCGGTAAACGAAATTTCGGTTTACAAATGAAAATTCTTTAAAAAAAATGCCTCGGTTCACAAATTTTTTTCGCAATACGAAACAAGTGTCCCGGTTTGCCCCTCGGTTTACGAATTTTTTTCGCAATACGAAACAAGTGTCCCGGTTTGCCCCTGCATACTGAAGTGTGGGTAGCAGTGTGGAGGTGTTGGAGAGGTTTTGGGAGACATTTGCAGCAAGTTGTTGAGCCTTTTGCAGCCATTTGCAGCAAGTTGTGGAGCCTTTTGGAGCCATTGGAGCCATTTGCAGCAGGTTTTGGAGCCTTTTGGAGCCTTTTGCAGCAGGTTTTGGAGACTTTATTTGACTTTTTTCTCACCTCCGGAACGCATTAATTGGTTTTCAATGCATTCCTATGGGAAACCATGTTTCGGTTTACGAATTTTTCGCAATACGAAACGTCCTGGAGAACGAATTAAATTCGTAAACCGAGGTCCCACTGTATATATATATATATATATATATATATATATATATATATATATATATATATATATAAATTGTGTATAGATATAGACAGATATACTGTATATATAGGAATATCTATTTAAATATACATAGAACAGAACATATTCCCCTATGTGAAGACCATTGAAATGTGAAATATTTACAGTACAAACACAGTATAAATATGAATATTGCATAAAAAATATTTTATCTGTTTTCCTCTACTTGACTGCAAAGGGTTTCAATGCACTTATACATAAATGTCTCTAGACGTATACATATGTATTTATGTGGTTATATGTGTATATATGTCTGTAAATACATACATACAGATATAAATACATACGTACACACATATGAATATATATATATATATATAAAAATATATGTGTATGTGTGTATATATACACACACACACATATACACACAGACACATATGTATATATATATATATATATACACACACACACAAACATATATATATATATATATATATATATATATATATATATATATATATATATATCAAAATAACAAGAGTATTGCATTGAGCAATGATACTTTTTTTATTGGACTAACTATACATTTATAAGATGACAAGCTTTCGGAAGAGTTCCTTCCTTTATCAAGTCTGAAGCATAGACATGTATATGTATGTATCTCTATGTTAAAGCCCTTTGAAGCCTTTTTTTTTCTAACATCTGAGACCTCGGGGCCCATTTATCAAAGGGCTTGCGGACCTGATCCGACACTGCGGATCAGGTCCGCAAGACCTCGCTAAATGCGGAGAGCAATACGCTCTCCACATTTAACATTGCACCAGCAGCTCACAAGAGCTGCTGGTGCAACGCCGCCCCCTGCTGACTCGCGGCCAATCGGCCGCCAGCAGGGAGCTGTCAATCAACCCGATCGTATTCGATCGGGTTGATTTCCGGCGGTTCCTGTCCGCCTGCTCAGAGCAGGCGGACAGGGTTATGAAGCAGCGGTCTTTAGACCGCTGCTTCATAACTTGTGTTTCTGGCGAGTCTGAAGACTCGCCAGAAACACGGCCCTTCAAGCTCCATACGGAGCTTGATAAATGGGCCTGCTCATATCTTTCAGCCCTTATGAGCTCTGAGGTCACGCTATCCCAACTAGTGTCAATTGTACTCAATCGATTGCGTTTACTTTCAAACTGTTAGCATGCAACTCCTAATCTGGTCCTAAGTGCGCAATAACATTATATCTACAAAATCTATGTATATACCTTAATTTAAAAAAATCTTTATTGCTAAAGAATGCATAATCATTTTGCTGGTGGTGTGTATATATATATATATATATATATATATGTGTGTGTGTGTGTATATATATATATATGTGTGTGTATAGCTATCTATTTTACCTTAACATTATCAGCTCTATATAGAAATATATATTTAATAATAAAAATTCACTTTTTTTCTATGTGAAGAACTTAGGAATGTAAAATATGTACATTTACTTTCAGCTTGTAATACGAGCACTATTTCCGTCATGCGCGCCACTTGTAATCTAGTCCTCAACGTTAAAGATATTTGTTATTTAAAAACAGTGCCAAATAGTTTTCTTTTTGTTTGTTAGTTCTGCCAGCAACCCATCTATGGATAATATTTGATAATATTGATAATGTATGTTTGATAGTATCAATGTAATCACTATTCTTTAGACCAAATAAAAAAAAAATCTGTATAGGATTTCTGAAAGAGAATATTTTTGTTTTGTTTTGTTTTTATTCAAGATTTAAAACTTAAAGTAATATGTAAATATATATATATATATATATATAATTTATTATTATTATTTTTAGTAAACACTAAAATTGTTTAAAACGATAGATAACGCCTTTACTACCCATTCCCCAGCTTTCTACAACCGATATTATTATATTAATATATTTATAACATTTAAACCTCTAAATTTCTGCCTGTTTCTAAGCCACTACAGACAGCCTCTTATCACATGCTTTTTTATTAGCTTTTCACAACAGGAGACTGCTAGTTCATGTGGGCCCTATAGATAACATTGTACTAACACCCGCTGAGTTATTTAAGAATCAGCAAAACACAGCACTAATTGGCTAAAATGCAAGTCAATAGATAATAAATAAAAATTTGATCAGGGGCAGTCAGAAGATGTTTAGATACAAGGTAATCACAGAAGTAAAAAGTGTATTAATATAACAGTGGTTATGCAAAACAGGGGGATGGGTAATAAAGGGATTATCTATCTTTTTAAACAATAACAAGTCTGGTGTAGACTGCCCCTTTAAGTAAAAGCTGTTTAAAGAGACAATGTAGTGTGATTTTTCCCCCTAAAATGTGTTCCCAATTATGCATTTTACTCATTCACCTTTATTTTGTCAGTTGAAATAACTACTTTTGCTTATTGAAATACCCACCTAAATTGAACATTTCAGTACTGCAGTGGATACAGAAAAGCTTTGTAAACAAGGTCCAGCATAATAAATCACACTGTCAATGGGTAGTGAGAGAGAGATATACTAAAATGTTAATTTTTAATTATCTCAGACAGGGATACAATAATTAATCCTTTGTGTGATAAGATTATGAGGTCTGGTCTCCCAAACTTAACCCATTTTAATGGGTTCTGGGCTAAAAAATGGGAATAAACAGCTATTTCATATACAAGGATAACAAAAATGAGTGATTCCACATATATTTTATACTCTGCAACTGGTATAAGAAGTAATAGTATAGTACACTGTCCCTTTAATTATTTCTAACCCACTCTAGCTGATAAGGACAGCTGTTTCTGTTTTAATGGTGGAGAGAAACATACCTCTGCAAGTAAGAAGAAAAAAGACTGTGCAACCAATGACTGTGTGGCAGTACAATAGTGTAAAGCCTGGAGTTTGCACTTCTACTTTTATCAGGAATTGGAAACATTACAGTAAAAGGGAACAAAATAAATAATTGAACTATACTGCAGGGTTTAATGTCCCTTTAACAACACTATTCACTATTTAAGAGTCATCACAAGAAACCTAACATTAAGCAGTTCCAAACTCAGACATCCATAACAGGAAATGGCACCAATGCAAAACAGTACTGATTTTCTGCCATATTTTGAACTGTACAAAGTACACTACTTTTTAAGTTAAGGTTTCAATGTATTATCAAAAATATATAAATAAAATTACCTTGTTACTCAATTGGGAGTTTTGGCCTGGGTTTATCCTATGTTGCCAGCTATGACGGTCTCTTCCACTTCCATGTGCTAAATAACTGGCTACGTTTTCCATGGCTCTGTGTGACCCTCTTCTCAGCGTTCCAGACCAAGGCATATGATGGGCCTTATTATGGGACCAGTTCCCCTGCATATCATGGAAATTTACTGTGTGCTGCCTGGGCCAAGACTGCTTCCGTAGAGACCCACGTCCTCTGAAGGATTCCATCCTTTGCACTTGGGGCATAACAACAGCATATCTACCCATCCCATCTTCAGTGTCTGTGTCATAGTATTCAATATGTGCATTTGTGTAACCTGGCCCCATATACATATCCTTTGGATGTGGAAACCTTGGAAAGGAAGAACTAGCTCCTGATAAGGTTGGTGATCCATGGATTTTTAGATTAATATCACTTTTTGATTTTGGAAACCCTGGAAAAACTTGATTCAATGAGTCTGGAAAGTGGCCACCAAATGATTGCCGTGCTATCTGAGGAGAGGACGATCTAGAATGGTTTATTTCTTCTCCGTGAAGCATGGCATTTTGCATAGCTGTGTGGGTGGGGGAGTATCTCAAATCAGCATTTTGTTGTCTGTTAGTTTGTGGTGGTGAAGCTCTAAATGCTTCGGATTGGTAATTTGATTCTCTAGTGGAAAATGATGGGGATATTGACCTTTGCATCTGGTCACCTGCTATCTCACCAAATTTGTTTACAAATCGATTACCCAATGCTTGTTCTCTGAATTTGCTGGCATGTAGAGGATCTTCTCTTGGAATTGAATGAATTGTTGGTGAAGGGTTTTGGGACATTCCCACAAGAGGCTGGCCAATACGCTTCCAAAATGGACTTTTAGCATCAGTAGCTGGGCTTGGAGGCATAGAATTGGAAGTTCCTCTAATACTACCATATCGAACTATGCCAGGTGACTTTGACTGCTCAGAGGATAAATGAGATGGAGAGATTTTTTCCTGAAATGTTCTAGTCATTATTTGTCTGTTTGTTTGATTATGTGATATTTGGGCTAACGATCTTGGTGGAGGTAACTTTACACCTCCTCTATTGTTTTCAGATCTTCCCATTAATGGTTGATCAACAAATGAACGAGATTGTGAAGATGCTCCTGGAGGTGATGTAGACATTAAAGGGCTTTTATTTTGATTCATTAACAGTTGAGGTGGTTGCTTAATTTGTCTTCCTCTGAATGATGCACTTTTTCTCAATGATCCTCTTGGAAAGGAAGGATTTATGGTTTCCATTTCATTTGTACGTTTAAGATGTTTCATAAATGGATTTCTTAGTGATGGTTTAACTGCCTCAGTTGGTGGATCATTATCCATCCCCCAATCTTGGGCAAACCCCCCTTGCTGTTCATATTGTGAATGTGCATCTTCAAAATTTCTTCTGTTATATTGTGGTAGGAGTGGAGTTTGAAACTCCCTTATATTGTTACCAATTCTCTGGAGAACTGGGCTTGAAAGGGGTGATGCTGGATGTGCTGAGGCAGCAGAAGTCCTTGATTTTATGGAAGGCTGCGGAGAAACACTCCGTAATGGTTCACTTATGAAGCTATTGCCTCTTCTTATTGAGGGTTGTCGAGTTGAAGGTGAGTTAACTAGGTTAGTTTGTGAAACTGAATTTCTAGAATAATTTGACCAGTGGGTCATTCGTGCAAGAGAAGGAGACAACGGAGTATCTACATTACCCATTTGGGAGGCAGACAAATTAGTTTTTTGTCTAAATGAGGAAGGAGACAAAGGAGTAGCAAGCGTCCTAGAATTAAGATTTCCAAATTTATTAAGCGAAATAGCTGATTTGTTTAAACCAAATGCATTTGGTGCTGGCTTTGGGGAAAGTGGCCTTTGTCTTGTGGATAAGTTAGGAGATGGAGGCACAGATATATCTTTTCCATGAACATGTGGCAACTTCTGAGTAGGGTGAGGTGATGGTGGGAAACTTTGTCTGGAAGGCTGAGGCGAAGGCTGTGATTCTATGTTATCCTTAGAACCTTTATTTTGAGTTTTCCTAAAAGAATTAGAGAAGAAGGTTGAGGAATCCATAATTTGTCTTGTTGATAAGTTAGGAGATGGAGGCATGGAGAAATCTTTTTGAGGAATATGTGAAAACTTCTGAGTAGGGTAAGGAAATGAGGGGAAGCCTTGTCTAGAAAGCTGAGGTGAAGGTTGTACTTCTATCTTAGAACTTTTACATTCACTTTTCCTAAAGGAGTTGGATAAGGAGGTTGAGGAATCCATACCTGCCAATTTATGTCCAAATCGTTTATGGTAAGGTTGTGCTGAATGTCTTTCATTTGCAAGATCCTTCTGGAGAGCCTCCAGCTGCCCTGCAGGTTTTAGAAATCTGTCAGATTCTTTTTGTAGTGTTGGGGATTTAAAAGATCTTAAGTGTTGCTGTGGGGATACGCTCTGTGAACTATTATTCCCTGCAGACATATGAGAATAAGGTGTTTGGGATAATGTCTGCCCAGGCATAAGAGTTCCCTGATGTTTTAAGATTGGCTTTGGAGACAGTGACTTTTTCATGAATTGTCCTAATGGACTCCCAAATGCTCTCGGGGAAAATTCTTGTTCATCCAGTTGCTGATAATTATCTTGATAGTGAACATTGGCTATCTTTCCCCATGGTTTTGCAGACAGCAATTTTTTAACCCCTCTTCCATGTGGTTGGCCAATGTTTCTTTGAACTGATTTTGCAAAAAGAGATTTTGAGTGTGTTTGAGGGAGGTTTCTTTGCTGTTGGTAAATTGCATCTGATGTCTCATCTTCATAGTCATCTTCTTCTTCATCAAAATCAGTAAAAGATATATGTGGGGATGGTGGTAGAGGAACATCAAGTTTTTTTCTGCCAAAAAGTTTTACCTGAGGTCTTGGAAACAGTTTGTATTTTCTGTTTAGTGATAGTGGAAAAGGAGCTTCATCTGTTCCTTGTTGCCCATAAAATGACAAATCATTATTTTCTGCCATTAGTTCACCTTCTTCAGCTTCCATAATATCATCCATTGGCTGGGCATATGGATTTAATGGCTCTTCATAAGGTGAAGCACTATAGCCATTGTAATTCATAAAATCTGGCGAGTTATAGTGATCCATATCTCCCATTGCAGAGTAAGGATGTCCTCTATCCATATATGGATGTAATGCATAGTCACTGTCTGCTGCTTCATATGGATTCCTTGGATCTTCATAATATCCCAGTTCATTCTCTTCATGGTTATATGATGAATAAGCATTTTGTGGGTTATGAACATCCACCTCATAGTTGAAATAGGAATTCTGGCTCTTTAGCAAGTGACTGGCCTCATCATCATCATCATCATCATTATATTCCATGTTATCCTGATAGGAAGTATAATCCTCTTCCATATGATGACCAGAAAAATTGTCATATCCCTTGCCTACTGCAACATATGATTCGGTATTGCCTTGCTCATACGGAAACTGAAGATAATGATCTTCCTCATTCAACAATCCTTGCTGATCAAAATCATAGTCATTTTGATGATAGTTGTAATATTCAGGATATGAATCATCATACTGGCCAGGCTCATCTTGTAAGTGAGTAGGGAATTTTTGACGACCATATGATTCATATTTTCTAGGATGGCCATATACATCCTCATGTTGACCATAAAACCTGTGAGCACCAGGAAACCTCTTCATGTCTGTCCTGTACGTTAAAAGCTCTTCTTGTGATGGGAAAGGTAGTTTCCGAGCTCCCATCCTAGAAAGCCATGCGTCTTGTATGGCTCTTTCCTGTTGAGAATATCCACTTCTCCTGGTGAGAAACCTTCTTGTTAACCAATTTGTAGCAGCTGCCACTTTGCTAAGAACTTTAGCTTTTGGCTTAAACAGGGCTTTTGCTTTTTTTCTGAAAAAACCACCATATGTCTTCCCTGGACCCTTCTTTTTGTCTTCCTGTTCATTTTTTGAAGAATTACCCCCTAGTCGTATGAGCAGAAATGAGGGCTTCTGTCCAGTGGGTTTGGGTTTGTCTTTGGACTTGTTTCTCCTTAGACCCAGCATGAGTTTGGATGTATTCCTCAACATTGCAGCTGACTTCTTCTTCTTGTCCAAAATAGATGACGCTCCAATCTTTTTTCGTAAACCCATGAACAACTTTGAAGCAATCTTAAAATGTCCTTTTTTCGATCGCCTTGGTTTCAGTTGCCGAAATTTCATAAAGAGTCTGGAGGCTGCCTTCATACTTCTCTTCTTCTTTTGTGGTGGTGGTGCTTTTTTGCCAAGACCAGCCATGGCTTTTGTAGCCCCTTTAAGTTGTGCTCGTGCATTCTCTCTTCTCACAGCTTTATTCTTTATTTCCTCTTCAACTTTTTTTCCCTTCCCTTTGTTCATACCTGCTACGGCTTTTGAGGCTCCTTTTAAGGCAGCAGCTCCCTTTAAGGCTGCTGCTCTCTTTTCTCTTCCTCTTATCTGCTGAACATCTTCTTCACTTTCTTCTTCTTCCTCCTCATTCTTGCTTTGTTCACTTTCATCTTTGATGAGCTCAGCCTCAGATGCCTCCTCGGATTCACTTGTAATCTCTTTCTTAGCCTTTCTGCCATCTCGTCCCTTCTTTTTGTCCTCCTTTTCTTTGACTTTCCCTCCTTTCTTTTCATTTTTCTTGGTATCAGCAGCTACTGGGGGTTCCTTTCCACCTCCTTTCTTAGTTGGTTTTGTGTCACCCTTTTTACCCCCCATAGTAAGATATTCCAAATTTCATGCTACTCTAACTATTCTGTTACAGGTTTGCCATATAACTTCATTATTTAAAATATCTGTCTTTTTTAAAATCAGGCAAATTTGCAAATTGAATGCACCAGAGAAGAAGAAAGGATTGCAGATCTAACACTAAGCAGTCTGGAATCCTCATACTGTTAGGCAATACTTGAAAAGCAATTGCTTACCAAATTTACAAAGTCACGTGCCTGTGTTGATTGCAAAGCAATGGAAAATTCCGATTTAAAGTTAATGCAGAGTGTAGGCATATTTAAATACTTTGTTCAGGTTCTAGATTCCTAAGCAGTTCCTCTATCCATTTGAATGTTGTTGCTCAGGTTCCTACAATGCAAGATCCAAAGTATTCTGTAATTCCTTTGCAACAAGGTCCCCTGAAATGATTCGCTGTAGTAATGAAACCTTAGTGAGAATTACTTTGTGCATCAGTCAGTTCTGTGAGCTTTCTGTCAGGCTCTGGGAATTAGGAAGTCAAGATATAGTGACGGCTCTCCCACTCTGTAATAGTATCTCCTTGGCTCAATTGTGTATGAATAATGCAAGGAGTCTGTACCGTACCTACTTTACTAGTCTGAGACTTTTTCAAAGAAAGGATATAAGAAATAAAGAAAGAGGACTTGAAAAGGCAGCAATTAGTAGAGAGCTTTATTAACACAGCTGCTATATTAACCCTTCTGTGCAATGATGGACAAAAGTGTGAATGGTTTGGTTATGAATTGTTTATATTTAAGGGACACTGAACCATTGCACTAAATAAAAATAAATTACCATTAATTAAAGATGTTTTAGATTTATTCCCATGAAAAGTGTTGATTTGCTAAAATACACAACACAGACACACACACAAGTATACAGATATACACAAACACAAACATGCACACATACACACACAAATACATGCCTACGAACCCATACACAAACACATATACGCACACACATATAAACAAACACACAAAATACAAACACACTCACAAACATACATATGCACATACAAACACATGCCTACGAACTCAAACACAAATACATATACACACACATAAGTATACAAACAGATACACACAAGCACATACATACGCACATACACACACAAACATACAAACACATGCCTACAAACGCAGACACAAACACATATACACACACATATAAACAAACACATAAAAACACATACAAAATACAAACACACTCACAAACACAGACATATGCACAAACACATACATACGAATATACACATTTAAACACATATACACACACATATAAACAAACACATAAAAACACACACACTCACAAACACAGACATATGCACAAACACATACATACATGTGTCGCTCTGCAAACCAGCTTCACAGTTTAACACTGTCACAGTATTACTATACAGAAAAACCTGCCACCATACTTGTACAGGACGGCTGTGCATATCCTCTCTGGCACAGACTATCCAAATAGCAAGAATAACTGACGTTCATAAAGAAGCAGCACTTTTTTTCCCTATTGCAAACACCCATTTCGGGCACTATTAAAATAAGGGCTCCACCACAATCTTTTCCCTGGGGCCTAGCAAGGTCCCCTGCTCTTAGCAATAGGTTATCATCTAATGTGCAAGATTTCATGTATTGGGCTCTTAAAGGAGTATTAAATACAGTAAAATTCTATAATAAACATATGCATAAGACTACGCAATAGCACTTACTCTACAGTTCAAATGAGCAGTGCTTCCATTTCCTGCCCCTTGTATCATGTGACAGCCATCAGCCAATTACAAACACATACATGTTTATGCTGTGAACTTTTGCAGTAGGAGCCAGTGCCTCAGAAAGCGTGCATTTAAAAAAAAGTGATCACAATTGGACAATAAAGATAAACCATATGCTCTATCTAAATCATGACAGTTTCTTTTGACTTTAGTGTCTATTTAAGGCAACTCTCATGCTAATGATTCTGTAGAAAGTGCATGTGAAGCGATGTTAAAGGGACAGTCAAGTCCAAAAAAAACTTTCATGTTTCAAATAAGGCATGTAATTTTAAACAACTTTCCAATTTACTTTTATCACCAATTTTGCTTTGTTCTCTTGGTATTCTTAGTTGAAAGCTAAACCTAGGAGGTTCATATGCTAATTTCTTAGACCTTGAAGGCCACCTCTAATCTAAATGCATTTTGATAGTTTTTAACCACTAGAGGGCATTAGTTCACGTGTTTCATATAGATAACATTGAGCTCATGCACGTGAATTTATCATGAAGACAGCTCTGATTGGCTAAAATGCAAGTCTGTCAAAAGAACTGAAATAAGGTGGCAGTCTGTAGAGGCTTAGGTACAAGGTAATTACACAGGTAAAAAGTGTATTATTATAACTGTGTTGGTTATGCAAAACTGGGGAATTGGTAATTAAGGGATTGTCTATCTTTTAAAACAACAAAAATTCTGGTGTTGACTGTCCCTTGGACACTGAACCCAAAATATTTCTTTCGTGATTCAGATAGAGCATGCAATTTTAAGCAACTTTCTAATTTACTCCTATTATCAATTTTTCTTCGTTCTCTTGCCATCTTTATTTGAAAAATAAGGCATCTAAGCTTTTTCTTGGTTCAGACTCTGGACAACACTTTTTTATTGGTGGATGAATGTATCCACCAATCAGCAAGGACAACCCAGGTTGTTCACCAAAAATGGTCCAGCATCTAAACTTACATTCTTGCATTTCAAATAAAGATACAAAGAGAATAAAGAAAATTTGATAATAGGACTAAATTAGAAAGACGCTTAAAATTTCATGTTCTATCTGAATCACAAAAGAAAAAAATTTGGGTTGATTGTCCCTTTCAATGAATATTTAACAATACTGTAGAAACTAATTTTTTTTAAATACAATTATATATATATATATATATATATATATATATACATTAAATGTGCATGTGTGTATATCTATATACGTGTATTTATATATATATTATATATATATAGGGCCAATGGCGAGTAGAAATTGAACTGTGGCTTGTAGTGAAAGATACCAAGAGTGAATATTAAATCAATATTCACTCACTATCGAAGTCTGGGCGTGTAATTGCAGCAATGAAATGCTGCTGTGAAGATGGAGGTCAGCTTAAAGGTGGCGCGTCACCGTAAGAGTAAAACACTGGGAAGAAGCGCGGGTGACATGCAGAGGCAGGATTGTGGCTTTCGTGAGGTATGTAGGGCCCTGATAGGCGTGATTGGAGTCTGGGGCAATACAAAATGTAGGAAAAGGAGGTCATATGTAAATAGAGAATGCTGATTGGTCGTCGGTATTTAGGTGGGAGAGTTTTGGAGCTGTATGCATAAAAACTTGTAGTTAAAAGGACCACTCAATGCAGTTGAACGGCATATTTAACTAGTGCATAATAAAAAGGCAATGATTTAACACCTACTCTGAATTTCAAATAAGCAGTAGATTTTTTTCTTCTGACCAATTTATTATTTCTCCCATTTTCCGGCCCCCTGTATTATGTGACAGACATCAGCCAATCACAGACTAGTATAAATATACCCTGTGAGCTTGTGCACATTCTCAGTAGGATCTTGTTCCCCAGAAAGTGTGTATATAAAAAGACTGTGCAAAACTTGATAATGGAAGTAAATTGGAAAGTGTCTCTTAAAACTGCTGCTCTTTCTGAATCATAAAAGTTTATTTTGACGTGAGTGTCCCTTTAAGAGATTTTAAGGGTTTTCAGAGATTTCTGCTTTCAGATATCTTAGTAAGGTTGCAAGGTCGGGGATTATGCTTAAAAAAATAGTTTTAAGGAATATCGTAAGGAAATAAGAAATGCTGTGTACCCATTAAACAGTTATTTTATTAGAAGATAATTCCCGTAAAGGGATAATGTATTCAGACAAGCAGCTGATAAGCTTTTTGTATTCAAAGTAACTGCAGGGCCACTTTTTCTTCTAACCCCACTGCCACTACCTCTTGATTACATAGCTTTTCTCTAGCCATTACTGCAATATTGACAAGATCAGTATAGGTGGCAGTTTTAGCAGGCAAAATCGGCTATTTCAAATGATTTCCCCCTTTATCAAGCTAAAGGCCAACCATGGTTAATTGTCCAAGTTACTATCCATGTAAAATAAAGTAAAAAGGCTAATTCGACACTTAACAGATTTGTTTCACGTCCCTGCTGCCTTAGAGTGAATTTGCGCTGGTTTAAACAACTTTTCAGCATGTGAGAGTCAGATAAGTGCTGTCTATTGGTCAGTCCCGGCCTAGGGTAGAGTGACTGAGAAAGGACGCAGCTGGCACTGATCACTATTTTTTGAAGCACATACAAATAAAATTAAGTTATTTTTAACATACCTTACCTTGCATTTGCTTCTAGTTTCACATACATATCTTTTTTTTCAGACAAACTAGTCCGCTTTCATTTGTTGAAAAACAAAATGTGAAATCAATAGGCCTATAAAGAATACGTGGGAAAACCTCAGACAAGCCCACAGAATGTCCATGTTCCAGCCCACTCTCCAAGGCTGTAAGCTCATTTTTCAATAAAAAAATAAAGTACACTACATTTTGTTCTTTTTTATATTTTAATATTTATTTTGAAACTACCTTGTATATAAAATACGATTTTCTATGTCTATTTTATATAAGACTTTTAGTAAAATGCAAATTTGCATTTTCATGCACTTTATATTAAAACATACATATTAATATATTAATATATATTAATAATACACACATACAGTATTAATATATATACTATTAATACAGTTATGTGACTAAGGGCTCGATTCTCTAAAACGCAAAAGGCATAACTTATTTTTTTTTATATTTTTTAAGGAGACACATACATCACAATATAGTGTTCAATAAAAAGAGGAAACCTAGGTTATAAAATGGCGGCATTTGTAATGTATACTTTGATTACAATTTGTATTTTTGATACATTTTTTATTGAACACTATTCAGTGATGTATGTGTCTCTTGCAAAAAAAAATTAAAATATAGATTATATATTTGTCTGAGCAAAGAGAATTAGAGAATTGAGTCCTTAGTCACATAATTGTAATGCTATAATGAATTGCCTATGAGTAAAGATCAGTGTCTTAATTTGCAATGAATCAGGAGTGCATTAGTAATATCTCCCACAGACACAGCCAATTCTAATTACTTACATGAAATTAATCACCATGCAAGAGTATTTTTTAAGACATTTATTTTTAGATTTTCTTACTGTGTCTGAGGAGGTGTGAAATATTAATGAGAGCTTTGGATTCCATTCTCTGGGAATTCATAAAACTTTAAACAGAGAAGTTTCTAAATTTATCAACTGTTTTGTGGGAATCACACAAAAGGTTTAAGGCCTTTTTTTAGACATAATATTTTTGGGGCAGGGTGTAAAAAAATAACAAAAATAATGTCTTTTTAAGTAGATGTTCACCAGGGCTTGCATTCACTCTGGTCACACACACACACATATATATATATATATATATATATATATATATATATATATATATATATATATATATATATATATTAATATATTAAGACATTATTTTGCAAGTCAGATGATTAAAGTGTTTATATCAGAAAAAAATATCCTTCACTGTATGATAGTTTGTCAGTAGGTAGTTGTTTAACCTTAAACATCTTCTTTGGTGATTGACAGTTATTTAAGCAAAATATATGCTTGGATAAATATGTAATGAATATACAAACTGGCCTTTAAAAGTACTTAAAAAATACAACAGTAGTTATGATAGGTTTAGGAATTGTATGCTAGGGGATAAAGTCACATGATACAATCATAATAAAGTATATACTTGTATTGTTTCTGAATGTATTAAATGCATACAACATATTTTCAGTTGTGTTTTATGTCACATAGTTGTATAGATTCTGCAATAAATACTTATTCTTTGCATGTATGACAGATAGACAAACAGTAAATGTACAAGTATTTAGTGACTAATCTGTTTAAGTATTTTAATGCCTAATGAAGATGTATTGAAGGGAGAAAGGCATATGCTGTTTCACAGTGGTCACGTTGTAGTGCACACTGCACTGTGTAGTCTGTGTGAGTCTCAATCACGCGGTGGAGCCAGGAAGAATACCGCATTACCTCTCAGTCCAGGCCAGGCTGCGCAAGTGAGCTCCGCCTCCACTGTCACCACGTCATGCGCACCCACATACAATCCCATAGGATAGCAATAGCCGGGCCAACCATTTAAGTCATTAGTAATTGGTTGATTTAGCCACCCGGCCCTGAGTTCAGTAGAGTGGCCCTAGGGACTCAAAATTCTGCTGCCTCTTAAAAATCTGTAGGCCCTAGGCACCGGCCTTGTTGGCCTATGCCCTAATACGCCCCTGCCCTAAAATGTATTTTAAAGGGACAGTAAAGTCAAAATTAAACTTTCAGGATTCAGATAGGGCATGCAATTTTAAACAACTTTCCAATTTACTTTTATCATCAAATTTGCTTTGTTCCCTTAGTGGAATTTTTGAAAAGCTAAACCTAGCTAGGCTCAAACTGATTTCTAAACCGTTGAAAACCGCCTCTTAGCTCAAAGCATTTTGAAAGTTTTTCACAGTTAGACAGTGTTAGTTCATGTGTGTCATATAGATAACATTGTGCTCACTCCCGTGAAGTTATTTAGGAGTCTTCACTGATTGACTACACTGCATGTCTGTCAAATGCACTTAGATAAGGAGGCTGTCTGCAGAGGTTTAGATACAAGGTAATCACAGAGGTAAAAAGTATATTAATATAACTGTGTTGGTTATGCAAAAACAGGGAATGGCTAATAAAGGGATTATCTATCTTTTTAAATAAAACTTTTTTTGGTGTAGACTGTCCCTTTAAAGGGACACTGAACTCAATTTTTTTCTTTCGTGATTCAGATAGAGCATGCAATTTTAAGCAACTTTCTAATTTACTCCTATTATCAAATTGTCTTTATTCTCTTTGTATGTTTATTTGAAAAGCAAGAATGTAAGTTTAGATGCCGGCCCATTTTTGGTGAACAACCTGGGTTGTCCTTGCTGATTGGACAGCACCAATAAACAAGTGCTGTCCATGGTACTGAACCAAAAATGAGCTGGCTTCTTAGCTTAGATGCCTTCTTTTTCAAATAAAGATAGAAACAGAATGAAGAAAAATTGATAATAGGAGTAAATTAGAACGTTGCTTAAAATTGCATGCTCTATCTGAATCACAAAAGAAAAAAATTGGGTTCAGTTCCCCTTTAAACTCAGATCTGTGCTTAAAGGGACATTAAACATTTTGAGATTGTAATATAAAATATTTAATTATGTGCAGTAAAAGTATACCTTATTTATTTTGTCCCCTTTTTGGATATGAAATCCAATTAATTTTTTTTCATGATTCAGATAGAGCACGCAAATTTAAATATCTTTTAATTTTATTTCTATTATCATGTTTTCTTTGTTCTCTTGGTATCTTTTGTTGAAAAGCATAGATGTAGGCTTAGGAGCCAGCCCATTTCTGGAGCACTATATGGCAGCAGTTTTGCAAGACTATATCCATTTGCAAAAGCACTATTTCCTGACATGTAGTTCTCCAGATCAAAACCTAGGTATCTCTTCAACAAAGAATATCATGGGAACAAAGCAAATTTTATAATAGAAGCAAAATGGAAACGTTTTTAAAATGGTTTGCTCTGTCTGAATCACAAAAGAAAATTTTTGGGTTTCATATCCCTTTAATTCTGAAAAGTGTGGGTGTGGCCATTCCTGTTAAAATTGCAGACTCCATACTTAAAGGGACATGAAACCCAACATTTTTCTATCATGATTCAAATAGAACATGCAACTGTAAACAACTTTCTGATTTATTTCTGTTATCAAATTAGCTTTAATCTCTTGTTATCCTTTGTTGTATTAGCAGCAACACACTGTTGGGAGCTAGCTGAACACATCAGGTGAGCAACAGTCATATATGAAAAGTCACCATTGAGCAGCTAGCTCCCAGTAATGCATTAGTAATGCATTGCCGCTCCTGAGCCTACCTAGTATGATTTCCAACAAAGGATACCAAGAGAAGAAAGCAAATTAGATAATAGAAGTGAATTGATAAGTTGTTTATAAATGGTTGCTCTATCTGAATCATGACAGAAAATATTCGGGTTTCATGTCCCTTTAAGATTGCTATATTCCACAAAGTCAATGGTAGCACTTTCTTGTGACTCATTCAAGTTGTCCCTAATTTGCCTCAGCAGAGACGATTAAATAAAAAAAAAAAACCTAGATAAAATGGCAGCACTTCATTTGTATGGACACTAACAAATTATTGTTAAAAGTCCCTTTAAAGTAGGCTGACCATATTGCCGCTTTAAGAAGGAACACATATGAAAAATACATATGTGAGGGTTCTTATACAAAACCATTTCTTTAAACAGCCCTGAAAAAGGCCCTCACATATGTATTTTTCATATGTGTCCCTTTTTAAAGCGGCAATATGGTCAGCCTACTTTAGATTAAATCTTTTTTATTAAGCATTTCAAATTAAAATACAAATCACATCAACCATAATAGGCCGGCAACTGGTCATCTGGCCCTTACATGTAAATAACTCAAGTGGAGCATGGGAGTGGTAAGAGTTCAAGATCACTCTATAAAGCTAGCAAGTAGTCTCTATTAGCCCTTGGGCTTAAGTCCATATGTTGCACCGGGTTCCATCTTCTGTGTCTTTATAGGTGTAAGGAAAGTTTTAATGCCCCAGTGGTCCCAAGCTCACCCCCAAGGGCAACCATCATTTTAATAAGGGATAAGATAGTGACCGGTAATATCCGGGAAGGGAAAGAAAGAATTTCCCAATCTGATAATATTGGCCACTCGCAACATCAAAAAATAAAATTAACCTTAAAATAACTAAAAAAAACCTACAACATAAACAAGTCGTTCCATATAAGTACATTTTACTATTTACTATTTGTAAACCTATAATTGCCACCACATCACGGTCTTGTCCATTCACCTGAAATTGTATGCTTCCACTGCTCTCTCCCATTGCCCCCAGGACTCTATTTCTATGGGTTAGTACCTGTCAATACTGCTCTCTCATTTTCTTGTCTCAGCATCCAATAGTACCATATTTTCTGAAAGGATTCTGTGGTGTTTTGTATCTGTGCAGCTGATTCATACATACAGAATGTTAATTTAATTCTGGACAAGATTTCCACCCATGTGGGCACACCCGTCTTCCAGTGTTTTGCTATGCTTGTTCTGGTAATGGTGCAGAGTATTCTAATGAAAGCATTAATGTGGTTATTAAGAGTTGGTAACCTATCGTGTAGGAGAGCCTGCGATATTTCTAGGTTTATGGACTCATCCAGCAACCTACTTAGGAGTCCAGATAGGTTTTTCCAAATATCACTGACCCTCGGGCATTCCCACCACATATGGAGGTAGGTACCCACCTCCCCACACCCCCTGTAACAGAGTCTAGTGCCGTTCCTAACTGAATGAGCTGTCTGAATGGGGGTTAGATACCACCTAAAAGAAGTCTTAATAATATTCTCCCTAAGGTCTGCACTTAGCAGGTTTTTACATGAGTCATAGAACAGTTTATCCCAATCACTTTGGTCTTTTTCTACTCCCAAATCGGCCTCCCATCTGAGTGCGAGAGCTGACTTAGCTTTAACCTTAGCTGTTTGTAAGTCAATATATATGTGTGAGATTGCATGTTTGGATCTGGTAGAAGTGCAGCTAAGTCTTTCTAAGTTTGTTGTGGGTTGTATAGCTCTCTTGACAATGTAGGCGCGAATCACGGATGCTAGTTGCAGATATAAAAACCACTGTAGTGGCAATGGTTCTATTCTTAGACTCAACTGGGCATAAGAAATAGGGGTTCCACTATTTACAAAATCTGCCACCCTATAAAGTCCCTTATTTTCCCATTTGCTTATGGCTGGTCTAAGGTCTGGGTTTATCAGGTATTTTAGGGGTTTTTTCAGCGAGTTCTCAGGAAAGATGTTTGCGGTCCCTAGTGTGGAGGTCCACTCCCTTATTGACAATCTAGTAATTGGGGCAATGTGCTTGGCCTCCCCTCCCCCCAGCCCCGGATCCCATATGATATCCTCAGGGGAACTAAGCCCCCCCAATTCAGATTCTAGTGTCGGCCAAAGGATGTTTTCATCTCTCCTACAACAAATGGAAATCTGGGCTAGTCTAGACGCCCGATAATAGTCCTGCAAATTAGGTAAGCCCACACCCCCCAGCTGTCTGTGTCGTGTCAGGACCCTAGCCTGAATTCTAGCTTGTTTCTTATCCCTGAGATAACAGTGTAGAGCCGATTGAATAGATTCAAGCTCTTGCATGTTAATCTTTATTGGCAAGACTCTAAATAAGTATAATAGTCTCGGCAATATATTCATTTTAATAGAGGTCAACCTTCCATACCAAGAGAATCTATATGTCCGCCATTTATTAAGGTCCGAACGAATTTTCTTATATAACGGGGTGTAGTTATTGTTGTAAAGAGTAGAAGAGTGGGGAGTCAGATTTATACCAAGGTATTTAATGCTATTCTTGGCCCATTTAAATGCGAAGTTAGTTTCAATAAGTTTAAGAGTGTGTTTTGGGAGGTTAAAGGGGAGGGCTTCACACTTATCTAAATTGATTTTATACCCCGAGATCAAGGAAAACTCTTGTATAGTCTTATATAGATTTGGGAGTGACAGTAGCGGTTTAGTTATTGTCAATAGGATATCATCTGCGAACAGAGTTATCTTGTGATTAAATTTCCCAATCTGAACTCCCGATATGTCTGGGTTATTTCGGATTGAGGCTGCTAGCGGCTCTATACATAGCGCAAAGAGAAGCGGCGACAAGGGACATCCCTGTCTGGTTCCGTTCAGAATCTTAATGGGTGTGGAATGGTGTCCGATAGCTCTTATGCATGCAGAAGGATTAGAGTACATATTTTTAAGTGCTACTAGAAAGGGCCCATGTATCCCCCTCCCCTCCAGCATCGTCCACATATATTGCCAGTCCACTCTGTCGAATGCCTTCTCCGCATCCAGTGATAGGAGCAGAGAAGGCACTCCTCTGTCAGTCAGATAGTCCGTTATTACCGTCATTCTTCTTACGTTGTCAGGGGCTTCCCTACCCATAACAAAGCCCACTTGGTCTGGGTGAACCATTGCCGGGATTATACGTTTCAGTCTATTGGCCATCACCTTAGTCACAATTTTAATGTCCTGGTTGATAAGGGAGATAGGTCTATAGTTGGAACAAAATTTCGGATTCTTCCCTGGTTTAGGTAAGACAACTATTTTAGCTTGGAGTAGTTCTGTAGGAATTTCATGACCCTCCATGATATGATTTGCAAAGCTAACTAGGTGGGGGACCAGAACCGACTTAAACAGCTTGTAGTACTCCCCAGTAAACCCATCTGGTCCTGGCGCCTTCCCTGGTTTAAGATCTTTAAGAACTGTCAAAATTTCTGCCTGGGTAATCTTAGCATTTAATGCTTCCTGGTCCTCTTCTGAAACTATGTCCAAGCGCGTGGAGTCTAAAAAGTCCTTCTGTAAGCGTTGTGTATTGTCGTCATAAACTACTTTTTTGCCATCATATAGATTTCCATAGTAATCTGCAAAAGTATCAACAATCTCCTGAGGGTGGGAAGTGAGGAGGCCAGCTCTATTGTGCAGAAGTGCTATTGAAGAGGCCTGTTGTGCCTCTCTAATTTTTTTTGCCAAGTATTTATCAGGTTTGTTTGCATACAAAAAATAATTTGTTTTTAGTCTATGTGCCGCCCTAATGGAGTGTTCGTTCAAATATTTTGCTAGGGCCTGTCTTTTTAGTTGTAATGTGTGAAGGGTAGCTGCAGATAGCGACCTTTTGTGGGAACGTTCTAATTCAGCTATCTCAGTATACAGCTGTGACAAGTGCGCCTGTGTTTTCTTATTATATAATGTTTTTTCTTTAATAAGCAATCCACGGATTACTGATTTATGTGCTGCCCAGACTGTTATGGGGTTAGAGGTAGTGTCTAAATTTATATTCCAGTATTCTCCCAACGCCCTAATTATGCTGTTTTTAGTTTGGGGGTTTTGTAGGCAAGCAGGGTCATAAGTCCATGCTCGCACCCTATTTACATCCCTCAACTCTCCCAATTGCACCTGCGTTATAGAGTGGTCCGACCAAACGCATGTATGAATGTTGGCGGCTTTAAGGACCGGTTGTAATATCTGACTGATGAAAATATAATCTAGCTTGGAATATGAATTATGGGCTGCGGAGTAATATGTAGTATCAGTGGTTATGCCATTCTGAGTATTCCAAGTGTCAATCAGAGAATGTGGGTCCAACAAGTCAAGAATATCTTTTGCCATGGACCTCAGTCTCTTCTGTTTCTTAGAGGGTACGTTGGGGGGCCTATAAATTAGATTTTGGAGGTCTAGATTAAAATCACCTGCCAAAATAATACGCATCTTAGACCAGGTAGTTAGTAAATGTGAGATTTGTTTGAAAAAGGTGTTTTGTTTTTCATTTGGGGCATAAATATTACACAGGACCACGTTTACGCCTTGGAGCTGGCCCTGTACTAGAACGTATCTCCCCTCAGTATCCGCTATTGTCTCCCCATGTATGAACGGTACTGAATGGTGTATTAGTATTGAAACTCCACGTTTCTTTGAGGTCGAGGTGGCATGGTAGTGCTGTGTAAATTCCCGTGACCAGTACTTGGGGATGGAAGTGGAAACAAAGTGTGTCTCCTGAAGAAATATAATATTTGCATGTAAATTTCTGTATTGGGTAAGAGCTGTACGCCTTTTAAGGTCCGAATGTAAGCCCCTCACATTATGTGAAATTAAATTAAGTGTGGGAAGTGTCATTATGCTGCCTGGTGAGGATTAACCTTTTTATGAAAGAACAAAGTAGTTAGCAGAAGCCCCTGCCCTGGCAACATCCTGTGGGAGTGAGCAGTGGAAGACTTACCCGACTCGTGATCTGGAGGGTGGCTGTAGCAAGAGTCATCTGAATCCCCTAGTTGGGGAAAAAAATAGCTTAATAACTTTGCATGACTCAAAAGCATTTTTAACTTAAGGTATACACAATAACTAGGTAACGACATAGTCAACCTGAATACAAACATTAACTTAAACATATAAACTTTTTTAACCATTAAACCTTAGTTCAAGAAGTTCCCAGGGGAACTCCCTAATATTAGTAGCAGCAGGAAAAGATAGTAGAGGAAATTTAAGAGAAGGAAGTCTAAAAAGAAAAGGGAAAAAGAAGGTAGGAAGGGAGGGGAGAGGTGAGAGAGAAAGCAATGAATACCAGGAAATTAAGTTAGTTAGGGTTAGGAAAAGAAAGAAAGGGATGTAGGAAAGCGTGCAACCGGGAGCAACGGTTGCAAGCCGAATTTCGGCTTTAGATTACGGACATAGCAGTAGCACAATTAATCACATGAATGATACAGACCAGATCTGTCCCATTAGTATATGAGAGCAATGGAGAGCAGTAAAAAAAAAGGGGATGTAGGCTTTAACAATCATTTGTCTCCCCCATGTGTCTCCATCTCACATATATGGATGTTGCGCTTGCGTCTGTAAAGCCAAGAAGTCTTGATTTTCACCCTGTATGTTGAGCAAAACATTTTTGCAGCAGGGGAGGGTATCTCGCCTCAGTTTTAGTGGCAGAAAGCAGGATCATGTCTTGGGCCTCTTTCCCCCCTTGGTAATCTTTGTCCATCTGTTCTTGGATGACGAGCTTCTGGTTTCTGAAGACCCTGGTTCTTTTATGGGTGACATTGTAGTTGAGAAGTCTGGCAGATCTAATCCCAGGGATTGGCATGCCGTGGGTACCTCATCTATAGATCTGATGGTAATTGTTTTCCCGTCCTTCACCACTATTAGGGCGAAAGGGAAGCCCCAGCGGTAAGGCACCTGATGTTTACGTAAGAGCACCGTCAGTGGTCTCAATGAGCCTCGGCGTTGTAGAGTACGGATACATAAGTCTTGATAAAACTGTATCACGTTTCCCTGGAATTTAAATGTAGGATTCTGGCGGGCAGCTTGCAAGATTTTTTCTTTCTCAGGGAAACGTAAAAGCTTCACTATGATGTCCCTGGGTGGTAAGTCATCTCTAGATCTAGCTCTAAGGGCTCTGTGGGCTCTCTCTATTTGATATGAATCCTCTGTGTTATCTCCGGTGATTGCTCTGAATAATTGAAGAAGGTAGGAGTTTAAATCTTTGGAAGTGGTTGACTCTGGGACCCCTTTGAGGCGCAGATTGCACCTTCGTGACCTATTCTCCAGGTCCTCCATTTTGTCCTGGAGGTCTAGGATTTCTTGCTTTTGCGATGATACAGATTGGGAGAGTGTGGCTATTTCATCAGATATCTCATCCTGGTTCGTTTCCAAGGTGTCCACCCTACCCCCTATCTCTGTGATGTCACTTTTGATTTCTTTAAGACTGGCAGTCACTGTGGAGTGGAGATTGTCTATTTTGTTCCAAAGTTTTTCGAAATTAGTGTCAATATCTCTTTTAGAGACCAGCAATTGCAGATCAGCCTTTGTAGCAGGAATTTGGTCTGCTTGGGTTAATACAGTATGATCCATGTCTATATCCTCTTCAGTTTCAGACTCCATGTTATCAGGGAGTTTATTAGCCTTTGAAGCTTTAAAGAAAGAGTCCATAGGGGCTATTTTAGTACCCTTTTCTGGCTTGTTGGCTTTCCTTGTGGACATGATGATGTGCAAGATTATAGTGCTCTAAATTATCAGATGTTGTGTCATAAAGCAGTTTATGCCTGTGTCACACAAAAACAGTCCCACAATTGCAATAATAAAGATTTTCTTTTGCTGGCCTGGCCTCCTCTTATACCACCATCGATTGTGAAAATATTGTCCTGAGAGAAACCACCCAGAGCCCTATTTATATATTATATAGCCAGATTCCCCTGCATTCTAAGTAGGTATAGTGTTAGTGTCCTGCTCTTTGTAAAATTGGCACATATTTAAGGGCCCATATTTATTTTATTAAAAGATGGTAGCTGACATGTTCCCCTGCATTACAGGCATTTTCTTTCCCCACTGCCTCCTTAAGGTATCCCAGTAGTCGGCACTCTCTCTGCTTTCTTACCGTTGTGTGCTCTCTGGTATTGCTGAGGAAACAGATCTGTGTCTCCGCCAGGACTTTAATGCCTTTTGTATCTTGGCCGCTGCTCACCCACGTGGCAATGGCGGCTCCTCGTCGCGGCCGGACTTTCTACTTGTCGCGCCATTGAGCAGTGATCTCCCGGCCTCGTCTCACCCCCTCTTCATTCGGGCACTGGAGTAGCAGGAGCGGTTGTGGGGAATCCCCTTCAGCTAGTTCTCCGTTGGGTCCCTTATCAGGAATAACGTTGCGGTAAGCCTGGGTCAGGCGCTCTCAAGCCCCCATCCAGCTGCACATTCTTTGGCGGATCAGAACTTAAAAAAAGTGAACCGCAGGTGTCAGGGTCTCCTTACTGTCCAGTACCACTGTTTGTCCACATTTCAGGCACTCACTATGTCCTTTCTTAGCTCCCAGCTGCACGGAGCTCTTCACCTACACCTCCATCTTGGTTCACAGCTAGGCACCGCCTGGTCAGCCTACTTTAAAGGGACTTTATAGTAAATTGGTTCTTTGTTTCATGTCCTACACAACTAATGAGGCTATGGTAAAGTTACTACCAAGCCGGTATTTTACTGACATGAACGGTCAAAATTGAAAATAAAGATATAAAATAAAGATGCTCTCATAGTTAAACTTCTAAGTGTATTGGAATCTAATTATAAACAAAGGATCATTTAATATCAGGACTAGAAGTTTAGTTCTTTATTATGCCTTACAATTATTTATGCTAATGATCTTGGACGGTAAAAAAAATTGCCAGAAAATGCGTCTATGGTAGTTGTAGGGATTACATGAAGAGGCCTATTTATCATATGTCTGTCGGACCTGATCCGACAGTGCGGATCAGGTCCGACATACATCGCTGAATACGCTCTCCGTATTCAGCATTGCACTAGCTGCTGGTGCAAAGCCGTCCCCTGCACACTCGCGGCCAATCGGCCGCCAGCAAGGGGGTGTCAAACAACCCGATCATACTCGATCGGGTTGAATTCCGGCGATTCCTGTCCGTCTCATCAGAGCAGGCGGTCTTTAGACAGCTGCTTCATAACTGGTGTTTCTGGTTGATAGATAGGCCCCAATGAATACATTTTTTTAAACATTTTTTAGGTAACAAAAATATGTTCAACATGGTTAAAAGCAGCCCTGTTAAATGCATATAGGAACCTCCCAGTATATTGTATGGATATACCAAACTTACATGTCAGTAGTACAAAATTTAAAGGGATAGTAAAGTCAAAATAAAATGTTCATGATTCAGATAGGGCATGTAATTTTAAACAACTTTCCAATTTACTTGTATCATCAAATTTCCTTTGTTCTCTTGATATTCTTTGTTGAAAGCTAAACCTAGGTAGTCTCATATGCTAAGTTCTAAGCCATGGAAGATCGCTTCTTATCTCAGTGAATATTGACAGTTTTTAACAGATAGACAGCGCTGGTTCATGTCATATAGATAACAATGCTCTCACCCCCACTGATTGGCTAAAATGTAAGTCTTTTGAAAGAACTGAGATAAGGGGGCAATCTGCAGAGGTTTAGATACAAGGTAATCACAGAGGTTAAAAGTATATTAATATACACATTACAGGGGGCGTGTCTGAACAGCGATCCTGTGTGGTCGCACTTTCCAGAGCTCAAACTGAATTTTTTATAATCCGCCGATTTTGGGAAGCATCCTACAGCAAAAACCTCTTCATAGCATACTACTGTGCTTCATTACACAGCAATACTCTACACATCGCAATTCATGCTGTATTATTGATACTGGGGTCCGGGATCAGACAACTGAGTCCTAGAGCGGTGGCTCACTGTACGCGACGCTACCCCCTTGGTACTCCTAGGTATTCTGCCAAAGCTGAACATACTGGCAGCCCTGCACAGATCATACCAATCCCACTCCTCTTATGAGAGGGATGCAATAAAAAATAGGAGGACAAAGAATACAAAGGGAAAAACGGCATGTGGGGCCTTTAAAGGGACAATAAACCCAAATGTTTTCTTTCATGATTCAGATAGAGCATGCAATTTTAAGCAACTTTCTAATTTACTCCTATTATACATTTTTCTTCATTCTCTTGCTGCCATTATTTAAAAAGCAGGAATGTAAAGATTAGGAGCCGGCCCATTTTTGGTTCAAAACCTGGGTTACGCTCGCTTATTAGTTGGCTGAACGTAGTTACCGATAAGCACATGCTATCCAGGGTGCTTAACCTAAAATGGTCCGGCTCCTGAGATTTACATTCCTGCTTTTTAAATAAAGATAGCAAGAGAACAAAAAAAAATCATAATAGGAGTAAATTAGAAAGTTGCTTAAAATTGCATGCTCTATTTAAATCGTTAAAGAAAAAATTTGAGTTTAGCATCCTTTTAACACATTGCAGCTAAAATTGCTACCGCATGGGAAGTAGGCCTTTGAGAAGGCCTTAGTTGATGCTTGAGGAGCTTTTCCAACACCTTCTCGACAGAGCCCCATTGGATGTTCTACTAAGCCGCTTCTCCACCTTTAACGACATCATTGCAACTACTGATGGAGCACTGGAAATAGATGCCCTGCATTCCGATAACATGCCAGCCATAAGCTATCAACGGGGAGAGCAACAGTGCTTGGAAATCATCTCTGCTTCGTCGTACGAGCCACTGCACAGTATGGTGCCTTCGGAGACGCTGTGCAGCTCTTCTGTAGCAGCCTTAGCTGAAAAGTGCTCATCATACGCAAAATCAATGATCCAAGAACCTGTCAGAACCCCGAGTGTGTCTCTGCAGATGAGAGGATATTTCTCACTAAACGTAGCCTTGGGGGAGTTCGGGGGGTCTCCCGATACACCACGGGTAAAAAGCAGGCTTGCTTCTTATCTGCTATTATCGATCCAGATGACATCTGCGATAAAATCAGCTCTGTGTCTGGGGTCTTCCACGGAGTGCACGGTAACACACCGCGCTCAAGCTTTTTAACTCATGACCCTTACCCCTGGACCAATCTAGTAATCACTTACAAAAAGACTTCCACATACCTATTAAGATACTGCCTTACTTGCAAACAGACCCCTGGGGTTGATAGGGTATATGCACATTGATATTATTGATACCCATACGATTGGGGTAGTGATAATAATGATGAGACTTTCAATAATATTCTGCAATGTTAGCTCCATTTTCCACTGCTTTGTTTATTTAATTATTTCTATATTTAATTGTATCTGGGGTTTTTTTTTTGCACTTCTTATAGCGTTTTAGTTACCCTATTGAAGCAACAAACCTGATATTATTCCCATGTTATTATGTATTGCCCATGCAATCCCTACCATTCTGCAACTCATAATGATAATGAAAGATGTGTTATGCCGCGGGAGAGAGACAAGAAGAGATATATTGAGAACTGCATGATATTACATGTCTTAATTGTTTGGAAGCTGTCAGCACACTTATAATCCCCATGTGGAACATGAATCTGTTTTTGCTCCTAATTAGTTTGCCTCGTTGTTTATACTGTTAGAACCCACTTGCTCTGTTTCATATATTACATAGGGAAGTTCCATAAAACCTTAATATTGATCACATCCCCTTTATACAAAACCCAGTATAGTATTTACTCTTATTTTTATACTATCACACCCGTCCCTTAAAGTGAATGTAACGTTTCACTAAGAAGTGCCGGTTTTTAAAGATATTATTAAAAACTAGGGCACTTTCATTCATGAAACTTTACATTGCAGCATATTTTTAAAAATACTTACCTTTTTCTTCAGCAAAGCCAGATCGGCGATCCCCCACCCGCAGCTCCTCAGTTCTTACGTCAGCAATAACGAAACCGGCTTCCTCCAATCATGACTTCCCCCCCAGAGCATCCATCACGTGAGGCCCCTCCGTGATTGGAGGAAGGTTTCGTCATTGCTGTGCGAATTACAGCATGAAAAGCAGGCGAGGATAGCTGATCCGACTTTGCTGAAGAAAAAGGTAAGTATTTTTAAAAATACGCTGCAATGTAAAGTTTTATGAATGAAAGTGCCCCTGTTTTAATAGTATTTTTAAAAACCGGTCACTCAATCATGAAAGTTTACATTCACTTTAATGCAAACATGCTTCTTCCCCCTATACAAAGTAAACCTATGCAGGGTGCTATTTATTTTTGTTTCACATTGATATTATAAGGCTTAGTTTTGGCCTTTAGTCTGTATATTTTATTTTTGGTTTATACGGTATTGTTCTTGTTTTACTTCTATATTACTCCAATATCTCTTTAATATACTTTAATTTTCTTTATTGTACTTTTTAAGCAATGTCTGTATTTTTACTGAGAGTATATTTATTTTACGTCAATATAATATTTATACTGTGCAACTCCTCAATAAAAATAAAAATGTAAAATAAATTTAAAAAAAAAAGTGTATTAATATTACAGTGTTGGTTATGCAAAACCGGGGAAGGGATTATCTATCTTTTTAAACATTAAACATTTAAGACTGTCCCTTTAAGACAATTAAGAGTGAGTTGGAATATGTCATCAGTTGTGCATAAAATTCCAACATGAATATTCCATCTTTTGTCCCAGTCTGGCTTGTTAATTAAGATTTTATTATCAAGAGAGAAAAAAAAGCCATAACACGGGCCTGCTCAATATGGATTAGAGGGGAAATCATATGTGTTTAGTGAAAGACAACGTCAGAAGTTACCCTGGCTGTCACTATAAATCTTGTGCTTTTTGTAAGGGGGTCTCTTTATTTTTCCACTTCTACATGTTTTTAAAAGTAAGGTCAAAAGACATCCTGAATTTTCCAGGACAGTCTCGAATTTGGGAAGTCTGCCCCTTATATTTTAGGTGTCCTGGACTGTCCCGAATTTCCCTTGCAGAGTGCTGCTCTATTTATTTAGCGCAAGACGGCTCAAAGTGAAAGATACTTATTTAGTTTGAGAAATCTCTATTCCCTTTAAGGTGTGTTTTATAACACTTTAAGGAAACAGTGGCTGGTGGCCTCTTAGCATTTGTGTGGCCCTAAGCAAAACATTTGTGGGGGCCCTTAGCTCAGAAGCCTTATTCCCCTGTATGCCCTGACCCCTGTATGTGTATGATCTACCCCTGTCCACCATTCAGTATTACCTGTATAAAGAATAAAACTATACAGGCCTAGTAGCTACACACATATGCCTCTTTTCATTGACTCACCAGATGTGTTTAGCTAGGTCCATTGCTACTCTGTAGCTGTCTTTAAAGGGACAAGGAACTCTTTTTGTTTCTTTCACGATTCAGATAGAGAATACAATTTTAAACAACCTTCCAGTTTACTTGTGTTATCAAATTTGCTTCACTCTCTTGGTATCCTTTGTTGAAGGAGCAGCAATGCACTACTGGGAGCTAGCTGAGCAGATATGGTGAGCCAATGACAAGAGGCATGTGTGCAGTCACTAATCACAAGATAGCTCACAGAAGTGCATTGCTGCCCCTGAGCCTACCTGGGTATGCTTTTCCACAAAGGATACCAAGAGAAAAAACATAAAAGGTATATGAGACAAAACAAAAATATTTTCAGACAGAGCATACAGTTTAAAAAAGGTTTCCTGTCTGTTTCTATTATCAAATTTGCTTTGTTCCCATGATATTCTTTGTTGAAGAGATACCTAGGTAGCATCTGGAGAACTACATGTCAGGACATAGTGCTGCCATCTAGCACTTTTGAAAATGGATAACATTCTTGCAAAACTGCTGCCATATAGTGCACGCTCCTGAGCTTACGGCCCTGTTTTTAAACAAAAGATACCAAGAGAACAAAGAAAATTTGATAATAGACGTGAATTAGAAAGTTTTTAAAAATTCCCTGCTCTATCTGAATAATGAAAGAAAACTTTTGGGATTTATGTCCCCCATTTTTTAATTAATTGAAGTAAATTGGAAAGTTATTTAAAATTGTAGGCTCTTAAATCATTAAAGGGATAGTAAATACCAAAAATGTTATTGTTTAAAAGATAGATAAATCCCTTTATTACCCATTCCCCAGTTTTGCATAACCAACACTGTTATATTAATATACTTTTTACCTCTGTAATTACCTTGTATCTAAGCTTCTGCAGACTGCCTCCTTATCTCAGATCTTTTGACAGACTTGCATTTTTTCTGACTCTTAAATAACTTCACGTGCATGAGCACAATGTTATCTATATAAAACACATGAACTAACGCCTTCTAGCTCTGAAAAACTGTCAAATGTATTCAGATAAGAGGCGGACTTCAAGGGCTTAGAAGTTAGTATATGAGCCTACCTAGGTTTAGCTTTCAACTAAGAATACCAGGAGAACAAAGCAAATTTGATGATAAAAGTAAATTATAAAGTTGTTTAAAACATGCCCTATCTGAATCAGGAAGGTTTCATTTGGACTTTACTATCCCTTTAAAGTTTAATTTTGGCGTAACTGTTGTTAAGCACATAGTTATAAGCAAGCAATAGTGCAATAATAGAATGCTTTAAAATGTTTCTTTCATGATTCAGATAGAGAATGCAACTTTCTAATTTACTTGTATTATCAAATGTTCTTTATTCTTTTGGTATCCTTTGTTGAAAAGCAGGCATGTAAGCTCAGGAGCGTGCACGTGTCTGCAGCACTATATGGCTGCAGTTTTACAAGAATGTTATCGATTTGCAAAACCACTGCTACGTAGTGCTCCAGACACCTAGGTATCTCTTCAACAAAGATTAACATGAGAAGGAAGCAAATTTGATAATAGAAGTCAAATGATTTTTTTTTTTTTAAATTATTTGTTCTGTCTGAATCACAAAAGAAAACGTTTTGGTTTCATATCCCTTTAAGCAGTACCGAGTGCAGCAAATGTACCTTACTTCTATGTCCCTTTATGAAGATTACATAACAGAATTTCCTCTGGCAGTGAGAAGGTTAATTAAGTGTTACAAAGTATCACTTTACACCAAAAACAAATTCATGTATTCCCACACAACCAGTAGCTTCACTGCCCTCACATAGACTTACTCATGAAATATACAGAGAGGTGATGTCAGGGGCTCCTTAACCCCTTAATGACCACAATGTACCCTGTATGTCACTGGTCGTTAAGGGTTTTTTCAGGACATAATAGCACAAGTCTAGCAAGAACACGCTATTAATACCCTCCCTCCAGCAGGCTTTGTGGAATAGAGCAGTCTTAACGCTGGTGGCAAGACCGCGCTATAAAACAATCAAGTCCCAAAAAAAGGCCAGTGACATACAGGGTACGTCGCTGGTCCTTAAGGGGTTAAGTTGCAGATGGAAATGAAGAGCCACAGAAGCCCATAAACAGCATAAACTATCAGCAGCACAAGGGACCAATAGTTAGCAGAGACTCACGACCAAATGAATGAAAAAGAAATTCTTGCTATACATTAAAATGAAACCAAATTTCAGATAGAGGGGCCAATTTATCAGGGGCCGAATGGCCCCTGACGCCCCGGTTTCCGCGCGAGCCTTCAGGCTCGCTAGAAACAGCAGTTATTGCTGCTCCATAACTGGTTCGCTGCCTCTGAGGCTGCGGTCTGCAATCCGCCCAATCCTATACGATCGGGTTGATTGACATCCCCTGCTAGCGGACGATTGTCCATGAATCTGCAGGGGGCGGCATTGCACAAGCAGGTCACCAGATTCAGATATGTCTGTCGGACATGATATGCTACAGCTTATAATGGTAGGACAGACAATGATAAATCGGCCCCAGAACATGCAATTTTATGCAACTTTCTAATTTACTTCTATTATAAATTTGTCTTTGTTTTCTTGGTATCTTTATTTGAAAAGGCAGGAATGTAAGCTTATACAT
Organism: Bombina bombina; assembly: GCF_027579735.1. Lineage (NCBI taxonomy): Eukaryota > Metazoa > Chordata > Amphibia > Anura > Bombinatoridae > Bombina > Bombina bombina. Next base: position 76,810,690 of record NC_069509.1, read on the forward strand.
TCCTACGTTTCAAATAAAAATACCAAGAAAACGAAGAAAAAATGATAATAGGAGTAAATTAGAAAGTTGATTAAAATCACATACTCTATCCAAATCATGAAAGAAAAAAAACAAAATGTATGCTTACCAGATACATTCCTTACTTTCTTTGCAGGGAGAGTCCACAACTTCATTCCTATCTGTTGGGAAATACAACACCTGGCCACCAGGAGGAGGCAAAGACACCCTAGCCAAAGGCTTAAATATCCCTCCCACTTCTCCTATCCACCTAGTCATTCGGCCGAGGGAACAAGGAAAAGTAGGCAAAACATCAGGGTATAAAGATGCCAGAAGAAATTATAAAAAGGAAGCCGCCCAAACAAAAATATCTTACAGGCGGGGTCGTGGACTCTCCCTGCCAGGAAAAAAAGGAAGGTAAGCATAAATGTTGTTTTCTTTCCATAAGGCAGGGAGAGTCCACGACTTAATTCCTTACTGTTGGAAAAACCATACCCAAGCTCCAGATGACACTAAAGGAATAACTGGAGGGAACAAAAAGGAAGTGGACCCTAATCTGAGGGCACCACAGCCTGCAAAACCTTTCTCCAAAAAGCTGCTTCAGCCGAAACAAACACATCACACTTGTAAAATTTAGAAAAGGTATGTAAGGAGGACCAGGTAGCCGCCTTACAAATCTGATCCATAGAGGCTTCATTTTTAAAAGCCCAGGAAGAAGCTACTGCTCTAGTGGAATAAGTCGTAATCCTCTCAGGAGGCTGTTGTCCCGCTGTCTCATAAGTTCGGCGGATGACACTCCTCAACCAGAAAGACAGGGAAGACATAGTGGCCTTCTGACCCTTACGTTTATCTGAATAGATGACAAACAAAGATGAAGATTGTCTGAACTCCTTAGTAGCCTGAAGGTAGAACTTCAGGGCACGAACCACATCTAGATTGTGAAGCAAACGTTTCTTCACCGAAGAAGGATTGAGACACAAGGAAGGAACAATAATCTCTTGATTAATGTTGCGATCTGACACCACCTTAGGAAGGAAACCTAACTTGGTACGTAAAACCGCCTTATCGGCATGAAAAACAAGGTAAGGGGGGTCACACTGCAAGGCAGAAATCTCAGAGACTCTGTGAGCAGAGGCAATAGCCAATATAAACAAAACCTCCCAGGATAACAGTTTAATGTCTACATTAATAATGTCTATAAACAGAGCCTGCTGCAACACACGAAGAACAAGGTTGAGACTCCAAGGCGGAGCCATCCTTCTAAACACAGGTCTGATCCTAGTCAGGGCCTTAACAAAGGACTGCACATCCCAACGCTCAGCTAATCTCCTTAGTGATGAAAGGCAAAGAATGACTGGGCGGATGGGGGAAGTGGGAGGGATAGTTAAGCCTTTGGCTGGGGTGTCTTTGCCTCCTCCTGGTGGCCAGGTGTTGTATTTCCCAACAGTAAGGAATGAAGTTGTGGACTCTCCCTGCCTTATAGGAAGAAATTTGGGTTTCATATCCCTTTAAGAGTTTTTTTTTTAACTGGTGTTCTGGGGAGTGCTATACACCTATATACATTACTGTAGCACCCAGGACTGTATTTAGATTTAGTGCTGCCCTAGGCACTGAAAAAAATCTGCCCCCACAAACCCCTTGCATCCACCCATTTTAGCTTATATTTGTCTCATGTTTCTCATAAATGTACTAAGCAATACATTATCCACCATTCCTGCCAGGCACATAGAATAGTATGCAAAAGTGAGTATCCATTTCTGCAAGTCACCTTAAGACCAGCTATAAATCATGTATATGCTCTTGGAGAGCACTGGAGCTGCACAGCAGCCATCATGAAGCCAAACGGTTCTTCAAATTTTTCAAAATCTTGCTGTCCTAGGCACAGGCCTAGCTGGCCTTGGCTTAAATATGCCTCTGGTAGCACTTCATATATTTTAAGGGTACAAATTGCCCTGCAAGGAAGTGTGTGTTTTTTTTTGGATGGGGGGGGGGGTAAACAACTTTATTAAGATTTTATATTTTTCAAAACAACAATAATATATAAACAAAAAGAAGAATAACAGATTATCAGAGACATGGGTCACAAGATAAACAATGTTTCCATCTTAAAGGGATAGTTTAGTCAAAATAAACTGTCATGCAGATATGGCATGCAATTTTTAAAAACTTTCCAATTTACTTTTATCATCAAATTTGCTTTGCTCTCTTGGTATTCTTTGTGGAAAGCTAAACCGAGGCTCAGATGCTAATTTCTAAGCCATTAAACTGGCTCTTATCTCAATGCATTTTTCACAGCTAGTTCATGTGTGCCATATAGATAACATTGTGCTCACTCCCGTAGAGTTATTTAAGAGGCAGCACTGATTGGCTGAAATTCATGTCTCTCAAAAGAACTGAAATAAGAGGGCAGTCTGCAGAGGCTTAGATACAAGGTAATCACAGAGGTAAAAAGTGTATTAATATAACTATGTTATTTATAAAAGGGATTATCTATCTTTTTAAAGAGACACTCAGGTCAAATTAAATGTTTATGATTCAGATACAGTAATTTTAAACAAAAAATGTGCACAGTCTTTTTATATTTACACTTTTTAAGTCACCAGCTCCTACTGAGCATGTGCAAGAATTCACAGACTATATGTGTATGCATTTGTGATTGGCTGATTGCTATCACATGGTACAGGGGGAGTGGAAATGGACATAACTTTGAAATTTGTCAGAAAAAAATCTACTATTCATTTGAAATTCAGAGTAAATACTATTGTATTGTCTTGTTATCTTGCATTTGTTGATTATGCAAATCTACTGTGTTGACTGGTCCTTTAAACAATAATAATTCTTGAGAAGACTGTCCCTTTAAGGTCACCAGACCATATTAAAAAAATATCCATTCACAGCCCTTTACATTCTAATCGTTCCAAAAAAGATGATCAGTTTGAAGCAATTTAGAGTTATAGGGGGGGGGGAAATTCCTGTGTGCTAGAAGTAAGTATAAGGCTACAGGTGACCTTTTTCAACTGTAGCAAAGGAATATTTACATTAGTTTAACAAAAAACAAATCCCTGTTCATCTGCAACTATTCACTGCATTCTAGTGCTCTTTCCTCTCCTGTAACTCTCTTTTGGTATGCAAATAGTATCCCTGCTCATCTGCAACCTATTTACTGCATTCTAGTGCTCTCTTCTCTCCTGTAACTCTCTTTTCGTACGTGAATAGTATCCCTGCTCATCTGCAACCTATTTACTGCATTCTAGTGCTCTCTCCTCTCCTGTAACTCTCTTTTAGTACATGAATAGTATCCCTGCTCATCTGCAACCTATTTACTGCATTCTAGTGCTCTCTCCTCTCCTGTAACTCTCTTTTCGTACGTGAATAGTATCCCTGCTCATCTGCAACCTATTTACTGCATTCTAGTGCTCTCTCCTCTCCTGTAACTCTCTTTTGGTACGTGAATAGTATCCCTGCTCATCTGCAACTATTCACTGTATTCTAGTGCTCTCTCCTCTCCTGTAACTCTCTTTTGGTATGTGAATAGTATCCCTGCTCATCTGCAACCTATTTACTGCATTCTAGTGCTCTCTCCTCTCCTGTAACTCTCTTTTAGTATGTGAATAGTATCCCTGCTCATCTTCAACTATTCACTGTAATCTAGTGCTCTCTCCTCTCCTGTAACTCTCTTTTGGTACATGAATAGTATCCCTGCTCATCTGCAACCTATTTACTGCATTCTAGTGCTCTCTCCTCTCCTGTAACTCTCTTTTGGTACGTGAATAGTATCCCTGCTCATCTTGTGTTACAGTCATTCAGAGCAGCTAATACCTCCCCAAGCAATACACAAGTAGGTTCTCAAGCTTAAATTTAAAATTAGAAATCTCTGAATCAGGTTTCCCCGAATCAGAGATGTCACCCACAGACTGAAGCTCTCCGTCCTCATGTTCTGCATATTGTGACGCAGTATCAGACATGGCTCTTACAGCATTTGCGTGCTCTGTATCTCTTCTAACCCCAGAGCTATCGCGCTTGCCTCTTAATTCAGGCAATCTGGATAATACCTCTGACAGGGTATTATTCATAATTGCAGCCATGTCCTGCAAAGTAATCGCTATGGGCGTTGATGTAATTGGCGCCATACTAGCGTGCGTCCCCTGAGCGGGAGGCAAATGGTATGACACGTGGGGGGAGTTAGTCGGCATAACTTCCCCCTCGACAGAACCCTCTGGTGACAATTCTTTTATAGATAAAGACTGATCTTTACTGTTTAAGGTGAAATCAATACATTTAGTACACATTCTCCTATGGGGCTCCACCATGGCTTTCAAACATAATGAACAAGTAGTTTCCTCTGTGTCAGACATGTTTAAACAGACTAGCAATGAGACTAGCAAGTTTGGAAAACACTTTAAACAAGTTTACAAGCAATATAAAAAACGTTACTGCGCCTTTAAGAAATACAAATTTTGTCAAAATTTGAAATAACAGTGAAAAAAGGCAGTTACACTAACGAAATTTTTACAGTGTATGTAACAAGTTAGCAGAGCATTGCACCCACTTGCAAATGGATTATTAACCCCTTAATACCAAAAACAGAATAATAAATGACAAAAACGTTTTTCAAACAGTCACAACAACTTCCCCAGCTCTACTGTTGCTTTTTACCTCCCTCAAATACGACTTTGAAGCCTTTTGAGCCCTCCAGAGATGTCCTGGATCATGCAGGAAGAAGCTGGATGTCTGTGTCTGTAATTTTTGCTGCGCAAAAAAGAGCTAAAATAGGCCCCTCCCACTCATATTACAACAGTGGAGAGCCTAAGGAAACTGTTTCTAGGCAAAATTCAAGCCAGCCATGTGGAAAAAAACTAGGCCCCAATAAGTTTTATCACCAAACACATATAAAAACGATTAAACATGCCAGCAAACGTTTTATATTACATTTTTATAAGAGTATGTAACTCTATTAATAAGCCTGATACCAGTCGCTATCACTGCATTTAAGGCTTTACTTACAATAATCCGGTATCAGCAGCATTTTCTAGCAAATTCCATCCCTAGAAAAATATAACTGCACATACCTTATTGCAGGAAAACCTGTAAGTCATTCCCCCTCTGAAGTTACCTCACTCCTCAGAATATGTGAGAACAGCCATGGATCTTAGTTACTTCTGCTAAGATCATAGAAAACGCAGGCAGATTCTTCTTCTAAATACTGCCTGAGATAAACAGTACACTCCGGTACCATTTAAAAATAACAAACTTTTGATTGTAGAAATAAACTAAGTATAAAACACCACTCTCCTCTGACGACCTCTATCTTTGTTGAGAGTTGCAAGAGAATGACTGGATATGGCAGTTAGGGGAGGAGCTATATAGCAGCTCTGCTGTGGGTGAACCTCTTGCAACTTCCTGTTGGGAAGGAGAATATCCCACAAGCAATGGATGATCCGTGGACTGGATACACTTAACAAGAGAAATTACTGTGTTTCATCTAAAATAAAGATATAGTTTAAATTGTAATATGTTGGAAAAGTAAAGTACAAGAAAAGATTCCATCATCATTATTTCCAGCAAAACCTTGGCTAATGTTTTCAATTATAACTAATTGATTATACTGATGTTTAATATAAAACGCTTTTGGCAACTTTATCTAGATCATACAATAATACTACATAGGTGAATAACAAATGAAGTACATTCATGTTTGATAATATGCATTTTGTGCCCAAGAAATGGCAAAAAAATACTATGACTCAATGGCCTATTTATCAAGGTCTGTCGGACCTGATCCGACAGACCTCGCTGAATACGGCGAGCTATACGCTCGCCATATTCAGCATTGCACCAGCAGCTCACAAGAGCTGCTGGTGCAACCCCGCCACTTGCAGACTCGCGGCCAATGGGCTGCCAGCAGGGGGGTGTCAATCAACCCGATCATAATCGATCGGGTTGATTTCCGGGGATGTCTGTCCGCCTGCTCAGAGCAGGGGAACAGGTTATGGAGCAGCGGTCTTTGTGACCGCTGCTTCATAACTGCTGTTTCTGGCGAGTCTGCAGGCTCGCCAGAAACACGGGGCATCAAGCTCCATTCGGAGCTTGATAAATATGCCCCAATGACTTATGGCGATAAGACCACCAGCAGATTTACAACAATGTATTAAAAATCATTCTCATCTGCAAGTAAATCCAGGTATAAATGGGTAATTTTTGTGGTTTATTAAAGTATGCTGTGTCTGTGTAATTATAAACTAAATGGTTCTTTGCCACTGCGCTCGTCAGCCACAAGGGAGACCATGAAATAAACTTGTAGTATAAGCGCCATTAGCATTGATGTTATTTCAACAAACCGTACGTTGAATAAAAAACAGATCTTTTGCGCTTAAACAGCTAGACACTTTCACACTGGAAATATACTGACAAACTAAAATTAGTAGTATGCAATAAAAATTAAATACACTTAAAGTTAATATTTAGGCAGTAATTAAAAAAAAACTCTCTTCACTTGAGAATAAAAGGTTTACTTAAAACAATCAAATCAAATACAAATTTAATACAATTTAAAAACCACTGGTGGTGTTGGGTAAATTGATCTAACTTTATAGAATATCTCTGTACAATAAGTAGATAGACATTTAAAAACAAAGTCCAAATTTGAACTAAGTGCTTTTTGAAGTGCAATAAAACAAAGCGTATCTCCACTGGTCAGCTCTTATCAAAGTATCCTGAACGTGTAGGTATACAAATAATACACACTCCCTTATAGAGAGTGATGAACTGTCTTTTTGAATCTTTATTAGATGTTTTTCTAAATGAGTGTCTTAAAACTCAAATTGGGCAGTGTTTCAAACCAAGAGACTACAGTCTGATTAAATATGGCAGAAAAAGTACAATCCAACATAAAAGTATCTTCAAGTGTACACCTTCCCTCCGTTCTTCACAGATCACTTACCTCCTGTTTTCACTTCTAGTGTTCCTTGTGTGGTGGTGCAGACTTGTATTTGTCAGTCCACTTACCCACTTCCCCTGTGTGATCGCGGTCTATAGTGAGAGCTGACTTCTCCGGAGTGGTGCAGTGACTCAAACAGGTGTTCTTCTCGTGTCCCTCGTCGATTCCTTCCAGGTTTGTGACGTCACCTAGTCACGTGATCTTCTTTCAGCAAATTGTGGTGCTTAGATTCGTTAAGCAAACAGAGCGCTCTGACAATATAAAACTTGTTTGTTTATGCAACCTATATAGAGCACCCTCTATATAGGTTGCAGAAACAAACAAGAACGCCAGTTTGAGTCAATATTGATTGGCATGCAATGGATTAACCTCTTGCTTTATAAGATACTCTAAGGGGAGGTCACACTAATTCCAGACAAAGTGCCCTCATAGGCACGAAACGCGTAGGATGTGTTTGCTAAGCTTGTTTGGCCTTGTATGTTTTTTTTCACGGATTGTACAACAGAAACTTTTTCTTTCACGACCCAACCATCTGTGGACCGTTAATGGATTTGTTACGTATATATTTTTTAAGGAGTTTGGGATACTCCTTTTCGATCCACAATAGAGCATTTGACCTGATGGGTCAAATGACCGGGTCAAATGACCGTACCGAGTGAACCGCCAGATCAGGGAAGTTTGTTCGGCTGCCGGCGTCCTCTGCACTCTTAGTGGAGCTCGGGCTCACTACACTCACTACATAGTTATCTGGGGGTAACTTAGGGCACTGGCAAGGGGTACTCCAGGGATTGGTCTTCATTATTATTTTTTCCCTGATGTATCTATTTTAGGCATATCCAAAGAAAGCTGTGTTTCTCATTTCTACCCTTGTACATTCCTAACAGGGCATAGTGTGAGTATTTCCCTGCTTAGGTTTGACCACTGCCAATCAATACTGCACATGCAAAAATCGGGCTTTAAACCTTAACAAAGCATCCTGGGCAATCTTAGATTTAAACTCATGTTCAAAATAACATAGGTGAAGCTCTAGTAATATATATTTAAAAGTGTAAAAAATAGTATAAGTATATATGGTATGTACATTTTATTTCACTGTATGTACAGAACACCACAATTATGGAACGACCTCCCGCACACTTTCAAACCTTTCCCAAGCCTAATATCCTTTAAGAGATCCCTCTGAATGCACATGTCATGGTTGATTATATATTTCCTACCTGTTCTATGTTACATTTTTGCATATATTGTGTATTTTTATTGTTTTTGTATTTTATTGTACCCTATTGTATCAATGCAATTTTTTGTGGACCCAGGACATACTTAAAAGCGAGAGAAATCTCAATGTATCCTTCCTGGTAAAATATTTTATAAATAAATAATGTACAAAAAAAAACTTTCTTTCACGATTCAACCATCTGTGGATCATTACTGGATTAGTTACAACGTTATCTATATGGCTCACATAAACTAGCACTGTCTAACTGTGAAAAACTGTCAAAATGCACTGAGATAAGAAGCGGCCTTCAAATTAGCATATGAGCCTACTTAGGTTTAGCTTTCAACAAAGAATACCAAAAGAACAAAGCAAATGTGATGATAAAAGTAAATTGGATGTTGTTTAAAATGGCATACATGAAAGTTTAATTTTGACTAGACTGTCCCTTTAAATATTAAAACCATAAAACCACACTGGTTACTGTTTGGCCAGACAGACAACTGTTTAGAGACATCATCCCTTATGGGGGTTTTTAATGTATAAAGTATAATTTTTTGGTGTACTTAAATGTTTTATGGTTTTTATATCTAAAGGGACAGTCTACTCCACAATTTTATTATTTAAGAAGATAGATAATCCCTTTATAACCAATTCCTCAGTTTTGCATAAACACAGTTATAATAATACACTTTTTACCTCTGTGATTACCTTGTATCTAAGCCTCTGCAGACTGCCCCTTTATCTCATTGCTATTTATTTATTATCTATTGACTTGCATTTTAGGCAATTAGTGCTGTGTCCTGAACAACTCCACAGGAGAGAGCACAAACTTATCTGTATGGCACACATGAATTTGCAGTTGTAAAAAGCAAATAAAAAAGCATGTGATAAGAGGCTGTCTGTAGTGGCTTAGCAACAGGCTGAAATTTAGAGGTTCAAAGGTTATCCCCTTAGTGACCAGAGCACTTTCCCATTTTCTGTCCGTTTGGGACCAAGGCTATTTTTACATTTTTGCGGTGTTTGTGTTTAGCTGTAATTTTCTTCTTACTCATTTACTGTACCCACACATATTATATACCGTTTTTCTCGCCATTAAATGGACTTTCTAAAGATACCATTATTTTCATCATATCTTATAATTTACTATAAAAAAAATTATAAAATATGAGGAAAAAATGAAAAAAAACACACTTTTTCTAACTTTGACCCCCAAAATCTGTTACACATCTAAAACCACCAAAAAACACCCATGCTAAATAGTTTCTAAATTTTGTCCTGAGTTTAGAAATACCCAATGTTTACATGTTCTTTGCTTTTTTTGCAAGTTATAGGGCCATAAATACAAGTAGCACTTTGCTATTTCCAAACCATTTTTTTCCAAAATTAGCGCTAGTTACATTAGAACACTGATATCTTTCAGGAATCCCTGAATATCCCTTGACATGTATATATTTTTTTTTAGTAGACATCCCAAAGTATTGATCTAGGCCAATTTTGGTATATTTCATACCACCATTTCACCGCCAAATGCGATCAAATACAAAAAATTGTTCACTTTTTCACAAATTTTTTCACAAACTTTAGGTTTCTCACTGAAATCATTTACAAACAGCTTGTGCAATTATGGCATAAATGGTTGTAAATTCTTCTCTGGGATCCCCTTTGTTCAGAAATAGCACACATATATGGCTTTGGCGTTGCTTTTTGGTAATTAGAAGGCCGCTAAATGCCACTGCGCACCACAAGTGTATCATGCCCAGCAGTTAAGGGGTTAATTAGGGAGCTTTTAGGGAGCTTGTAGGGTTAATTTTAGCTTTAGTGTAGTGTAGTAGACAACCCCAAGTATTGATCTAGGCACATTTTGGTATATTTCATGCCACCATTTCACCGCCAAATGCGATCAAATTAAAAAAAACGTAAAATTTTTCACAATTTTAGGTTTCTCACTGAAATCATTTACAAACAGCTTGTGCAATTATGGCACAAATGGTTGTAAATGCTTGTCTGGGATCCCCTTTGTTCAGAAATAGCAGACATATATGACTTTGGCGTTGCTTTCTGGTAATTAGAAGGCCACTAAATCCTGTTGCGCCTCACACGTGTATTATGGCTAGCAGTGAAAGGGTTAATTAGGGAGTTTGTAGTGAGCTTGCAGGGTTAATTTTAGCTTTAGTGTAGAGATCAGCCTCCCATCTGACACATCCCACCCCCTGATCCCTCCCAAACAGCTCCCTTCCCTCCCCCACCCCACAATTGTCCCCGCCATCTTAAGTACTGGCAGAAAGTCTGCCAGTACTAAAATAAAAGGGTTTTTAAAAAAAAATGAAATTTTTTTTTAGCATATTTACATATGCTACTGTGTAGGATCCCCCCCTTAGCCCCCAACCTCCCTGATCCCCCCCAAAACCGCTCTCTAACCCTCCCCTCTGCCTTATTGGGGGCCATCTTGGGTACTGGCAGCTGTCTGCCAGTACCCAGTTTACAATAAAAAGTGCTTTTTTTTGGGGTTTTTTGTTTTTTTCTGTAGTGTAGCTTCCCCCAACCCCCCACCCCCCACAAACAAACCCCCACCACCTTGCTGATTGTTTAGATTTTATTTTTATTATATTTTTTATTTCCCCATTTTCTGCAGTGTAGCGGTTCCCACCCGATCCCTCCCCGTGCACGCGCCCGCCCCCACCCTCCCGTGCACGCGCGCGCGCCCGTGCGCGCCCCCAGCCACCCCCGCCCACGATCCCGCCCCCCTTCAGATCCACATGGCCATCGATGGCCGCCACCCGCCTCCCGGTCCGGCTCCCACCCACCAACGCAGATAGCCACCGATCTCCGGTGCAGAGAGGGCCACAGAGTGGCTCTCTCTGCACCGGATGGCTTACAAAGGTTATTGCAGGATGCCTCCATATCGAGGCATCACTGCAATAACCGGAAAGCAGCTGGAAGCGAGCAGGATCGCTTCCAGCTGCTTTCCACACTGAGGACGTGCAGGGTACGTTCTCAGGCATTAACTGCCTTTTTTCTGAGGACGTACCCTGCACGTCCTCAGTCGTTAAGGGGTTAAAAAGTATATTAGTATAAAAATGTTGGTTGTGCAAAGCTGGGGAATGGGTAGTAAAGGCGTTATCTATTTTTTTACACAATAACAATTTTGGTGTAACTGTCCCTTTAATATAAACATGTGTTAACCAGTTATGTATTTTTTCTTTAATTCATATAAACTGGTATACTTTTTTTTATAAGATAGCTGCACTTAGTTATATGCAATTATTTTATTATTAGTTTTTAGAATTATCTTCATTAAGTTTGCTTATATCAGATAATTGTTTTTTGAGAACTAGATTTAAGTGTTTCTCACCAGACTAAAGCCTATTAAACTGACTTTCATTTCCTTGGGTAATAGCGCCCTCCAGTGTTTATTAAGCTTAATAGCAGTTTAAAAATAAATCAACAGCCTTAGTTTAAAGGGACATGAAACCAAACATTTTTGTTTTGTAATTTGGATAGAACATACCATTTTTAACAACTTTCCAATTTACCTGATTTATTTCATTTGCTTTGTTCTCTTGGTTTTCTCTGTTGAAAGGTATATCTAGGAAGGCTTAAAGGGACATTCTGAACAAAATTTAAAGGGACACTCAAGTCAAAATTAAACTTACATGACTCAGACAGAGCATGCAATTTTAAAGAACTTTCCAATTTACTTCCATTAACAAAATGTGCACAGTCATTTTATATTTACACTTTTTAAGTCACCAGCTTTCACTGAGCATGTGCAAGAATTCACAGAATATACTTAAATGCATTTATGATTGGCTGATTGCTGTCACATGATATAGGGGGAGTGGAAAAAGACATATCTTTGAAATTTGTCAGAAAATAATCTACTACTCATTTGAAGTTCAGCATACGTGCTATTGAATTGTCTTGTTATCAGGCATTTGTTGATTATGCACATCTACTGTATTGACTGGTTCTTTAAATGCACATAGATGAATTACATCTGTAAATAGAAACATATTTGCAAGATACAGGTATTAGCAAAAATGCTTCTAGTAAATGTGATCACTGTTTTAGTGTTAACATTTTTCTCTGCACATGCATGTGAAGCATAGCTAGATATTCTCAGTGCACTAGCATTTTAAATACTACAGCTGCTTAGAGTATCAGTGGGGCTTGTATCATGTCAGTAATTAACAAATCAAGTCATTACCAGATGGTACAAGCACCTTAGGCTCTCTGAGCAAGCGCTGTGTATAAAATGCTGGTGCACGGTGCATACTTAAATACACTTTTGAAACAGCTATAATTTTATTAGAAGCATTTTTGCTAATACATGTATATTGTGAAAATGCTTCTATTCAAAACTGAAATGCATCCATGTTGATTCCAATATTGGCTGGAATGTCCCTTTAAAGCAGTGTTTCCCAAACTCAGTCCACAGGACCCTTAACAGGCCAGATATTCATTCTACCTAACTAGAGCACAGGTGAAATAATAAACTCACACATCAGCTGATTATTTCACCTGTGCTCTAGTTATAATGAATATCTGGCTGGTTAAGGGTTCTAAAGACTGAAGTAGGGAAACACTGCTTTAAAGGGACATGATACCCAAATGTTGAAACACTTGAAAGTACTGCAGCAGAGCTGTAAAAAGCAGACTAGAAAATATCACCTCAACATATCTATGTAAAAAGGTGAAGATATGTTACCTTAAACTTTCCTCAGTAGCCACATCCCATTGTAAAGGAACTTTCAGCAGCCAATCAGGATGCTAGACCCAGGACTTACAAGGGAGCATGCATCGGGCATGTGCAGGCATAGACATGTTATTTCTCTCCTCAGTTTACGTAAGTTTACTATGAAATCTCATGAGATTTCACGAAATTAGATCACATTAAAGCAAAGTGTGGAATCAGCACAGATGAGGCTAATTGGCTGTTTTTTTATTTGTTTCCTAACATGCAGCTAACAGTAGCCGAAGTAAAACTGTTCACAGAGCATTTAATATTGTGACAACTTTTGGAGGTAAAATATCTTCTTTTTTACACAGCGATGTTCAGGTGATATTTTCTTGTCAGCTATACTTATGGTTGCCACCTCAGCCATGTTTTCCTGAACACTTATGAGTTACACATGCTGCAGGGTGTGCAGAGGAGAACATGAATTTAGGGTACTAACAGCTTGGTGATTAGTAACCATGTTACTGTTGTTGTACAGGGCTAGTGCTTCCATAAGAAAAACACAGAAGGTTACCTAAGCATGTCCCACAGAGGGCAGCACAGTCACACAGCAGCAGGACCAGTGTTTTCATAAGGAAGGCACAGAAGGTTACCTAAGCATGTACTCATAAGTCAGACACAGAAGGTTACCTAAGCATGTTCTCATAAGTCAGAAGGTTACCTAAGCATGTACTCATAAGTCAGACACAGAAGGTTACCTAAGCATGTACCCATAAGTCAGACACAGAAGGTTACCTAAGCATGTACTCATAAGTCAGACACAGAAGGTTACCTAAGCATGTACTCATAAGTCAGACACAGAAGGTTACCTAAGCATGTACTCATAAGTCAGACACAGAAGGTTACCTAAGCATGTACTCATAAGTCAGACACAGAAGGTTACCTAAGCATGTACTCATAAGTCAGACACAGAAGGTTACCTAAGCATGTACTCATAAGTCAGACACAGAAGGTTACCTAAGCATGTACTCATAAGTCAGACAGAGAAGGTTACCTAAGCATGTACTCATAAGTCAGACACAGAAGGTTACCTAAGCATGTACTCATAAGTCTGTACTCATAAGTCAGACACAGAAGGTTACCTAAGCATGTACTCATAAGTCAGACACAGAAGGTTACCTAAGCATGTACTCAAAAGTCAGACACAGAAGGTTACCTAAGCATGTACTCATAAGTCTGTACTCATAAGTCAGACACAGAAGGTTACCTAAGCATGTACTCATAAGTCAGACACAGAAGGTTACCTAAGCATGTACTCATAAGTCTGTACTCATAAGTCAGACACAGAAGGTTACCTAAGCATGTACTCATAAGTCAGACACAGAAGGTTACCTAAGCATGTACTCATAAGTCAGACACAGAAGGTTACCTAAGCATGTACTCATAAGTCAGACACAGAAGGTTACCTAAGCTTGTACTCATAAGTCAGACACAGAAGGTTACCTAAGCATGTACTCATAAGTCAGACACAGAAGGTTACCTAAGCATGTTCTCATAAGTCAGAGACAGAAGGTTACCTAAGCATGTACTCATAGATTTGCTACTATCCAAAAGAGAGGCATTTTGGATATTTTCCATGCAAACTCGCCTTCCATTAGGTTTCAATACTGAAGCGGATTTAATTAATGTATGGAGGTAAAGAGCTTCTGTATACATATAAAATAAAGATTCCTATTAACTGGTGGTTTATATAACGCAAGTAAAAGCTTAGGGGAGAATAAACGAAGTATGTTATCATAGCTTATCTAGGTAAGAAAGCATATGTAATGAATACAGTATGAACTTAATAGAGATATACAATAATTGAGTACTTATGGAAATATGTTTAACAAATTAAGTATGTTATATAAACTTATATTTAAGCAAAAACATAAATAAAATGCATAAAGTATAAACTTAATATTGATGTATAGCGCATAAGTACATAATTATTAATATAAGCATTTAGACTAACCGGCAATGAACACACCAGTATAGGAGGCTTTTTGGATATGAAAAAACCGTTTGTAAATGGTTAATTACTGTGCTAATCATCTGGTGATGTAATACATCTGTTAACAAATCAGTAAGAAGTAGAGCCTTTATAAGGATAGATGGAGGTTTATAGAGTTAAGGCTTCTGATGACGGCGTAAGCCGAAACGCGTCAAGCTCTTAATTTGCACTTGCAAGTGTTTGTTTTATTTTCCATGCTGTGGTACAAACCAATAAAGTAATTTTGGACTTTTAATTTTATCCCGTTGCACCGCTTCTTTTTTGTTTTTCATACCTAAAGCATGTACTCATAAGTCAGACACAGAAGGTTACCTAAGCATGTACTCATAAGTCAGACACAGAAGGTTACCTAAGCATGTACTCATAAGTCAGACACAGAAGGTTACCTAAGCATGTACTCATAAGTCAGACACAGAAGGTTACCTAAGCATGTACTCATAAGTCAGACACAGAAGGTTACCTAAGCATGTACTCATAAGTCAGACACAGAAGGTTACCTAAGCATGTACTCATAAGTCAGACAGAGAAGGTTACCTAAGCATGTACTCATAAGTCAGACACAGAAGGTTACCTAAGCATGTACTCATAAGTCTGTACTCATAAGTCAGACACAGAAGGTTACCTAAGCATGTACTCATAAGTCAGACACAGAAGGTTACCTAAGCATGTACTCATAAGTCAGACACAGAAGGTTACCTAAGCATGTACTCATAAGTCTGTACTCATAAGTCAGACACAGAAGGTTACCTAAGCATGTTCTCATAAGTCAGACACAGAAGGTTACCTAAGCATGTACTCATAAGTCAGACACAGAAGGTTACCTAAGCATGTACTCATAAGTCTGTACTCATAAGTCAGACACAGAAGGTTACCTAAGCATGTACTCATAAGTCAGACACAGAAGGTTACCTAAGCATGTACTCATAAGTCAGACACAGAAGGTTACCTAAGCATGTACTCATAAGTCAGACACAGAAGGTTACCTAAGCATGTACTCATAAGTCAGACACAGAAGGTTACCTAAGCATGTTCTCATAAGTCAGAGACAGAAGGTTACCTAAGCATGTACTCATAGGTCAGACACAGAAGATTACCTAAGCATGTACCCATAAGTCAGACACAGAAGGTTACCTAAGCATGTACTCATAAGTCAGAGACAGAAGGTTACCTAAGCATGTACTCATAGGTCAGACACAGAAGGTTACCTAAGCATGTACTCATAAGTCTGTACTCATAAGTCAGACACAGAAGGTTACCTAAGCATGTTCTCATAAGTCAGACACAGAAGGTTACCTAAGCATGTACTCATAAGTCAGACACAGAAGGTTACCTAAGCATGTACTCATAAGTCTGTACTCATAAGTCAGACACAGAAGGTTACCTAAGCATGTACTCATAAGTCAGACACAGAAGGTTACCTAAGCATGTACTCATAAGTCAGACACAGAAGGTTACCTAAGCATGTACTCATAAGTCAGACACAGAAGGTTACCTAAGCATGTTCTCATAAGTCAGACACAGAAGGTTACCTAAGCATGTTCTCATAAGTCAGACACAGAAGGTTACCTAAGCATGTACTCATAAGTCAGACAGAGAAGGTTACCTAAGCATGTACTCATAAGTCTGTACTCATAAGTCAGACACAGAAGGTTACCTAAGCATGTACTCATAAGTCAGACACAGAAGGTTACCTAAGCATGTACTCATAAGTCAGACACAGAAGGTTACCTAAGCATGTTCTCATAAGTCAGACACAGAAGGTTACCTAAGCATGTACTCATAAGTCAGACACAGAAGGTTACCTAAGCATGTTCTCATAAGTCAGACACAGAAGGTTACCTAAGCATGTACTCATAAGTCAGAGACAGAAGGTTACCTAAGCATGTACTCATAGGTCAGACACAGAAGGTTACCTAAGCATGTACTCATAAGTCTGTACTCATAAGTCAGACACAGAAGGTTACCTAAGCATGTACTCATAAGTCAGACACAGAAGGTTACCTAAGCATGTACTCATAAGTCAGACACAGAAGGTTACCTAAGCATGTACTCATAAGTCAGACACAGAAGGTTACCTAAGCATGTACTCATAAGTCTGTACTCATAAGTCAGACACAGAAGGTTACCTAAGCATGTACTCATAAGTCAGACACAGAAGGTTACCTAAGCATGTTCTCATAAGTCAGACACAGAAGGTTACCTAAGCATGTTCTCATAAGTCAGACACAGAAGGTTACCTAAGCATGTACTCATAAGTCAGACACAGAAGGTTACCTAAGCATGTACTCATAAGTCAGACACAGAAGGTTACCTAAGCATGTTCTCATAAGTCAGACACAGAAGGTTACCTAAGCATGTACTCATAAGTCAGACACAGAAGGTTACCTAAGCATGTTCTCATAAGTCAGACACAGAAGGTTACCTAAGCATGTACTCATAAGTCAGAGACAGAAGGTTACCTAAGCATGTACTCATAGGTCAGACACAGAAGGTTACCTAAGCATGTACTCATAAGTCTGTACTCATAAGTCAGACACAGAAGGTTACCTAAGCATGTACTCATAAGTCAGACACAGAAGGTTACCTAAGCATGTACTCATAAGTCAGACACAGAAGGTTACCTAAGCATGTACTCATAAGTCAGACACAGAAGGTTACCTAAGTATGTTCTCACAGAGGGCAGCACATTCACTCTATAGAAGGGCCAGTGCTTTCATAAGGCAGACACCGAAGGTTATCTAAGCATGTCCCCACAGAGGGCAGCACAGTCACACAGCAGCAGGGCCAGTGCTTTGGCAGACACAGAAGGTTACCTAAGCATGTTCTCATAGGTCAGACACAGAAGGTTACCTAAGCATGTACCCATAAGTCAGACACAGAAGGTTACCTAAGCATGTACTCATAAGTCAGAGACAGAAGGTTACCTAAGCATGTACTCATAGGTCAGACACAGAAGGTTACCTAAGCATGTACTCATAAGTCTGTACTCATAAGTCAGACACAGAAGGTTACCTAAGCATGTACTCATAAGTCAGACACAGAAGGTTACCTAAGCATGTACTCATAAGTCAGACACAGAAGGTTACCTAAGCATGTACTCATAAGTCAGACACAGAAGGTTACCTAAGCATGTACTCATAAGTCAGACACAGAAGGTTACCTAAGCATGTTCTCATAAGTCAGACACAGAAGGTTACCTAAGCATGTACTCATAAGTCAGACACTGAAGGTTACCTAAGCATGTTCTCATAAGTCAGACACAGAAGGTTACCTAAGCATGTACTCATAAGTCAGAGACAGAAGGTTACCTAAGCATGTACTCATAGGTCAGACACAGAAGGTTACCTAAGCATGTACTCATAAGTCTGTACTCCTAAGTCAGACACAGAAGGTTACCTAAGCATGTACTCATAAGTCAGACACAGAAGGTTACCTAAGCATGTACTCATAAGTCAGACACAAAAGGTTACCTAAGCATGTACTCATAAGTCAGACACAGAAGGTTACCTAAGTATGTTCTCACAGAGGGCAGCACATTCACTCTATAGAAGGGCCAGTGCTTTCATAAGGCAGACACCGAAGGTTATCTAAGCATGTCCCCACAGAGGGCAGCACAGTCACACAGCAGCAGGGCCAGTGCTTTGGCAGACACAGAAAGTTACCTAAGCATGTTCTCATAAGTCAGACACAGAAGGTTACCTAAGCATGTTCTCATAAGTCAGACACAGAAGGTTACCTAAGCATGTTCTCATAAGTCAGACACAGAAGGTTACCTAAGCATGTACTCATAAGTCAGACACAGAAGGTTACCTAAGCATGTTCTCACAGAGGGCAGCACATTCACTCTATAGAAGGGCCAGTGCTTTCATAAGGCAGACACCGAAGGTTACCTAAGCATGTTCTCATAAGACAGACACTGAAGGTTACCTAAGCATGTTCTCATAAGTCAGACACAGAAGGTTACCTAAGCATGTTCTCATAAGTCAGACACAGAAGGTTACCTAAGCATGTTCTCATAAGTCAGACACAGAAGGTTACCTAAGCATGTTCTCATAAGTCAGACACAGAAGGTTACCTAAGCATGTTCTCATAAGGCAGACACAGAAGGTTACCTAAGCATGTTCTCACAGAGGGCAGCACATTCACACAGCATCAGGACCAGTGCTTTCATAAGGCAGACACAAAAGATTATCTAAGCATGTCCCCACAGAGGGCAGCACAATAACACTGCAGCAGGGCCAGCGCTTTCATAAGACAGACACAGAAGGTTACCTAAGCATGTCCCAGCAGAGAGCAGCACAGTCACACTGCAGCAGGGCCAGTGCTTTCATAAGGCTGACACAAGAAGTCACCTTAGGGTGCCTGCACAGGAGCACATGGTAACACAAAAGCAAGGTATTCATTTTTTTATATTTGTGTATTGGTGTTTAAAGGGACAGTCAAGTAAAAAAAAACTCATGTTTCAAATAGGACATGTAATTTTAAACAACTTTCCAATTTACTTTTATAACCAATATTGCTTTGTTCTCTTGGTATTCTTAGTTGAAAGCTAAACCTAGGAAGGCTCATATGATAATTCCTAAGCCCTTGAAGGCTGCCTCTTATCACATGCTTTTTTATTTGCTTTTCACAACAGGGGAGAGCTAGTTCATGTCATCCATATAGATAACATTGTGATCACGCACGTAGCTTGTGGCAGACACTGCACTAATTGGCTAAAATGAAAGTCAATAGATAATAAATACAATGTCATGTGATCATCTATCTATTCATCTATCCCTCTGTCTCTATCCCTCTATTCATCTATCCGTCTGTCCCTATCGCTCTATCCCTGTCCCTATCCCTCTATACCTATCCCTATGTCCCTGATCCCCCCCCCCTAAAATAGCTCTCTAACCCTCCCCCCTCTAACTATTGCCCCCCTCTTAGGTACTGGCAGCTGTCTGCCAGTATCTATAAACCACTTTTTTTATTCTTTTTTTTTCAGTAGTGTAGCTGCCCCATCCCTCCCTGTACCTTTTTTTTTTCCTTTTTCTTTAGCATAGGGCCCTCCTACTCCCTCCCCCCTCAGCTGCTGAGCCGACCACCCACCTCCCGCCGGTACCAGCAGAAGATCGTTACAGATGGTGACACACACTGTGTCACCGTCTGTAACGATTAGGCATCTGCCCTCATATAGAGGCGGAGCCCAGATCGCGCTCTGGCTCCATATGCGGCAGATGCTTTGAGCTTCAGGAGCTCCAGCTCTCGGCTGAAACATAACAACTGAGAGTGCTGAAGTATCCTGAAGCTGTTTTGCACCACCCTGCGGGTAAAGGCCAGGTGTGTTTGTCCTTGCATGACTACATCAGACAAACACACTTGGCCTTTTATTATATAGGATGTGTGTGGGTGTATGTTTGTGTGTATGTGTATGAGAGTGTGTGTGTGTATGAGAGTGTTTGTGTATGTGTGTGTGTGTGTGTGTATGGGAGTGTTTGTGTTTGTATTTGTGTGTGTTTGTGTGTATGAGTTTGTGTGTGTAAAATACAAGTGCTGTGTGTATGAGAGTGTTTGTGTTTGTGTATATGTGTGAGTATGTTTGTGTGTGGGTGTATGAGAGTGTTTGTGTTTGTGTATATGTGGGTGTATGTTTGTGTGTGGGTGTATGAGAGTGTTTGTGTATGTGTGTGAGTATGACAGTGTTTGTGTTTGTTTGTGTGTGTGAGTGTTTGTGTGTGTATTTGTGTGTGTGTGTGTGTGTGTGTGTATGAGTTTGTGTGTGTAAAATACAAGTGCTGTGTGTATGAGAGTGTTTGTGTTTGTGTATATGTGGGTGTATGTTTGTGTGTGGGTGTATGAGAGTGTTTGTGTGTGAGTATGACAGTGTTTGTGTTTGTGTGTATGAGTGTTTGTGTGTGTATTTGTGTGTGTGTATGAGTTTGTGTGTGTAAAATACATCACATTTTGATATTACAGAAAAAATAAGTCAGATGAATGGTTAGGGTTTCTGTGTAGTGATGGCACTATATAGTCTCTATACAGGGAGTGCAGAATTATTAGGCAAATGAGTATTTTGACCACATCATTCTCTTTATGCATGTTGTCTTACTCCAAGCTGTATAGGCTCGAAAGCCTACTACCAATTAAGCATATTAGGTGATGTGCATCTCTGTAATGAGAACGGGTGTGGTCTAATGACATTAACACCCTATATCAGGTGTGCATAATTATTAGGCAACTTCCTTTCCTTTGGCAAAATGGGTCAAAAGAAGGACTTGACAGGCTCAGAAAAGTCAAAAATAGTGAGATATCTTGCAGAGGGATGCAGCACTCTTAAAATTGCAAAGCTTCTGAAGCGTGATCATCGAACAATCAAGCGTTTCATTCAAAATAGTCAACAGCGTCGCAAGAAGCGTGTGGAAAAACCAAGGAGCAAAATAACTGCCCATGAACTGAGAAAAGTCAAGCGTGCAGCTGCCAAGATGCCACTTGCCACCAGTTTGGCCATATTTCAGAGCTGCAACATCACTGGAGTGCCCAAAAGCACAAGGTGTGCAATACTCAGAGACATGGCCAAGGTAAGAAAGGCTGAAAGAAGACCACCACTGAACAAGACACACAAGCTGAAATGTCAAGACTGGGCCAAGAAATATCTCAAGACTGATTTTTCTAAGGTTTTATGGACTGATGAAATGAGAGTGAGTCTTGATGGGCCAGATGGATGGGCCCGTGGCTGGATTGGTAAAGGGCAGAGAGCTCCAGTCCGACTCAGACGCCAGCAAGGTGGAGGTGGAGTACTAGTTTGGGCTGGTATCATCAAAGATGAGCTTGTGGGGCCTTTTCGGGTTGAGGATGGAGTCAAGCTCAACTCCCAGTCCTACTGCCAGTTTCTGGAAGACACCTTCTTCAAGCAGTGGTACAGGAAGAAGTCTGCATCCTTCAAGAAAAACATGATTTTCATGCAGGACAATGCTCCATCACACGCGTCCAAGTACTCCACAGCGTGGCTGGCAAGAAAGGGTATAAAAGAAGAAAATCTATTGACATGGCCTCCTTGTTCACCTGATCTGAACCCCATTGAGAACCTGTGGTCCATCATCAAATGTGAGATTTACAAGGAGGGAAAACAGTACACCTCTCTGAACAGTGTCTGGGAGGCTGTGGTTGCTGCTGCACGCAATGTTGATGGTGAACAGATCAAAACACTGACAGAATCCATGGATGGCAGGCTTTTGAGTGTCCTTGCAAAGAAAGGTGGCTATATTGGTCACTGATTTGTTTTTGTTTTGTTTTTGAATGTCAGAAATGTATATTTGTGAATGTTGAGATGTTATATTGGTTTCACTGGTAAAAATAAATAATTGAAATGGGTATATATTTGTTTTTTGTTAAGTTGCCTAATAATTATGCACAGTAATAGTCACCTGCACACACAGATATCCCCCTAAAATAGCTATAACTAAAAACAAACTAAAAACTACTTCCAAAACTATTCAGCTTTGATATTAATGAGTTTTTTGGGTTCATTGAGAACATGGTTGTTGTTCAATAATAAAATTAATCCTCAAAAATACAACTTGCCTAATAATTCTGCACTCCCTGTAATTAAAACTAAATACAATAGTTAGCTATGGCATGTTTCATAACATCTCTAAAACATTTTATCAAGAAGCAGTAATAAGGTATCTAAATAGCCAAGGAGGTAGCAAAATGTATTTTTGATTCAGTAGCCAGTCCCTTCAGAGCACCTGGTCTAATGCCATTCCACTAATGGAAACACAGCCATACTCATTATTTTACAGAGATTATGGCTATGTTGAAATCTAAGTTTCTCCTATTGCATCTCCTCTGCTGAGGCCATTTAGCAATAGCAACAGGTATAAATGTGCTACTAGAATGAGCAAACAATGGGTTTGTAGAATATAACATTTCTAGGCTTCTGAAGTCTGGTAAGTCTGCACTTACAATTCTCAAAAGAGCAGGAAAACCCATATTTTTTAGAATTAAATTACATGATAATGTAACAAATTAAATAACAAAAGTATTTAGCAAAGTTTGTTTACTACACATAATTAAACAACTTATATAATAATTTCAAAGTGTTTGTTACTTTAAATGGATATAAAACCCATTTTTTTTCTATCATGTTTCAGATAGAGCATACAATTTTAAGCAACTTTCAAATTTGCTCCTATTATCAATTTTCTTCGTTCTAATGGTATCTTTAGTTGAAAAAGCAGGAATGTATGCTTAGAAGACAGCCCATTTTTGGTTCAGCACCCTAGCTAGCGCTCGCTAATTGGTGGCTACATTTAGTCACCAATTAGCAAGCGCTAACCAGGTGCTGAACCAAAAATGGGCCAGCTCCTAAGCATACATTCATGCTTTTTGAAATAAAGATACCAAGAAAACGAAGAAAAATTGATAACAGGAGTCAATTGGAAAGTTGCTTAAAATTGCCTTGCTCTCTCTGAATAATGAAATAAAAAATGTGTGTTTTATATCCCTTTAAACGTTTTTGGGGCATTACATTTTGAGTTTAATGTCCCTTTAAAAAAAAAAATAAGAAGACCCTATCAGAGACTCAGTTACCTGCAGGCCGTATTGCTTTGATTCCAGATTTGCCGGTTTTGTTCTTCCATGAGAGATGCAAAATAAATAAAACTCATGAATCAGCACAGGAAACCAGGACAATCTCAAAAAAAATCTAATTCACACACTGGACATAGCTGCTAGCTGCAACTCTTGTAAAAGGCAACAGGCGCTCCAGATTGCAGATCTCATGCCACAAGTAAATAATAAAAACAAAGGTCTGGCCTGAATGAGCTAAGCATCTGCCTTATTTACATTAAAAACAAATAATTGTTGTAGCCAGGGATCCTCCCCCAGATAGAATATTGTCTCTCATCTGTGAAATGTTAGCGATATCTACTTAAAGGGACAGTCAAGTCCAAAAAATACTTTCATGTTTCAAATAGGGAATGTAATTTTAAACAACTTTCCAATTTACTTTGATCACCAATTTTGCTTTGTTTTCTTGGTATTCTTAGTTAAAAGCTAAACCTAGGAAGGCTCATATGATAATGTCTAAGACCTTAAAGGTCGCCTCTTATTACATGCTTTTTTATTTGCTTTTCAGAACAGGGGAGAGCTAGTTCATGTCAGTCATATACATAACATTGTGATCAGGCCCGTGGCTTGTGGCAGACACTGCACTAATTGGCTAAAATGAAAGTCAGTAGATAATAAATAAAATGTGATCAGGGGCTGTCAGAAGATGCTTAGATACAAGTTAATCACAGAGGTAAAAAGTGTATTAATATAATTGTGTTGGTTATGCAAAACTGGGGAATGGGTAATAAAGCGATTATCTATCTTTTTAAACAACAAAAATTCTGGTGTTGACTGTCCCTTTAAGGGACAATGTACACCAATTTTCGTAAAACTGCATGTAGTATACACTTCTATAAACAAGAATATGCACAGATGCTGATATAAAAATCCAGTATGAAATATGTTCAAAACGTACTTAGATGCTACCAGTTTAGGATGGGACACTCATTGAAAAGGGCTGAAAAGCAGGAACAGCAGACCCCCCCCCCCTTCTCTGCAAATGAAAAGACCCATTATACAAACAAGAGCAAGCAGGAGTCTGTAGACTTCAGTCTGCATCTGATACTTTGGGGCGTGGTTAGGAGTCTGAAAATCAGCACAATGTTATTAAAAAAAATAAGCAAAAATATAAATTGTTACAAAAACACTCCCAGATGGGATAAATAAATGGATCATCTAACAAACATTTATGCAACGAAAAATGTAGCGTACAATGTCCCTTTAAAGGGACATGAAACTCAAAATTTTTCTTTCATGATTAAGATAGCGCATGCAATTGTAATCAACTTTCTACTTAAGAAATTTACAAATTTTTTTTTTTTACGAAACACACATTGTAAATAAAAGTTGTTTAACCTCTTATACTCTCTTATACGCTTTAACACAGTTAGTACGGCATGTAACATCCTACCTTATATGGCGTCCTGCAGCCTCCCCACTTTTACGCAATCAAGAATCGGACAGGGGGGTGCCTAGCATTGTGAGCAGTTCCCCCGTCATCCGATCTGGCCTTGAAATCACATAATCGCACCCACAATCTCAGGATTTCATTTTAACAGCAAGTGTTTACATCGTAACTTCGCTTTGATCTAAGCACTTGCACCCCGGCATGAAGGGGTTAAATTCAAACGACAACTGCTGTGTTGCTTTTGCACTTCCTACTATGGGGCTGATTTAAGAAGCTCCATATCGGCCCCAATGCTTCTGTTTCCGCGCTAGCCTTCAGGCTCGCCGGTACAGGAGTTAAGAAGCAGCGGTCTTAAGACCACTGCTCTTTAACTAGTACGCCTCCTCTGAGGCTGTGGACATCAATCCACCCGTTCGAATACGATCGGGTTGATTGACACCCCCTGCTAGCGGCTGCAAATGTGCAGGGGGCAGCATTGCACAAGCAGTTCACCAGAATTACATAAAAATTATGTTGTTTCATTATAGTTTTAAAGTTATACCAGAAAATTACAGATTTCGTTTTAAACCATTAGACTAACATAAATAGATCATTATGAAATTATTGGGAGGTGAGCTACCTCCAAATTTCTGCTGTAGTTTATGGGAAGTAGTAAAATAATAATTAACTTAAAGGGACATGTAACCCGATTTCTTTTTTATTTCTTTCATGATTTAGGTAGAACATACAATTTTAAACAACTTTCCAGTTTACTTTTATTATCAAATTTGTTTCATTCTCTTGGTATAATTTGTTGAAGGAGCAGCAACACTTCTAATTTCTAACTGAACACTTGGGTGAGCCAATGACAATATGTATATATACACAGCCACCAATCAGCAGCTAGAACCTAGGTTCTTTGCTGCTCCTGAGATTATCTAGATAAACCTCTTAGCAAAGGTTAACAAGAGAATGAAGCAAATTAAATAATAGAAGTAAATTGGAAAGTTGTTTAAAATTCTATGCTCTGACTAAGTCAAGAATGTCTAATTATGACTTTACTGTCCCTTTAATAGCAATTTGAATAGTTTGAATTAAATGTATACTAAACCCAATTTTTTTTCTTTCATGATTCAGATAGAGCATGCAATTTTATGAAACTTTCTAATTTACTCCTATTATCAATTTTTCTTTGTTCTCTTGCTATCTTTATTTAAAAAGCAGGAATTAGCCGGCCCACCTTGCAGGTTTAATTTTTTTACTGCTAGCCCCTCTCTTGTCACACTTAGCTCCTTGTGCAGATCTATTCCTTTCCAAACAATTCACTGAATTTCTTTAAACTTATCACTTAAAGGATCATTAAATAAAGTATAATTGCATAATAAACAAATACGTCACAGCACTTACTTCAAATGAGTAGTAGGTTTTTTTCTTGCAAATTTCAAAGTTAATTCCATATTACATCACCCTGTACCATAGAAAAATAAAATTTGACGGTAGATAAGAACCAAAAAGGCCCATCTAAAGTGCCCATATTACATTTTACTTTTTTCTTAGGATAGACTTATGTATGTCCCAGGCATTTTTGAATTCCTTTACAGTCTTTGAGGCCTATCTATCAAGCTCCGAATGGAGCTTGATGCCCCGTGTTTCTGGCGAGCCTGCTCTTGTGAGCTGCTGGTGCAATGCTGAATACGGAGAGCGTATTGATCTCCGTATTCAGCGAGGTCTGGCGGACCTGATCCGCACTGTCGGATCAGGTCCGCCAGACTTTGGTAAATAGAGGCCAGAGTGTTTACCACCTCAATTGGACATTTGTTTCAAGAATCCACCACCCTTTCTGTAAAAATATGCTCCGCCACATTTCTCCTGAATCTGCCACCCTCTAACTTAAGATTGTGACCCCTTGTTTTGGTATTTGTTTTTGTGCAAAATGCTTTCAGCTTCCACTTTATTAAAAGGATACTAACCCCAATTTTCTTTCTTTCCTGATTCAGATAGAGCATTCAACTTTCTAATTTACTCCTATTACCAATTTTTCTTTGTTCTACATTTAGAAACCAATTAGCAAGCCCAGGTGCTGAACCAAAAATGGGTCAGTTCTTAAGCTTACATTCCTGCTTTTTCATATAAAGATAGCAAGAGAACGAAGACAATTTGACAATAGGAATAAATTAGAAAGTTGCTTAAAATTGCATGCGCTATCTGAATCGTGAAAGAAAAACATTTGGTTTAATATCCCTTTAAGTCCCTTCATATATTTTGAAGGATTTTACCATGTCACCTCTTTCCCTTCTCTCCTCTAAACTATACATATTTAGGTCATAGAGCCTTTCTTTGTGCCATGTGACAGCCATCAGCTAATCACAAAACACACATATGGTTATATTCTTTGCACTCGTGCAAATGCTTAGTAGGAGAGGGAGCCTCAAAAAGTGTGCATATAAAAAGATTGTGCATGTGACGGACTGCCTGGTACCCCGAATGAGTACCTCCATCAGAACACTTCCCTTGTCCTGGACATGCCTTTATCCAGAGAAATACCTCCTGGTATCCCCTGTTGACCGCAGTCTAAAGTTCGAGAGGTGAACAGAACTCAGGCAACACTCAGGTTTCTGAACACAAAATGAACACTTTATTAAAAAGCAGCAGACATGAGAGAAGAGTAATACCCATGAGTAATGGATCGTGTACTCTAACACCATGAAATAAACTAATTTATCAGATAAGCATAACAATTATTTTTGGGTTTCAATTGCAAAATTAGTTTGCTAACAGAATGACTGTGGCTAGCTAGGATACTCCAGTAACCAGCTTGGATTGGACCCTAAAGATAAGGCAAGTGGAAGGTGGAGTTTGGCTTTTAGAAAAAAAAAGTTGCAGGGGCGGAGCCGGCCATCGGAGAATATGGCCGCAATAGCTTAAAGCTCCGTGAAAGATCTATCAGGTGGGTGCTAAAAACAACTTAAAAGAGCGAGAACAAGGATGGAAATACTGGCTATATGTGACTAAAACACCCGGTGAGCAAGCGAAGGAGAAAAATCAAGGCAACAACACCGCTTCTAATATCGCCAGTCCCGAGGTAATCCTCATCCGCGGCAAGCATCAGAGTACAACCCGAGGCTAGGCCTACGCTACAGAGTTGCTCCGGAGAGGACATTGAAGTTTATAACAGCGGACATATATAGACCGGCCCGGAGGTAATCAGTAATTAAGAGAGACTCTGTGCGAGGTGAGACAGTTATTAGGAGACTAACTTTAATCTGAAAAGGGAGTGAAGAGGCTGTCAACAACCCTTTCTAGCCACTGTTGAACACCATATATTATAAATTGATAGTAACGGCCACTGCACATAAAACTAATTTGGCTACAACACCGAACTTGTTTGTTTAACGCAGTGATTAATATACATAGACTGACTGAAATACCACAAGGCCCTGTGATAATAATATTAACTGCGTCACTGCATCCTGTCAGGATACCAGGGGAGGAAATCATTTGCAGACTGCAACTCTCACTATGACAAGTAAGCGCCTGCAGCGCGTGGACAAGCACCCTAAAGGGCCAAATATAAATGGGGGAAAGCTGAACAATTTCTTTAAACCCTGTGAAACAGCTTCCTCTGAAGACCCTGACCCCTCTATGCTGACTGAAATAGGAGACAAAGACAGTCCATCACTGAATATGGGAGGCAATGATAATAATAGCAGTATAACAAGGGCTGATCTGAAGGCTCTACCCTCTAAGGAGGATTTCTCTTCGTTCATGAATCAAGTTAGCAGGGTTATAAAAGAAGGCCTGGCAGACATTAAAAAAGATGTGGCAGATTTGGGGAATAGGGTTATACAAATAGAGGAGCAGGTGGAGGAAAACACACAATCAGCCATGTCCATGACCACAGAGCTACAATACCAAAATTTGACCATTATACAGCTGCAAGAACAGGTGGAGGACCTAGACAATAGAGGTCGCCGCCAAAACCTACGAATTCGTGGGGTTCCAGAGGATATTCAAGCTGCTCAGATCCCATCATATCTTCAAAACCTATTCAAATTCCTACTACAAACAGAAGGAGATGAGAGAGTCAGCCTGGATAGAGCGCATAGGGCATTAAGACCTAAGCCCTCAGCAACAGCACCTCCCAGAGATATCATACTTAGGTGCCACAAGTACTCAGATAAAGAAAGAATAATACAGGCGGCCAGAAAGCAAACACCAATAACCTTTGGAGAAGACTCACTTCAGATCTTTGCAGACCTTAGCCCTATCACTCTGGCAAAAAGAAAAGAAGCGAGATACTTAACATTACACCTGAGAGACTTAAATATACCCTATAGATGGGGATTTCCCTTCTCAATCAGAGTCAACAAGGGTGACAAGACCTACATTTACAAAGATGCGGAGGATTTGGAGCAGTTTTGCGCTCAATTGAACATTCCCCAGCCTGCTCTACCAAGGCTCACAGATGACAGAAATGATCGACATTTACAAAAAACATCAGTTCCTAAGCCACAAAGACAGGAATGGTCTCTGGTGGCGAAGAAGAGACGAAAACCATCTGCTCCTCAAGCAGACACACCGGGTCATTCACGGGACTCATCCTGAACATTAGTATTAATCACCAGTGTGAAAGAATAAGTATTATCTCTTGCTCAAAAATATAGAGTTCTGAATTGATAACCCTAATTAGTTGTTATTTTACAAATGTTATGCTTACTATTCAATTAGCCCACCTAGAGAGATTGGCATCTCTGAGTGCCTACTAACCCCCCCCATTTTCTCACGGAGTTGGATATGGATGTAGCGATCACCGGGGTCACCATGCTGGCCTGGTGGTTGTTCCATAGGCTAATTCCCTTGGTTAAAGAATTGTTTAGTTTACTGTGTTTTCATTCTATTTACTGTTGTGTATGTTCTAACTTTGTGCTCACATTTTCTAGTGTACCAACCGCTGGCAGTATGTGCCTTTTGCTTATCTCATCAAGCATCTTCTTTTTCTATATAACCCTTTGTGTTCAGGAGGGGACCTCCGGGGCAATTCAGGTAAGCTCAAAAAACCACTACAGTTCACACATTAGACACCAGGAGAATGGCTGACCCTCTGATTAATATTGTTAAGCAAAACGTTAAGGGATTAAACTCTCCCACAAAACGCTCCATAGCCATGAAAGCTTTAGCGAAACATAAAGATTCTATAATATTTTTGCAGGAGACTCACTTCGTTAATGGGAAGGAACCCAAATTTAAATCAAAAGATTTCCCAACGGGATATTTTAATTCTCATAGTGCTAAAAAGAATGGGGTGGGAATTCTGTTTCATAGGAGTATACACTTTCAATTACTAAATAAATTAATTGACGCAGAGGGTAGAATCCTTCTGTTAGTGGGGCTCTTATACAACAAACCAATCACAATAGTAAATGTCTACGCCCCCAATAGCAGACGGCAAACATTTTACAAACACCTTCTAGACTTAGTCTTAGAACACAAGAAAGGTCTTCTGATATTGGGAGGAGATATGAATGTGACAATAGACTCCACACTGGACACTTCTACAGGTTCACCCCTCTCTGACACGAGACCTCCGAACGCAGTCCTTAAATGCTTAGAGGTCCTAGGATTATTAGATTCCTGGCGCATCTTACACCCTACTCAGAGGAATTACACGTTCTATTCCCACCCATGGTCGCTATACACTCGTATTGACCACCTCTACTTAGACAGGGCATACATTTCACAACTTAGGGAAGCAGACATAACACCCACGGTTTGGTCAGACCACTCAGCGGTTTCCATGCAGCTGGTCTGGCCAAACAAGCCGAATACACAATTCCTGTGGAGAATGGATAATTCCCTACTCCACAACCCAACCTCAGAAAAACGCATTTACCAAGCATTGACGGAATACTTCCAAGTTAACCAGACACCGGGGATGGCTCCAGAATGCTTGTGGGAGGCACACAAAGCAGTGATCAGGGGGGAATGTATTAAACTGTCAGCTCACAGAAGGAGGTTGTACAATTCTGAAATAAACAGATTAACTTCTCAAATATACCACTTAGAACTACAACATAAAAATAATCCCAAGGGACAAACAGAATATGTTCACCTAATGAAGAGCAGGCAAGAACTAAATGCCATTTTAACGAAAGAATCACAAAGGAAAGCCCTCTCACTTAGAAAGACGTACTTTTATGAGAGTAACAGGGCAGGCCCTTTCTTAGCAAAATTACTAAAGGCCCAAACAAGAGCTTCCCAAATAGATAAACTCCACACCCCGGATAACAGACCTATATACGACAGCAAAGAAATAGCTAACCTCTTTGGGGACTATTATGCTAGCAGTTCAAAGTAGAAAATAGGAGCACCGGCACTGTATAGAGTTAAAAATTCCAATTTTATTTATAGCACCTTAGTGTCTTTAAAATCTTGTTTCAAGCTGGGCACAAACAGATAAATGACATAGGACTGTCTGATGACAACAGCCTTACATGTTTCGGCTTAGAAAGCCGTCCTCATAAGCTGCTGTCCAGTATACTAAAACTGACACTTTTAAAAGCAACAGACTAATCCAATTGGTTATAACCTAATTGTCAAATATATTACACCTGTTGGTTTATCCACATTGCAGATATTTTAACCCTTTATTTCCCCTATCTTGTAAGCAGTTTAGAAGTGCAGAATTGTACTCATATGTATAAATGTATACCTATTTTCTGGGACTTTGGCAACAATAGTGATATATTTAGTAAACATCTTATTCTATTTCTAATCACTTCAGATGAGCTATATCTGCTTGTTTCTCCTATCTAAAGTTTAATGTCAATATAATTTTGGTTTTAATTTTAGTCTAATTTTATTAGACATATGCTTGACGGTTTACCTAATTTATGTTGCTTCTGTTAAGAATTATTTCCTTGCTATTCAAAATGCATAAATTTCAGATGTTAAAGGGAACCAAACAAGTACACATATTTTTCCAATCTATGATAATTCTCTATAAAAACTTTTTCAATGTTATTCTAAGTGTAAAGAGGAATTCTGTTAGACATTATTTTTGGTGATGTATCTATTTCTATTTAAAGAAAGCCTTACTAATCTATCATTGCCAAAAGTTCATAAGGTCATACTCTGAGTTAAAGCCATTTGGCACCCTGGTCTTTAACTTAAAAATCCAAAATACTTCCTGTCTACCTAGAATTGTTTCTCTATCCCCACCATTCTTTTGTGGAGGGATTCTTTCTATAGCGGTCCATGTGAAGCTACTGGTGTCCTGATTGTGAACTGTAACAAAATGTTGTACTAGTGGTGTACTAGCTAACCCAATTCTTATGGATGAAAGATGTTCCCTTATCCTGGTTCTGACCTCTCTAATTGTGAGCCCTACATACTGTTTTTGACAATCTCTACAGGTTATAAGGTAAATAATAAACGTGGACCTGCAGTTCATACACATATATTTCTGATACTCTTGTCCTGTGTGTGTGGAGATGAAGCTTGCCCCTGTGTCTACCTTTGCACAGGCCACACAATTAATATAGTGGCATCTATACATGCCTCTAGATGTCAACCAAGATGAGTCTTGTGTCAATTCCTTACTGGGTAATTTCGTTGGTGAAACCATGTTTCCTATGCTCATATTTCTTTTATATGCAAACCTGCAATCCTTAATATTGATATCTGCTAGACCATCATCCGCTCTTAAAAGAGGGAGATGTTTCCTTATTATATTGCAAATATTAGAGTATTGACTACTGTATGTAGTTACAAACAATAAGTCATTGGAATGAGGTTTCCTTTCTTTACCCCTCTTCTCTTTTTTTAATAAGTCATTTCTGTTCAATTTTATTACAGATTCTTTCGCTGATTCTATGAGATTTCTCTGATACCCTCTCTGTTTTAACCTCTCTGTTAATAAAGTGGATTGTTCAAGGTAACTGTTATCATCAGAGCAATTCCGTTTGAGTCGTGTGTACTGTCCTTTTGCTATCCCTCTAAATGTGCTCACTGGATGACAACTTGATGCATGTAGCAAAGTGTTGCCAGCTATGGGCTTTCTATATACTGTTGATTTAACAAGTTTCCCTTTTGTTCCACTGAGTGTAACATCCAGATAGTTAATCTGTTTACTGTCATGTTCTGAGGTAAATCTTAAACCTACATTGTTTGTGTTCAAACCTTCTACAAACATTTCCATTTTCTCTTGGTCTCCTTGCCAAATGAAAAGCAGGTCATCTATGAAGCGTTTGTATATCACTATATTCTCCCTGTATGGGTTTCCATCTCCAAATATGCTGCACCGCTCCCACCAACCCAAAAATAGGTTGGCATATGAGGGCGCAAACTTTGCCCCCATGGCAGTGCCGCATACTTGGAGATAGAAAACCCCCTCAAAAGAGAAATAATTGTGTTTCAAAAGGAAATCTGTAACTCTTACAACAAATTCACAGTAGTCTGAGTTGTTACCATAATACTTTTTCATGAAAAAGGCTATTGCTTGTAATCCACACTCGTGTGGTATTGAGGAATAGAGTGATTGGACGTCCACTGTAAGCCAAGTGAACTTGTCATTCCACTCTATATCTGAAACTATCTGTAATATATGTTTTGTATCTTTTACATGGCTCCAAAGGTCTAAAACCATTGGTTGTAGAATATTATCTAGCCATTCTGACAGATGTTCTGAAAATGACCCTATTCCACTAACTATTGGTCTTCCTACCACATTCTCTGTACTCTTATGTACTTTTGGCAAGTGATTAAATGTGGGTATTTTTGGATTGGTAACCAGTAAGTACTCACTTGTGTCTGAGTCAATGAAGCCCATTTCAACACCATCATCAACTAAATCCCTTAGCTTTTTATTAAAGATTTTAGTAGGATCGTTAGTTAGTGTCCTATAGTTTAATGGATTATTCAGTTGTCTTAGTGCTTCTTTAACAAAATCATCCCTATTCTGAACCACTACTGTGCCTCCTTTATCTGCGGCACGTATCACCAAATCTTTATTCTGTGCCAATTTTTTCAATACTTCTTTTTCATTGTATGTTAAGTTATATTTGGTGTTAGTCTGAGTATAATATAACTTCGTCAAATCATGTTCCACCCTATTCTGGAACTTTTCTATTATATTCCCTCTGCTCTGTATCGGGTAAAAAGTGGACTTTTTCTTAAATTTAGGAGTGCACAGTCGTGTTTCATAATTAGGCATAGAATTAGAGAGAGAGTTGGAATTAGAGCCTATGAGAGGATCAGAATCAAAATCAAAAGTCGGATTGGAAATAGGGTAGAGACTATGGATAGACCCATCCTCAACACTTTCTTCTGCTAGAGTTTCCAATGTATTCAAGTCACATAAATGCTGAAAATTTGATTCACTTCCAATTACAGAGCTAGGCTGAACAACCATGCTCTCATGTGGCTGGGATTCATTGGAAATATGTTTATTCATAAAAAAATGCTTTTTTAAAGTTAGTTTTCTAATCAGCTTATTCACATCCAATAATGTGTCAAATAGATTAAATGAGCTGGTGGGAACAAAGCCCAAACCTAATCCTAGCAGCTTTAATTCCACATCATTCAGTGAATAATCTGATAGATTAATAACATTGATACTTGGAGAACTAATTGTAACATCTACTCCTGGTAATGTGTTCGTCTCTGTTGTGTCCTGCGAGGATATCTCCCTCTTGTTGAACCTGTGGTATCTCGCCCCCCCCCCGTCTTGTTTGGGCTGGGTGATGCAAAAAACCTGATTCATTTCAGTTCTCTCAATGTTATCTGGATTATTAATCAGATTACCTCCACTAGGAACTGATTCTAGTATTGGTGTACTGTACTTAGATTTAGCGCTTTTTTGGGTATTTTTTAGTATTGACACTGGTTGTTGTGTATTCACTTTAGGTGTAGCTACCTGTAATTGAATGTTTTCTAATGGTGTGGTTATTTGTTGAATGTGACCTACTTTCCCTATCTGTTGTTGATCATAGTGATAGTTACTCACAACCTGGCTATTCTGATGGTTGCTCACATTCTGGCTGCTCTGCACAATATGCCTTGTGTCTTCTTCTCCCCCAGAGAATGAACTATCTCCTGTTCCTTCTGTTTCACTATCTGAGAATTGAATATGTCTTCCACTTCTACCTCTTCCCCTGTGTCTACGACCTCTACCCCTGCCTCTGTTGCCAAAATTATTCCTTTGGTTAAAGTCCCGTCTGGTTTGAAATCTCTCTTTTCTATTCCAGACATAGACCATATTATTCGTATAATCTAATTGATCTCTAACGAATTTTGAATGTTTCCTGTCTAATAATACCTTTTTGGCTTCAGCCACAATATCATGCAAGGTTTGGTCAAATACAGGATAATTAGCATGTTCACTTCTAATATTCAATTCATCTTGTATAAGAGTTATCACATTTTTTACACTAAGCAGTTGGTTTGTCTTGTACTGTATCAATAGTTGCATCAACCTGAACGAACAATCAGATAAAACATCATTCCATTGGTTAATAAAAGCTCTATCATCTGTTAAAAATGTAGGATATTTGTTTAAACATAAACCTCTAGGTATAATATTGAGTTTACTATAATTTTCCAATGTCCAAATGTCCCACTTTAACTTATTTTCTCGTATTAAATTAGACTCCATTTCCTCAAATAATGCAGAAAGTGTGTGTTTGGATCTGTCCATAGAAAATATAGTTTCACACTCAGGGTTAATATCCCTTTCCTGTGCACTTCTTAATGAAAAGAAAGTTAAGGGTCTTACTGCAATCTCCATTTGTGCCTCCATGTTTCAGGACAAAGCAAAAGGTAGCAGCCTCCTTAGAAATGTTTTTGCTGTTTTAAAAAAGCGTTACCCCAACGCTATATAATAAACAAATGGTCAACCGGAAAATAACAGCAAAAAACACATCCGTGGCTGGTATATTCAAAGTTATCTAATGTGGCTCATAGCCCAAGCAGAGGTAAATTCTGAGCGTGTGTTCAACCTGTTAGTGACAAAAAATAAAGGGTTAAAATATCTGCAATGTGGATAAACCAACAGGTGTAATATATTTGACAATTAGGTTATAACCAATTGGATTAGTCTGTTGCTTTTAAAAGTGTCAGTTTTAGCATACTGGACAGCAGCTTATGAGGACGGCTTTCTAAGCCGAAACATGTAAGGCTGTTGTCATCAGACAGTCCTATGTCATTTATCTGTTTGTGCCCAGCTTGAAACAAGATTTTAAAGACACTAAGGTGTTATAAATAAAATTGGAATTTTTAACTCTATACAGTGCCGGTGCTCCTATTTTCTACTTTGAACTGCTATTGAACTTTACCCACAGTGAGCACGGCAGCTTTTTGAGTTTCAGAAGCGGTTTCAGGACTATTCTTATCCGGCAAAGGATTCCGGAACAAGCAAATGCAGAGGTGAGCAGAACGTCATCAGACGCATCAGAGGCGTAACCGCGCCCCCTATTGCGACGAGCAGCTGAGGAGGGTATGGTAGGCTGAATGGAGAACGCTGAGGTGTACAAGAAGGTACCGGCCAAGATCCGAGAGAGGATTGTTGCAGCGTAGGGACTATTATGCTAAGCTATATAACTTAGATTCAGACACCTCTCCAGAACATCAGAATCGAATGAGAGAATATATCGAACAGGCTAATCTCCCTAAATTGACTCAAACACAAATTGACAAATTGGATAGCCCCATATCAAAACAAGAAATACTAAAAACAATAAAAGAGCTCCCCACAGGTAAAAGTCCAGGACCGGACGGTTTTACTAACATCTATTACAAGAAGTTCAGGCACATTTTAGCTCCCCATCTCCTATCTCTTTTTCACACACTGGACGAGACAAACAGTCTGCCCACTAATTCATTATTGGCGCATATAACAGTAATACCCAAACCAGGTAAAACTACAACGGACCCAAGCAATTATCGCCCAATATCACTCCTAAACACAGATGTAAAGATATGGGGGAAGATACTATCAAATAGACTTAATGAAATTATACAAGACATAATCCATACAGATCAGGTAGGATTTGTCCCTAGGAGAGAGGCAAGGGACAACACCATTAGAGTGTTGTCCTTAATGAATTATGCCAAACAAAATAACATACCAGCGGTTTTATTAGCTACGGATGCCGAAAAGGCGTTCGATCGTATAAATTGGGGATATCTAAAAGAAACGCTCTTAACGATCAGCTTAGGTCCTGCAATAATATTGCGAATATTCAGTCTATACACCTACCCTTCTGCCCAGATTAAAGTGAATGGAGTACTATTAGACACGTTTAAAATCAGAAATGGGACACGACAGGGCTGCCCGCTTTCCCCCACCCTATTCATATTAATGATGGAAGTGCTTGCAGCTAGAGTTAGAACAAACCCAAACATCCAAGGAATAACAATAGGCCCACATGATTTTAAAATTGCCCTATATGCGGATGACGTCCTTTTTACAATGACTTCCCCCTCACAGTCGATCCCTGCCACCTTGTCGGAAATCGCTGAATTTGGTCGTTATTCAAACTTTAAGATAAACTTACAGAAATCAGAAATTCTTAACATTTCCCTTCCCCAATTAACATTTAGGAATCTATCATCCATCTGCCCTCTTCAGTTCCAATTTAAAACGTTGAAATACCTTGGTATTCAGCTGTCACCGGACAAAAAAGTTTTATTTGAGAATAATTATGCCCCCCTGTTACATAGCGTTTCGCGTGATTTACAACACTGGGCGACCAAACCCATCTCATGGTGGGGAAGGATTCAGTGCATAAAAATGACAACTCTCCCAAGAATATTGTATGTTATGCAGACACTTCCTATGACCCTCCCAAAATGGTATCAGGCCAGACTACAAAAACACATCAACACTTTCATATGGGGAACAAGCAAACCCAGGATCAACAAAGAAACAATGTACAGAACCCTGGCCAATGGAGGCCTGGGCGTCCCCTGTGTCTCAGTATATTTGGAAGCTGTCACATTACAGAGGGTATTAGACTGGCATGGAGCGAGGGAATCAAAGGCTTGGGTAGCAATCGACTCGCATATACTGAAGGTCCCCAGGGTGGGTACACTATGTTGGATACCGAAACATCTAAGGCCCCCACAATGTATGAACCTAGAGATACATAGACAGATGTTTGACTCTTGGGACAAAATAACTGCCACAAAACCACATATCACAGGGATTAGATCACCCTTGTTCCCTATTCCCACCAACGCAGAATTAATAGGGGGTTTGGATAGCGGACAACAACGTCTGACGGAATGGGGCTTTACAACACCATTAAGAGACTTTACACTGAATCGGAAACTTAAACCCAGGGAGGATATCAGAAACATTGCAAACGGTAACTATGCGAGGTGGCTCAAATACCATCAGTTAGCTCACTTTATTCACACATCCCCTCACAGAGCTGACTACCTGAGAGATCTGACAGCCTTTGAGCAATTGTGCCTCAAAGAAGAGACAGCACCACACTCTCTATCACTTTCAAGAAAACTGTTACAGACGCCGCAAACTACACAGCTTCCTACATATACCACAAAATGGCATCACGACATGGACATAGAAATAGGAACAGAGGACTGGATAAAGATATTTAAAAACACAAAAAAATCCTCCACATCCCCACAAATAATAGAGCTTAATACTAAAGTTATGATGCGATGGTATCTGACACCGGCGAGGTTACATTCGATTTACCCAGGTGCGAGTGATGGGTGTTGGAGAGGATGTGGGCAGAGAGGGAGTTATATACACATGTGGTGGGAGTGCGACAGAGTTAGGCCTTTGTGGGAAGGTATAGAGACGCATTTTAGAAGAATACTGCCAGATAGTTTCAGATTGACACATAACATAGCTTTACTTAATGTTAAACCAAACATCACATGTACACTGAGACTCACATTATTGCAAATGGGACTAAATGGTGCCAAGGCCCTGATTGCACACAAATGGAAATCTCCAGACATTCCCTCTATTCCAGTATGGAGGATGAAAGTGTCTAGTCTCCTGTCCTTAGAGGAATATGGCTATGTAAAAAGACATAAATTAAATACTTTAGCTGACATACGCTTCATCTGGGAGGAATCACTACCACCATCACAGAGAAGATTAATAGGATAGTCGAAGCTCCGGAGGTCCTCGCCTATATACCCTATCTCCCCCTTGCATACATTATCTAATGTTATATGAATCAGATGTTAACTGAAGAAATTTTTCATCTATAAGACCTACACATGCCTCTGGGTATTCTACTTAGAGAAATTGGTGAGATATTGGATTCAGAGACAATTTATCTTGCACTAGTGAGCACAGGAAAAAGCTGTGAAAATGTTGTGTATTATTTTGTTTTATTTTACTTTGTTTGAAGTCATGTTCATTATCATCATCTGTACTAAATATCAAATTGCAGACTTTGAAGTAATGTCCGTAGAAACTTTATCTTGGCTTGTTGTCTGTATCGTTATATGTTTTACAATAAACAGATGTTATAAAAAAAAAAAAAAAGCAGCAGACATATTTATACACCCTGGCATCCCAGAGTCAAAGACATTCAGCATACAGAGGGAATTGGTTAAACCGTAAAACAAACATATGAACAATACATCACAAATATAAACAATTGTTTATTCACAGGTAAAAAACAGATTAACAAATTAACTTAAAGGGATATTAAACCCAATTCTTTTCTTTCATGATTCAGATAGAGCATGCAATTTTAAGCAACTTTCTAATTTACTCCTATTATCAACTTTTCTTCCTTCTCTTAGTATCTTTATTTAAAAAGCAGAAATGTATGTTTAAGAGCCTGGGTTGTACTTGCTTATTGGTGGCTAAATGTAGCTAACCAATCAGCAAGTGAAAGCCAGGTTCTGATACCAAGAGAAAAGAAAAATTGATAATAGGAGTAAATTAGAACATTGCTTACAATTGCATGCTCTATCTGAACCATGAAAGAAAAAAATGTGGGTTTACTATACCATTAATTAACTGTGGGAAAAAGTTTACTCAGAATATCTGATTTTGGGCAGTCTCTTTAAAGGGACAGTAAACCTTAAAAATAATGTTATATAATGCTGCACATAGTGCAGAATTATATAACATTATAGTAGCCAAACATTAAAAAACATAATTGTCACAGGAGCGAGCTGCACTTAGTCTTATGGCGCGGTCGGGCCGGGCTGTGACTATACAGCTGGCCCGATGCGCTGACTAAATATAACAGACCCGCTCAGCAGAGAGCGGGTCTGTGAAACAGCGTTTGTTTTTTTAAATTAATAGGGTACAATTATGTTTTTTAATGTTTGGCTACTATAATGTTATATAATTCTGCACTATGTGTAGAATTATATAACATTATTTTTAAGGTTTACTGTCCCTTTAACATAATCAGATCTGAAGTGTAAATAAAACAGCTCTTAAACATTCAAAACAGCTCTTATTAAAGGGACAGAATTTTTGTAGTTTTTAAAAGATAGATTAGGGGGGAACTTCCGGGTGGCGGCCATGATAGGTTGCACAATTTCACTCTGCTCCTGCATCCTATCTTCTTATGCTTGATCTACCTCTCCAGGTGGCTCCTCTGTTAACCACACAAGCAGATCTGCGATTTACTAAAGATCCCACATCGGATGAGACTAAAATTGTTATGATAGATGCAGAATTGAGCGCCCGGAGCTAAATCTAAGGTTGAGGCCTTCTATCAACCCCCCGGCGAGGCACCTCTGGGCCTTGTCGTTAGGCGGCATGCAGTGCTGATATACCTTGGCCACTAAGACACTCTATACAATCGGAAGATATTGCATACCTTATTCCTAACTAATATCTACTATTGCACCTTTGTTATGGAGATTCCTCCAAACTTCTGGGAGGAACTACGCACCTTGCTTGCTTCTCATCACGCAGCTTTGGAAGATAAGCTTTTTGCAGCATCTATCAGTAGCGCCACCGTGTCTACCCGGACACCCATACAGACTAATCCCTATGTAAGAGAGAGTGAGGGTGGTGGCGCTTTGGGGCCCCGCCGTCCACATCCCGCCTTCAAACTGTCAGTTGGTCTAGGGGAGTCGGAGTCTGAGGGAGTATCTGATCAGCCTGAAACAGTACTAGAGAGCAGAGGACCGATCACGCTAAAGAGCTCTCTCGGACTCCCCCAGGCTTACGTTGCTTATCCAGAAGTGCTGCGATTCACTGAACTGCAGAGTCAGAGAGATAAGGGTCATAACTTCTGAGTGCATCCAGCCCAGAAAAAGGAACATTCTTGTGGTAATCAACGGCTACGCGATACATACTCTCCTGCACCTATGAAAGAACCGCTTCTGCTTCTTCACTACGTACAATGGCTTCAGCTGGTTTTGAAGTGGCTCTGTTCATCCCTATATAAAATTTCATTGCCCCTCTGGTGGGATCCGGGCGGCCTGCTTGCCCTCCAAGTTTGGGCCTCAAGGTTCAAGTCGTGGGACTCTGATGACTAACTCCTACGGGACAGTGAGGCATGCATATTGACTTCTAAATCTCCAACAGAGGACTGTTAAACTAGTTTGTTGTGACTTTAAGCTTGGGGTAGGAAATTAGTCTTGCAGCTTATTAATCATGTACGGGATAGCTAGCAACTTACAGCCACTTTATTTTTAGCCTCTCACTCTTTGGTCGCTTTTGCTTTTATTTTACCTATGCCCTAGATCTCTAATGTAGGATAAGATATGTATATATACATTGCCCTCAAGTTCATATTTAGTACTTTATCCTGGTACCACCTAGTCAGATGGTTTAATATATTTTTGCTTTAAGTGCCCATCAAACATGTCAATATAGACCTGTTAGTATCAAGTTTCACTATGTTCCATATACACATTTATACAGGGAGGGCAGAATTATTAGGCAAATGAGTATTTTGACCACATCATCCTCTTTATGCATGTTGTCTTACTCCAAGCTGTATAGGCTCGAAAGCCTACTACCAATTAAGCATATTAGGTGATGTGCATCTCTGTAATGAGAAGGGGTGTGGTCTAATGACATTAACACCCTATATCAGGTGTGCATAATTATTAGGCAACTTCCTTTCCTTTGGCAAAATGGGTCAAAAGAAGGACTTGACAGGCTAAGAAAAGTCAAAAATAGTGAGATATCTTGCAGAGGGATGCAGCACTCTTAAAATTGCAAAGCTTCTGAAGCATGATCATCGAACAATCAAGCGTTTCATTCAAAATAGTCAACAGGGTCGCAAGAAGCGTGTGGAAAAACCAAGGCGCAAAATAACTGCCCATGAACTGAGAAAAGTCAAGCGTGCAGCTGCCAAGATGCCACTTGCCACCAGTTTGGCCATATTTCAGAGCTGCAACATCACTGGAGTGCCCAAAAGCACAAGGTGTGCAATACTCAGAGACATGGCCAAGGTAAGAAAGGCTGAAAGACGACCACCACTGAACAAGACACACAAGCTGAAACGTCAAGACTGGGCCAAGAAATATCTCAAGACTGATTTTTCTAAGGTTTTATGGACTGATGAAATGAGAGTGAGTCTTGATGGGCCAGATGGATGGGCCCGTGGCTGGATTGGTAAAGGGCAGAGAGCTCCAGTCCGACTCAGACGCCAGCAAGGTGGAGGTGGAGTACTGGTTTGGGCTGGTATCATCAAAGATGAGCTTGTGGGGCCTTTTCGGGTTGAGGATGGAGTCAAGCTCAACTCCCAGTCCTACTGCCAGTTTCTGGAAGACACCTTCTTCAAGCAGTGGTACAGGAAGAAGTCTGCATCCTTCAAGAAAAACATGATTTTCATGCAGGACTATGCTCCATCACACGCGTTCAAGTACTCCACAGCGTGGCTGGCAAGAAAGGGTATAAAAGAAGAAAATCTAATGACATGGCCTCCTTGTTCACCTGATCTGAACCCCATTGAGAACCTGTGGTCCATCATCAAATGTGAGATTTACAAGGAGGGAAAACAGTACACCTCTCTGAACAGTGTCTGGGAGGCTGTGGTTGCTGCTGCACGCAATGTTGATGGTGAACAGATCAAAACACTGACAGAATCCATGGATGGCAGGCTTTTGAGTGTCCTTGCAAAGAAAGGTGGCTATATTGGTCACTGATTTGTTTTTGTTTTGTTTTTGAATGTCAGAAATGTATATTTGTGAATGTTGAGATGTTATATTGGTTTCACTGGTAAAAATAAATAATTGAAATGGGTATATATTTGTTTTTTGTTAAGTTGCCTAATAATTATGCACAGTAATAGTCACCTGCACACACAGATATCCCCCTAAAATAGCTAAAACTAAAAACAAACTAAAAACTACTTCCAAAAATATTCAGCTTTGATATTAATGAGTTTTTTGGGTTCATTGAGAACATGGTTGTTGTTCAATAATAAAATTAATCCTCAAAAATACAACTTGCCTAATAATTCTGCACTCCCTGTATAGAGTACTGCACAGGCTGGACCTGTCATGGTGTTTGTAATCATAATACTTCTATTCTATAAACACAGAAGCTCTTGGCATATAGAATAATTTATTTGGGTCACCGTCCATAGTATATATAAATTAACCAGAATCTGGATATCATACAAAAGTATTTATGGCTAGAAATATCTTCTCACTAATGTTTCCTTAGCGTTATAGTCCCTTGTTTATAGTGGTAGATTTGATATTACACCTATTATATATTGTTCCATCTTTAAAATTGGTTTGCAAGTCTTGCGTTAGTTAAGTCTAGAGGCAGGAGGGGTATCCTATTCCCCACAACATAATAGTATTGGCGGCCCTAGATACACATATCGCTTTTTGAGGCAGTTTATGCATAAGCCAACTCTTTCTGCCCCATACATAATTGAATTGGTACAGTGTCCACACTTTTTACCTTATGAGGAGTTTTTCTGTCAAGAAGCGTAGCTCCATAATAGCAAGCCTTACACTACTACCTATTACCTGATTTACTGATATGTATACCTAGCAGAGATGTGTCTTTCTTTAAATATTTAAATATTCTAGTTACCTATACAAATTTAAATCGTAGAAATAGCTTGAGTTAAAAACGGGATCTTTAAAATATTATAAAAATGAGGTTCTTTGTTGAGATCCATGAGTGGTCTCTTACATTTATAGTAACCTTCTGTCATTTATATATCTTCTTTTTTATTTTATGGTCCAAGAGTGGCCTATTGTGTCAAGTGGAAGGTTTTAAGGTGAGTGGCATCCTGCCTATATAAGACCCACATGGTCCACTTATATTAACTTTCTTTCTGTTCATTTTATTGTTTGTTACTTATGTGTATCGAAAATTTGAACTCATATGTCATGTGGATCTATTACTTGTTTTAAATGTTGTATGCCTTCAAATAAACCTCAAATAAAAAAAATAAAAAAAAGATAGATTATCCCTAAATTACCCATTCCCCAGTTTTGCATAGCCAACACAGTTATAATAATACATGTTTTACCTCTGTAATTACCTTGTATATAAGCTGCTGCAGAGTGCCCCCTTATTTCAGTTCTTTTGACAGACTTGCATTTCAGCCAATCAGTGCTCACTCCTCTGTAAATTCACATGCATGAGCTCAATGTTATCTAAATGAAACACATGAACTAACGCCCTCTTGTGGCGAAAAACTGTCAAAATGCATTTAGATTAGAGGTAGCCTTCAAGGTCTAAGAAATTATCATATGAACTTCC
The DNA here is from genome assembly GCF_027579735.1 of Bombina bombina. Taxonomy (NCBI): domain Eukaryota; kingdom Metazoa; phylum Chordata; class Amphibia; order Anura; family Bombinatoridae; genus Bombina; species Bombina bombina. The sequence continues at coordinate 76,855,249 of NC_069509.1, forward strand.
TAGATTTAGCTTTCAACTAAGAATACCAAGAGAACAAAGCAAATTAATGATACAAGTAAATTGGAAAGTTGTTTAAAATTACATACCCTATTTGAATCATGAAAGTTTTTTTGGGGGGGGGACTTGACTGTCCCTATAAATATTAAGTCCTTTATGCCCACTTGGTTTATAGAGTCACACTTGCTCCCACAATGGGCATTGACACCCTGTATCCATTCAGTATCTATGGATACAGGGTTATGTGGAAATAAGACAGAGTTATAAAAGTACATGGGGTGTCTGGCTTATAAAATTCCAAATTTTCATGCAGTCTCTTGGTATCCTTAAGCCCATGTACCCTATGCCCAAAAAGTGTCTCATAACACGCCCCCAGATCATGGTGACTCACGTCACATATCTTCCCCTTCGGAAGGAGACTAACACAGGAGGAGACCCCCGACGGGTTGACATCGAAGTTAGTCCGTAGATCCATTCTCCCAATGTCTGTACCCACACAGTACCCCAAACATATTGTCCCGAACAGAGAATCACTCACCCAGCCGACCTCTGCCTCTCTCATAGAACATACCCGCCGCTGGGGAAAAGTGCGGACTGTCCCTTCTCCCTGGAGTCCTTTCAGTCACTAGAGAGAAGACAGGGTGGCTTGGCTCACTCCAACATGCTGTTGCGGATCTGGGCCAACTGCCCAGCATCCCTGGGTCATACAGGTGGAGTCTGTAGTCCATCCACTTGTACTAGATAGGAATCCCCCATTGCTTACGGAGAGAGGCCGACATCTCTTGGTCTCAATGCCAGCTCCTCCGCTGGGATTGCTGCATGATCCTCTGGTCCCTCTGCCAGCGTGAGGCTGCCATTCCTATTTTCTGGGGCGTTGGTTAGGGGTGGGCAAAGGCCAACAACACTCTGCCCTGTTGCCTGCTCTTCTACTGGGTAATCAACATCTGACACTTCAGAGTAAAAGTCAATTAGATCCACAATCTCTGGGTCTTGCTGGGCAGATAACATGGTGACCAGGGTCCCCATGCCAGGGGATTGGGGATCTGGGCTGACTTCCCGCATCCCTGCACTCCAGGTGTGGAGACCACTGTCTCATACACACCTCTTGGGCCAACATCTGTGGATATTAAGTCCACTAGATACATTGCCTCTGAAGTAAGTAAAGGACCACTTTCCGGCAGTTCTAGGTAATCCACCGTGAGGTACCATTCCTGATAGTTAAGCCATGTCAGGTCAGGCTCCAAAACAAGTGCTTCCAATGGCTTTAACAGCTCCTGCCTCTGGCTTTGAATGTCCCAGAATCGATATCCCTCGGGACTGCCAAAGTCAACTTTCTCCTCAAATGCTTCCCATAATAAGCCAGGGCTGCCGAAGTCATCACCTTTCCGGGGAATAGTGCGTTTCTGCCCTCGACTTCCACCTATCTGCAAACCAATATAACCCTCTGTACTGATCCTTAAGCTCGACCTGTCTTTGCACCAGACACTTCAGTTCGGCTATCCCCTCACCTGTGGGATGTCCTCTCAGTAAGCAGAGCCGCAAGTTTACCTGGTACCCGAAGTGCTGTTCTGGGGAAGGTAGGACTTTGCCTCTGCAGCCATACCAATTCTCCAGTGCATCTTCCCACACCTCTAGGTATCTGATCCCAGCATCTCAGCTGTCTAAATATTCCGATACCTAGTGATCTGCTTCACCACCTTGGCGTTCGTTACCCAGATTGCTGCTTCAGATGGGTTGGCTCCGTAGACTGACAATCTTCTCCGCACTCTGCTGTGGAATTTTTCCTCTGAATCATCCATAATCGTTTGGCTGAGATCCTTCACTGGCTGCCGTTGACACATCTTTGAAGTTCTGCTTAGGGATTGAAAGCTAGGCAGCACATCCCTCCATCCCAGCTTGTCCTGTGCAGAAACAGGTTCATCAAAGTGAGTCAGCACTTGCTGCATTCGCCATAGGAGCTCCGCTTCCATAGCTGGTGGTGACATCAATGCTCCTCCTCTGTCAGCAAAACAAGGGCTCAATCCCAGCGCTTGCCACCAAATGTAATGGACCACCTGGTACCCCAAATGAGTACCTCCGTCAGAACACTTCCCTTGTCCTGGACATCCCTTTATCCAGAGCAATATTTCCTAGTATTCCCCTGTTGACTGCAGTCAAGTTAGAGAGGTGAACAGAACTGAGGCAACACTCAGAAGTCAGAACACAAAATTAACACTTTATTAAAAAGCAGCACACATATTTATACACCCTGGCATTCCAGAGTCAAAGAGATTCAGCATCCAGAGTGAATTGGTTTAACAGTAAAACAAACATATAAATAATATATCACAAATATAAACAGTTGTTTATTCACAGGTAAAAACAGATTAACAAATTAACTTAATTAATAAAATAGGGGCACTTTAATTCATCAAAATTTACATTTCACTTGTGTTGTGAAAATACTTACCTTTTTAATCTTGACAGCCGCCCCAGCTTCATACCGGAAAGAACAAACCAGGCCGCTGCAGATCCTTGCATGGTTAGAGAAAGCCGAACGCTGCCCAGCTTCCCCCGGTCGTTGCAAGCCTCTTTCTACGTCAGAAATGACGGATCGGTCATCCTCCAATCGCAGCTTTTCCCCAAGGAAATCAGTGTCTGATTCAACGCCGTGACTGGAGGAAGCCGGATTCCTCATTTTAGACCCAGGAAGAGGCTTTGCGACGGGCGGAGGAAGCGATTCAGCGGCTGCCAAGATTAGAAGGTAAGTATTTTCACAACATGAGAGAAATGTAAATTTTGATGAATTAAAGTGCCCCTATTTTTAATCGCATTTTTAAAAAACGGACACTTTATCATCAAAATTTACACTCACTTTAACATAATCACACAGGGACACACTTAACACTAATCAGGTTACCCAAACAGACTCTTGAGACACAATCAGATCTGAAGTGTAAATAAAACAGCTCTTAAACATTAAAAACAGCTCTTATTAAATATTAGGTACTTTATAAAAGTACATGGGGTGTCTGGCAAATAAAATTTCACATTTCTATACAGTCTCTGGGTATTCTTAAGCCCATGTACCCCCAGCCCAAAAAGTGTCCCATAACAGGCCCCCAGATCATGGTGACTCACGTCACAGTGCACATTTTGATAATAGAAGTAAATAGGAAAGTTTAAAATTGCATGCTGTATCTGAATAATAAAATTTTGATTTTTAACTTAATGTCCCTTTAAGTGGTATGGGGCTGATTGTGTTCATAGATATGCAGAAGAACTTTGGGATTAAGGTCTTTTTCTTGACTATGTACGTTTATTTTATAACATTTTTTCTGTGAAGAATGAAGAAAGTGGAGTGCACTACACATATGGCTCTATTTATCATTGTCTGAAATATGACTTTCTATTCTCCTATCAGTTCTCCACAGCTGCGCCAATATTTATCATTAAACCGGTAGTATTTTAACATCAATTTCCATGGTCGAGATGCAGTGCACAAATGATAAATCTCGCCATCATTTTTTTGAATGTGCCTTATTATTTATCATTCTATCAATATAGTCTAGTTGTGTTAATAGAAATGGTAACTTTTTTTACAAAGTTTGCGCAACAAACAGATTATTTTATTATAGTCTATTGTACACTATTTGTTAATGTTAATAATGACATATAAATTAAACATTTCTACATTTGCGTATAATAAAAATATTTTTTGTTAAGCATATAGAATAATATTTATTCTCATGACATTATAAAACCCTAAAATATCACATGACCGGAAAACAATCCAAAAACAGTTTACTGTGATATACCTAATGCGACATAGGGATCTTTCCAGAATTAAAAAGTGTACGCCCTTTTTTACCAAGTTTACAGATACATTGTTTATAACTGCGCTTATTACGGAAATTTACTATTGAAGAATTGTATCTCAAATTTGCGCACTTTAATAACTTTTTTTTAAGATGGCATCAGTGCAATCAGGAAAGACCAAAAGTGGTAGAAGTATCATGTTTACCCATCGCCAAAATAGTATTTTTGTTGAACTAGTGGTGGAACATTACGAAGAGATAACTGGATACCAGGCAAGAACTGTAAACCCACAGCGAAATATGGTAACAAATCAGTAGATCAGTGTCTGCCAAAAGTAGCTTTCCGAAGGATGTAAGGGCCTGTCGGAAGAGGGTTAACGATATACGAAAGAACATCAAGAAAAAGGTATGCAGAGAGAAACAATCTGCGAAACGAAATGGTGGAGGCCCAGGATACAGGGCAGAGTTAACTGATTTTGAGCAAATGCTCTATGCCAGGATGGGTGATGCAGGTGTGGTGGGCCTCGATGTTCCTTCGGACACAATGGACTTTAGAGGTAGTAATTTTTTATTTATTTTTAGAAAAACTTTTATGTGACAAACTATTTATGTGTAGAGCAACATGATGATGTGTGTGTGAAAGAGGAGGTCCATGCACAGGAGAATCAACCTTTTCTCCATGAAAACACATCCCAGGAGCCATGAGCATCAACTTCTCATGGAAATACTAATAGAGAAGAAGGCGCATGTAAGTAATTCTAAAAATATTTATATTCTGTATATATTTCATATATTAACCCTTTGGCTGCTAAGCCATTTCCCACCTGGGTGCTAATATTTTTTTTTATTATTATTATTTTTACAATTTTTGAAAACTTTTTTTATTTTTATTTATTTTTTACAGACCCCCAATACTTACACTTTTGGAAAGGTTAGGCAATTACCTTTCCAACAATTGGGTCTTAGGGGTCTGTAGCTGCTTAGATGCCTGAGATACAGGCTTCTAAGCAGCACGCCCCCTCCTCCTATACTTAACATTGTTAAGTATAAATAAAGTTGCACAGTGACGTCATCACGTAATTGCGCGTGACGTCACGTGCATCACGTGAAGCCCCGGTGATGCCTGTCACTCTACAGGCACGATTGCCGGGGTAGGAGCAGCAAGGAGCCCCCAGATCTCCTTCAAGGTGGGAGAGTGCTAATGACGGCTCTGAGCCGTCATTAGCACCAGAGTGAGAAACTCTGTGACGGCTCAGAGCCGTCATTAGCACTGAAAGGGTTAAGAATAACAATATTTTAGCTCTATGTGACTTTTGTAAAAAATTGATTTTAAAACTAAAAATAAATAATAATTGCAAAATTTTATGTAGATTATAATCGTATTTCGATTGCAATCTTATAAACAATTTAGAATTGTTCTTTTGCTATTGTTTTAATACTAAACATAGGAGTTACAGAAGCTAAATTATTATACCTTAAGAAATGAATGTAATATTAGTGCATTTTGGAAGATTTGTTCATGAATTTAAAATATATAACATTACATTCAAGCACGAGAAGTTAACCTGTTGTGAATACCATACAAGCCTTTGAAAAAGAAAAAATATGGGTAAATTTTGCAGAGGAATATATAGAAGGTAATACCAATAGGTTAAAAAGTATTTATATTGCAATGCTTGATATGCAAAGAATTTGAAATGGAAAATAAAGTGATTAGCTTCTATTTTATGTTCTGTAGACTGTAAATATAAAATGAAAAAATGATTTTTTGAAAATAAAATAAAACAATGGTTGTCTTTGACAATTTATGAAAGGTTTTTAGCACTATAACATTTACAATGAACCTTCTCAATTAGTTATATTATTATTTTTTTATTATCATTTTTTATTATAATGTTTCATTTTAAATTTTTTGAAAAATTTGGATCTTTGAAAGGTTTGGCATTCATTAATTGAAATAAAAATCCATTGACCATGATGCAAAACTACCAAAAAATTTAAAAAATATGTGAAATGTATTTCTGAAACATAGTGCACTGATAAATAAAAGGTAGTTAGAAAAAAAATAATATTTGTAATACTTCTGATTTATATAAATATATGTTGTTACTAAATTAATTTTCTTTTCTTTAAAAAGAACAGGTAGAAATAACATTGGAACCTCTTGTAGAGGATACCATTGATCAAGAAGATAAGGATGAGACACAAATAGAGGGACACACACTGGAGGTACCAATCCCCCCCCCAGATTTAAATACACCTGAGAAACCAATGGTTAATGAATCTGAGATTGAGGAAACAGCCGAAGAAGTCAGACAGCCACAAGTAACAGAGACCCAATGACATTCAGACACTGACAGATATTTAGAAATTAACAAAGTTATTTTTTTTAAGGATTTACTGCAATTGCAGAAAGAAAGGAATAATATTCTGCAACGTGATTCTGAAATAAAGAGTGATTACTATAAATTTTTTAGAAATAATGAATCGTAGAAAAAAATGTTTTTTATGTAAATAGTTCATAAAGTATTGTTACTTTGTTGTCTTTGACTTTATTTAACCTTTGTTTGAAACTTCTATTTGTGTCAAAATTTTATTTTTGTTACATTATAGACCATAAATACAGTATTCTTCAATTTTCAAAACTCTTAATTACCATTTAATAAAAACAATTGTTAAATAAGAACAGTTTTTATTATTCACATTAATGAGTCAAGGTAACAACATAGATAGCACATATAAAATTAAACTGTATTGCAAACATGGAAACAAAAAAAACAACAACAAAAAAACAAAAAACAAAAAAAACTTGAATGTAATTAAGGTTCTTATAAAAGAAGTCAAATACAATGTGATGCCATGTTTTCTGGAAAAAAAAATATTATTCATTTTTGAAACAATCAAATAATTATATATAACAAAAAAAAAAACCACTTACAGGAAAAATATCTTTCAATTATTTCCAAATGATTTTGTACACCTGCCCTGGTAGTATGCCTGCTTCTTTAGGATCATTGGGACACTGCTCCTCTAAGTTTCCTTGCGAAATGGCAATATTGTGCAACATGCATGTAACTAGAATAATATCATTACATTTTTCTGGAGAATATTGAAGGTCTCCTCCAGATCGATCCAACACTCGAAAACGCATTTTTAAAACTCCAAATGTTTTCTCTATTGCACTTCTTGTGCTACAGTGGGATTCGTTAAATTTAATTTCTCCTCGGGTATGAGGCATTGGGACTGGGGTCAACAGCCAAGGTCTGCACGGATAACCACTATCACCGAAAAGAAAATAAAGTTAATTACACATTCAAAATATTTTAAATCTAGAATCAACTATGAACAAGTAATTCATTATTGAAATATAATTTGGATTGATGGAATTTGAAATATAAATTTAAGGGAACATAAGGAGATTTTAAAATAATATTTAAAAAAAATGTAATACCGATACTATGTTCATTTACACATAAATGTCATTTCGTTTATAATAAAAAAAATGTCATACTTACCCAATAGCCAATCCTGTGGCATGTCACCACGTTCAAATGCAGAAAATAACGTTGATTGTTTCAGAATGTGGAAATCATGGCATGAACCTGGTAATCCTAAATGAACAGCCCAAATTCTAAGGTTAGCATCACACACAGCCTGTACATTTAGTGAATGAAAGCTTTTCCGGTTCCTATATTGCTCCTCCTTTAAGGATGATAGTCTAAGAGCGATATGGGTGCAATCAATAGCACCTAGAACATTGGGCATACCAGCTACTTGGTAAAATAATGACTTTACTGTATGCCATTCATGCACATTCCTGGGAACATAAATAAACTTTGATAGATGCTTGAGAATAGATTTCAAAACAATCCTTAAAAGGCGGCAAAATGAAGGCTGACTCAAGCCCACCACATCACTTGATACACCCTGAAATGAACCGGTTGCCAAAAAATGCAAAACAGCAAGTAATTTTAACAATCCAGGTATTGCCCTTGTTCTTCTAGTTCTGGGATCAATGTCATTTTTAATCAGCGAATAAAGATCGAGTATGCTCTCACGATTAAGCCGAAATTTGCGCTTATTTCTTTATCAGATAATCCCTCAAGTCCACAACGGCAGAAACAATCTTGGAACTCTTTGGCATCTCCGTAAAGGCATATTTCCATCATTTTTAAGACTTTCAGGGGACTGTGCCAAGGATATAGCAGTCAAAATCAAAAATAACTCTATGTTCTCAAAAGAAAGTAAAGGAGTAAATTCAATGTTCTCCACAATGTTTATGGAGTACTTTCACAGTCGTATTTATAGGAGAATTTTAGGTTCTCCTTTGGCGCTAAATAATGATAAATATGAATTCCGGCGGTTACTTAGGAGTATTTATCAAATTACAACCGAAATACAGCATTTTTATGCTGTATTTGGCGCACATGTGCGCCTTGGCGAGAGAGAGAGAGTGAGAGAATTTTGCAGTCGTATTTGATCATTTTTGGGCGTAATTTGAGTTGATAAATCGGAGAATAAATCTGACAGCGTAATTATAGGCGCAAAAGTAGGAGAATTATGATGATAAATAGAGCCCATAATGATAGAAAAAAAAGGGAGAATGTATATAAAAGTCTGGTCAACAGGTATATTCAATATTGCTTTCACAAGTCTAGAAATATGAGTCCCAGTATATACCCTACAATTGGATACAGGTGTTGTTCATTTGGTGTGTAAAGAGGCCGCTCTCTTGGTTGGTTCTGGATTCATCGTATACTAAAAAACATCAAAGAGAAATAGTAGTTATGTCTTATGTATGTAGTGAATTGAAAAAGTATAATATCACTCACATGGTCTAGAGCAGCGTTCTTCAAACCAGGGGCTGGACCCATTAATGGATCACAACACTGCGTTTACTGGGTCACTGCTTGTATGTTGTATGAGAGTGTGTGTGTCTTGTATGGGTGTGTGGTGTGTGTTGTGTCTTGTATGGGTGTGTGGTGTGTGTGTCTTGTATGGGTGTGCGTTGTAGGAGTATGTGTGATGTGTGTTGTATGATAGTGTGTGTGTTGTAGGAGAGTATGTGTGATGTGTGTGTGTTGTATAAGTGTGTGTGTGTTGTAGGAGAGTGTGTGTGTAATTACCTTTTACAACACTTTCAAGTTTCAACTAGTGCTGAGGAAACAAGAGCTGAGGAAACAAGAGTCCTAGGATGGTGTTGCTGAATGGTGTATGTACATTGCAGGTAGGCTTGAATAGCACTGGATAGTTGATTGATAGAACTTGGAAAATTCCAATTGTAACAACTATAGGGATGTGAGGGGGATTAGAGAAAATCCACACAATTTACTGCACTACGTGTTTATGGTATTCCCCTAATCCTCTGCATTCACCTATATGAGCAGCTAGAATCGTTTGAGTAGTTCACATATAGCCATGCAAGAACCTATTAGCAGAATGGTAAAAAAAAAGTGTTTGATCCTGAAACCAAGAATGAGAACTGGCCAGGCATTAGTATCATTAAAACAATGTGCAAAGCGTAGTAAGTGCTCATATGGTTGTACTATGAATACATTTATTTATCAGTAAGTATAAATTTGTTTTTCACTCACACTGTTGCAAAACCAAATCAGTACTGCTGTATCAGAACAAGTATTAGATTACATGATTACATAGGTGGCATAAAAAAAAACCTTGTCCTATGTCTGGGGAAGCATGTTGCAGAGGTGGGACCAAGTTATTGTTTTGAAAATCACAAGTAAGTCTCAAGTCTTTGCATTCAAGTCTCAAGTGAAGTCATTAGTCAACACAGGCAAATTCCAAGTCAAGTTATAAGTCCTCAAGCTTCAAGTGTTAAACAAGTCATAAGTGTTATTTTTCAATTTAGTGTCAGAATACTAATTACTATAGTAAATTAATACTAATTTATATCAGGAAGGCTTTTTTTTTTAATTATTTATTTTTTATTTGAGGTTCAATACAAGGCACACAAACATCAAAAGAAAGTAAAGTACAAAGATAATGCAGTACATGCATCAAAAGTCTCAAATTTGCAATGAACATTTCCAAATAAAAATGGGTATGTCAATATATGTTGTGCTGACACAAAATAAAAGGTTAAGAACAGGAGACTTTACTGTTCATAATAGGAGATGGAACCTCATTTTAAGTAATATATATCCTCCAAACTTTGATGGGTCACTCATGGTCCCACAGAAACAGAAATAACTTTAAGGATGAATTCTTATGGTACATACGGTCACTCTTGGACCTTGTTCAACTTAGCTTCAGAATCATAATAGGATTGGGAAATCATAATGTATGTAAATAATAGAAAGCGCTAACGCTTACTACAGCCAGTGAACAATGATAAGGTTTTGCTAGTGGTATAACTAGCTTTAGGTAGATATAGGCTACATCATGGGATACAGGAACCAGGGAACAGCAAGCATTAAGAGGTTTATAAAGGTGCGGGCTATACAAGATAAAAGCAAATTAGTTGTTGCGATACTTCCGCCGACAACAGAGCCACCCCCCAATATAGTAGCTACAGTAAGAGTTACACGAGGTATGGAGAGCAAAACTGGGAACCATGTGCTGGGCAAACATCTATCCCAGTGATGGCCATATTTGTATGTAAAATCTTTAAAAAAAGAGAGCAGAGTATATGGCTTGTGACCAATATTAAGGAGCCCATTATAGATTTAAAACAATGTCAGAGTAACTGATTCATTACTTTTTGTTTAAATCTAAAACTTTAGTTTGTGCAATTGGAAGGACCCACACATTTAGTTGAACCGTAAAGCTATGGAGGTTATCTGGTGCTTTGCTGTACCTTTTTTCTAGCAAGAGATTTTACACCAGCTATTAAGATTAGCGGCTAATAGTATAAAACCCAGGATAAAAGAATATATTTGAAATCCTAAAAATCGGCAACGTTAATTAAGATTTATATATGTTATTGTATATGTTATTGGTTCAGTGCTTGCAATTGAGTGCTACAACACATAAGCCTGCTTCTTTAGGTAATACTCATTGCAAATAGAAGGCAAGAATCATCGACTGCAAATATTGAGTATGACATCCTAAGTGGTATAAGGGTCATTTGTCCCATTGGAGCTAATAGTTAAGGGCAGAAAAAATTCCTAGGGGTTGTGCATGCACTATTAGGTGGATAATAATAATAATAAACATTCATATGAACTCAAAAAAGGTTAAACATTCGTAAGAACTCAGTATAGGTGCACAAAAATATAGCGTGATTATCATGACAACTATAGTGCTTCATGTACAGGCTATCTAATGTTATGTCTAACCCACTCCACTGCGGACACGCAAGGTAATCATCCAGCATAGTCTATAATTCACAAGTAGTGCTAAAATGTCTCTGGCAGGAGATGTAAGGGTTTTAACTGGCAGTACAGCTGTTGGGAAAGCGAGAGGTCATTGCTCCAAAATACCTTCTCCTTCGGATGTCACCATCCCTGGATCTATGCATAAAGGGGTAGCAGCTGGTTGTGGAATGCATCGCAGCTTGACCGTAAAGCGCTGTTTGGTTAGAGCGGCATTAAAACTCAGTAGGTTTAAAGTTAGCAGTTGTTTGTCACCTGTGGTTTGGGAAGGAGTGTAAGCTTCATTTTCAGATGCTGTAGGTTTTGCAGCCTCTTGATTGGGAATAGGAGTTGACCAACTTGTTGTACGGCAGTTGCAAGACTTTAGCGCTGCTTCAGATTGCTCTATGTTTCCATAGATCTCACCTTCCATATTGTCAAGCTCCAGGTCCCATTGGAGATGATCCGGACTGTGAATTGCAGGTCTAGGTTTCAGATCGCTCTCTTGCACTCTTTTATTTGTGTAGGTTCCAGCTGAATAGGCTTTGTGGAAGCGCAATCTCTGGTGTTTTGAAATGCCATTCGTAGCGACTGCTCAAAGATGGTTTGATAGTTATCCAGCAGTCAACTAATTTCCGCCAGTATATATTTAGTAGCCTCCATCATAAGCTTCTACGATCACTCTTATGCAGGTAACTGTAATAAAGATAAGCAAACTCCTTTCCTACCCGTATCAGTGATATAGGTAAGTTTGTGCCGTATCTTGCGGGATGTTACTGCTCTATCACGACAGTCACGCATGTGGCCTGCCGGTGGGTTAGGTAGTAGGCCGCAACCTTTGTGATATTCCAGTAGGCTGAATATGGCATCAAATCCAACAATAATAATGTTGTTCAAAGGAGCTTTCTCTACTGCAAATGATTTAGTAAAAGGTAATGCTCGATTGAATTTGTAAAAGAGGATTATGTGCAGATTTGTGCTCAAGATTGAAGCAGTAGACAGTCTTGCGACCTATCATGGCTGCTGCCTGGAAGTCGTCGCGCCCCCCCCCCCCCAATCAATCAGAAAGGCTTTTAAAATGTTTATCACTTACCAGTTAATTTTCATGTGAGATTGGGTGTAGACTATTTTCACTAAGGGCACCCATCGATCTCAGTTCAATTTGTCTGCCTAGGGATGTGCTTTAAAGTGTGACATAAACTTAATAAGGACAAGTATTTTATTGCAAATAGAGTACCAAAGACAAAATCATTTTATCGAAAAAACACAACTGCTACACATATTGTATGTGTGAGTGAGAATGTGTCTCAGTGAATGTTATATCTAAGCACTAGAACAATTATTTGGTACCTCAAAGAAATAGCTTAAAGGGACAGTCTAGTCAAAATCAAACTTTCATGATTCAGATAGGGTATGCAATTTGAAACAACTTTCCAATTTACTTTTATCATCAAATTTGCTTTGTTCTCTTGGTATTCTTAGTTGAAAGCTAGGAGGCTCATAGGCTAATTTCTAAGCCCTTAAAGGCCGCCTCTTATCTCAATGCAATTGACAGGTTTTCACAACTAGAGGACGTTAGTTTGTGTGTGCTACAGTAATAACATTGTGCTAACACAAAACTGTGAAGTTATTTAAGAGTCAGCACTAATTGCCTGAAATGCAAGTCTGCCAAAAGCATTGAGTCTGATAAGGGAGCAGTCTGCAGAGACTTAGATACAAGGTAATCACAGAGGTAAAAAGTGTATTAATGTAACAGTGTTGGTTGTGCAAAGCTGGGGAATGGTAAATGAAGAGATTATCTATCTTTTTAAACAATACCATTTTTGTTGTTTACTGTCCCTTCATATGAGAGAGAAAAAAATGATCTAGAAGAAATAACTGCTACCATCCTTCACCACACTTTACAAGTTGGAGAGGAAACATGGATGCAGATGAACCCATAAAGGGCCAGATTACAAGTGGAGCGCTAAATATCGCTTTCACAAAAGTGATATTTGCGCTCCACTAAGTAATACCAGCACACACAAATGTGCGCTGGTATTACAAGTTGACTGCAATGCGAACACAAGCTCGTATTCTCATTGCTGGGAATCATTGCGCTCACGAGTGCGCACTTCCTTAGGCTCAAATGTGAGCCTCATTCTCATGCAATGAGACACGGCATGAGAACTAGCGCAGCACAGGGGGTTTAATATGTGTATATACACATATTAACACAAATATATATATATATATATATATATATATATATACACACACACACACATACATACATATATACATACAGTATCTCACAAAAGTGAGTACACCCCTCAAATTTTTGTAAATATTTTATCATATCTTCATGTGACAATGACAATGTAGTGAGTGTACAGCCTGTATAACAGTGTAAATTTGTTGTCCCTTAAAATAACTCATCACACAGCAATTAATGTCTAAACTATTGGCTACAAAAGTGAGTACACCCCTAAGTGGATATGTCCATATTGGGCCCAATTAGCCATTTTTCCTCTCTGGTGTCATGTGACTTGTTAGTGTTACAAGGTCTCAGGTGTGAATGGGGAGCAGGTGTGTAAAATTTGGTGTTATCGCTCCCACACTCTCTCATAATGGTCACTGGAAGACTGGTTCATCATGGCACCTCATGGCAAAAAACTCTCTGAGGATCTGAAAAAAAGAATTGTTGCTCTACATAAAGATGGCCTAGGCTATAAGAAGACCCTGAAACTGAGCTGCAGCACGGTGGGCAAGACCATACAGCGGTTTCACAGGACAGGTTCCACTCAGAACAGGCCTCTCCATGGTCAACCAAAGAAGTTGAGTGCACATGCTCTGCGTCATATCCAGACTTTGGCTTTGGGAAATAGACGTATGAGTGCTGCCAGCACTGCTGCAGAGGTTGAAGGTGTGGGGGGGTCAGCCTGTCAGTGCTCAGACCATATGCCGCACACTGCATCAAATTGGTCTGCATGGCTGTCGTCCCAGAAGGAAGCCTCCACTAAAGATGATGCACAAGAAAGCCAGCAAACAGTTTGCTGAAGACAAGCAGACTACGGACATGGATTACTGGAACCATGTCCTGTGGTCCTATGAGACCAAGATAAACATATTTGGTTCAGATGGTGTCAAACGTGTGCGGCGGCAACCAGGTGAGGAGTACAAAGACAAGTGTGTCTTGCCTACAGTCAAGCATGGTGGTGCGAGTGTCATGGTCTGGGCCTGCATGAGTGCTGCCGGCACTGGAGAGCTACAGTTCATTGAGGGAATCATGTCTACAGACCTAAACCCTATTGAGCATCTGTGGGGCATCCTCAAACGGAAGATGGGGGAGCGCAAGGTCTTTAACATCCACCAGCTCCGTGATGTCGTCATAGAGGAGTGGAAGAGGACTCCAGTGGCAACCTGTGAAGCTCTGGTAAACTCCATGCCCAAGAGGGTTAAGGCAGTGCTGGAAAATAATTGTAGCCACACAACATATTGACACTTTGGACCCAATTTGTACATTTCCACTTAGGGGAGTACTTACTTTTGTTGCCAATGGTTTAGACATTAATGGCTGTGTGTTGAGTTATTTTGAGGGGACAGCAAATTTACACTGTTATACAGGCTGTACACTCACTACTTTACATTGTAGAAATGTGTCATTTCTTGAGTGCTGTCACATGAAACGATATAATAAAATATTTACAAAAATGTGAGGGGTGTACCCACTTTTGTGAGATACTGTATATATTTACTGGGAACACACATTTCCCGTAGACCGCAATGTAAAGGCATGTTTCAGTGCCGTGTTTTTTTGTTGTTTTTTTAAACAAACACCAACTTTTAGCCCCCAAAAACTGCATGGTGCAGTTATTTTATTAAAAAATAAAAATGCTAAAAAATGCATTTTTTAATCAAATACACACCACTGTATTTTGGGGGCATTTGGGGCACATTTATAAAATTAACCAGAGATCTGATCTCTGGTTAATTTTATGATAAAGTATTCTTTATTAATTTTTGTAATAAAAGGCATAATAACAAGAAAAAAAAAAGAAAAAAATATATAATATAGAAGAAAAAACAAATCGAGAGAACAAAAATCTTGGTATTCTCAAATTACATAGTAATTGAAATAATGCAATATACATAACAATGAATCATTCGATTACTACAGCTAAACTAGTAGGGCCGCTCTTACATGAGAGATTTTAGTAGTAGCATACATTGTGGAGCAATAGTCCTATGTCAAGGAATCTCTTGTTTGAGCTAGAGAGAGAATTATATTGAGTACTTTTGGACCCTAAAGGCCCATATCTATTACCTGTTACCAAAATTAATGAAATAAAGTATTAGAGAATGGGGGAAAAGTAGGGTGAAACAGGGGGAGAGAGAAAGGTGGGATGTGGGTAAGGGAATATCTCCTGACCATTCCGCTCTAATTTGTGCAGAAAAAGGAAACCTTTATTGTAAGTGGGGTTAGTTTGTCTCCTAATGGACTCTGTTGTGTCTATCTTGTTTGGGGACCCTATTTACCTGGAGAGTATTTCCATCTGCGCGGAGAGTTTTATCATAGTGGGCTAGTGTGTTAGGACCCATTATGTAATATCCAGTAGTACCATACTTTCTGGAAAATTTCTTGGGTGTTTAGGAGAAATGCTGCCTGCTCTGACATATTGTAATAAAATTTAATTTTAAGATGGATTTCTTCCCAGGAAGGAGCACACTCCCTCCAATGACGGGCTATACAGATCCTTGTGGCTGTACAAGTGATTCTGATAAACAGATTAATATATTTGTTAAATTCTTTAAGTCTGACATGGAGCAAGGCTTGCTCCATGGTTAGTCTAATGGGGCTGTCTAGGAGTGAGCTTAAGAACCTAGATAGTCGGTTCCATACCCTATGTGAATAAGTGCAGTCCCACCACATATGTCTATAGTCCCCCACCTCCCCGCAGCCTCTGTAACAAAGTCTGGATTTATCTTTATTAGAGTGTGAGGTTATCAGCGGTGTTAGATACCATCGGAAGTTGGTTTTGATGCAGTTTTCCCACATATCTGCGCTCAATAATCCTCTCCCTGCACTCGAAAGAGTTATATACCAATCCTGTATCTCAAATTCTTTGTTAGTATCCTTTTCCCATTTAATTTGTAAAGAGGTTTTGGAGTTGTCTGATGCTAACTGAATCGCTTGGTAAAGCTTGGAAATAGTGTTCTTAGGTCTGGATGAGGTGCTGCAGATGTTTTCTAATGTGGAGGGCAAGTTCTTAGTTATAAGAGGTAATAGGGGGTGAATTGTGGAGGTTAGTTGTAAGTATAGGAACCATTCTAATTTAATTGGTTGTAGTTTTTCTTGTAATTGGGTATAGCTCATCAATTTGCCTCCCTCTATAATGTCAGCTATTCTGTAGAGACCCCTGTTTTCCCATTTTTTGATGATGGGGACCAATTCATGTCTAACTTGGCTTGTGAGTGTGGCTTTAACGGAGTGTGTGGGGAGTAGATTCAAGGAAGTGGTCAGCCTAGACCATTGCTTGATCATGAAATCTATTATTGGGTGTTCGTTTTGCTTCCTACTGAGGCATCGTTTAGGGTCCCAGAGAATCATGTCGCGTGGGAAAAGTCCTGCGATGTCTGTCTCCAGTTGCGTCCAAATAATATCCTCTTCAGGATCATTTAGGAGAGCTGTCTGTGCGAGTCTAGCTGCCTGATAATAATGTTTGAGATTTGGTGCTCCCACCCCCCCCAAATGTCTGTTTCTAGAGAGGACTGTCGAAGGGATCCTAGCTTTTTTGTTTCCCCTAATGAAGCCAATTATATGTTTTTGGAGATCCTCTAAGTCTGGGGCTGGTATTCTAATTGGCAGGGTGCGGAATAGGTATAGGATCCTTGGTAATACCATCATTTTTACTGCCGACAGTCTACCAAACCATGAGAATCGTAGTTTACTCCATTTATCTAAATCTTGTTTAATAGATTTATATATAGGGGGGTAATTTGCCTTATATAGTGTTTTTGAGCTTGTGGTCAAGTTAATCCCCAGATATCTGAGAAGGTGTTTGGCCCATTTGAACTCAAAATTAGCCTCTATGAGCTTTTTGGTGTGATCCGGGAGATGTATAGGTAATGCTACACACTTTTCTAGGTTGATTTTATAGCCTGATATAGAGGAGAAGGAATTAAGGGTTTGGTAGAGGTTCGGCAGTGTTATCATTGGTCTCGACAGGGAGAGGAGGACATCATCCGCAAACAGTGTAAGCTTATACTCCTTCTGCTTTATTTTAATACCGGTTATGTCAGGGGATCGTCTAATCTGTTGGGCTAGGGGTTCTATGCATATTGCGAATAGCAATGGAGACAGAGGACATCCCTGACGGGTCCCATTGAGGACAGGGAAGCTTTCGGACTGGTGACCCATAGCTCTTACGCTTGCTGAGGGGGTGGAATATATATTTTGTATAGCGCTCATAAATTCTCCCGAAATGCCTAATTTAGTTAGCACTGCCTGCATATATGTCCAATCGACCCTGTCAAACGCCTTCTCTGCGTCCAGGGATAGGAGCAGAGAAGGCGTTTTTGTTTCTTGTATATAGTCGATCAGGGATACCCTTCTCCTGACGTTGTCTGGCGCCTCTCTGTTTTGAATGAAGCCCACCTGGTCCGGGTGGACCAGTTTGGGGAGTAGAGGTTTGAGTCTGTTGGCCAAGATTTTGGTGAAAATTTTAAGGTCTTGATTTATGAGGGATATTGGTCTGTAGTTCTGACACACCGTCTTATCTTTGCCTGGCTTCGGGAGTACTATAATTTTAGCGTTTAATAATTCAGAAGGGATCTTTTGGCCTTTTAGGATAGAATTACAAAATTGTACAATATGTTTGGTGAGGGTTGGTTTGAACTGTTTATAATAGTCCCCTGGGAACCCGTCAGGGCCTGCTGCCTTGCCTGGTTTTAAATCTTTGAGTACCCCTAGAACCTCTCTATCTGTTATGTCGGCATTCAAGGAGTCTAAGTCTTGTTTGCTTATCTTGGGTAAAGTTGCCTCCTCTAGGAAAGTGTCTAGGGAGTTCCGTGTGGATTCTGACTTGGTTACCTTCTGACCATCATACAAGGAACTATAGTAGGCTGCAAATGAGGCCACTATATCTTTGGGGTTTGACGTTAGGACTCCCTGAGTATTATATAGGGATGGGATTGACATGTCTCTAGTTCTATTTCTGATCTTATAGGCCATGAATTTGTCTGGCTTATTTGCGTAGAGAAAATATTTAGATTGGAGCCTCAACCCCGCCCTGGATGATTGGTCAGAAAGCAACTTGTCGAGTGCTTGTCGTTTGTCTAATAGTGTTTTATAGAGATTGGGTGAGCCAGAGATTTTGTGACGTTTCTCAAGGTTAGCTATGTCCCGTTGAAGTGAGTCAAAGAAAGTTTTCGTTTTACGTTTAGCATGTGACTTCATGTGGATCAACAGTCCCCTCATGACTGCTTTATGGGCTGCCCACACCTGTAAGGGGTTATCTACTGTATTTATGTTAAGGTTCCAGTATTCCTCCATGTGTCTAAGGACCGTCTCTTTCTGATCTGGTTAATTTTATAAGTGCTAATTGCTACCACGAGCTTGCAGTAGCAAT
Source organism: Bombina bombina (assembly GCF_027579735.1). Classification (NCBI taxonomy): domain Eukaryota; kingdom Metazoa; phylum Chordata; class Amphibia; order Anura; family Bombinatoridae; genus Bombina; species Bombina bombina. Next base: position 76,873,966 of record NC_069509.1, read on the forward strand.
AACCAGACACTTGTAATGGCTGATTATTCATTGCGTGTAAAAATACAGAGAGACACTCAATCTATATATTGCTTTTTTTTTTTTTTTAGTAAGACCCCAACTTTACATATTTAGATCATAGAGTTTTTCTTTGTATGTTTTATATTTTAGACCATGTACCACTTTAGTGGCACTCCTTTGTACCGTTTAGTTTATTTATATCCTTCTAGAGATAAGGTCTCTGGAACTGTATAGAATATTCAAGATGAGGCCTAACTAGTGATTTGTAAAGTGGCTTAAATGGTTCTTGAAATTATACAATAATGGAAGAAGTCCTTGCTTGCCTAGATTTTTTATATGGACTTAAATAACATGAATGTAATTTTGTAGATGCATAGCACAGGTACCAGCAATTAACCTCTTAAGGACATGTGACGGAATTTTTCCATCATAAAACAATTGAGCAAACTGAAAGCTGTGTCCTTAAAGGGTTAAGCACCACATTACACATCAACTGTATACAAAATGAAAAAAAAATAATAATTTAAAACAATAATTTTGCATTATTTACATTGTTTTGCAATCAAGGGGCATATACCTTGAAAAGCCTGTAGAATGGCAAAAAGAGAAGAAGGCACCACAATGGTGCAAGATCAACTATCATCAGAATCATATGCAATTGTTTCTCATCATACTCACAGATTTCAAAGCACTTGAGAAGTGCCATAACAGCGTGCTGGACCTTTAAGAGCCGTCCAGAAAGCTCACCCTCCGGTCTTCGGTAGCCAATGGGTCTCTGAAATATATGAGGATATATACCCCTTTGCAATGTTCCCAGTGGGAAACCGTGTATCTACAGTATATCCAGGATCCGGGAAAGTCACTATAATAGTGTGAATAAAACTTGGTATATCAAATACTCAAACCACACTAATAATAGGGTGATATAGAATAAGCTGTGCTGCAAACCTCTAAGTTAAACATAGACTTTAATAAAAATGTCTCACAACATGTTTTTCATTCCTCAGCGACCGTTTCATCAGGTGAATACAAACTCATTTCAAAGCACCGCTTAAGAACGCTCTGTTCAGCACCCACCAACTTCGACAGCGCATGTGTGGGAAACCCCAGACAAAATCTGACGTCATTAAGATATGCCCACAATTTCTATTTGTTACAAAAAATGATATACTATGTATCACATAACAATAATTGAGTCAGTGTGGATATTAATACCAACACATCAAAATGATGGGGCTTGTCACTAGATGCGCTGTGCGGATTTCCCAAGTATCTATGTCTTGTTGGTAGATTCCATTATCAGAGCCACATAAAATCAACTTATATCTAATATTAAAAGAAAAAAATAAATAAAGATATATATACAGTATATATATATATATATATATATATATATATATACACACACACACACACAACAGTAAAAGAATATTGACAATTCATTATAAACCACAATATAACACACATATATCTACCACAATGTACGCTTAATAATACAAACAATCTATGATCAATGTGTTTGCAATGGATATTGGAGAGAGGTGCCAGTCTGAGAATAATCATTAGAAAAAAAATGCCAAACATGATAGCTGGCTGTGCTACATATAAACATATATACTTAAAAGGTCCACTGTCGGAATTATTTGTCTTATATCCATATATATTAAAGTGAATGTCAATTTTGATGCTAAAGTGCCCGGTTTTGAAAAATTCGATTAAAAACAGGGGCACTTTAATTCATCAAAATTTACATTTCCCATGTGTTGTGAAAAAAAACTTACCTTTTAAACTTGACAGCCGCTCCAGCTTCCTCCGCCCGTCGCAAAGCCTCTTCCTGGGTCTAAAATGAGGAATCCGGCTTCCTCCAATCAGTTCATTGAATCAAACACTAATTCCCCCGGGGGGGGGGGAGCCGTGATTGGAGGACATCAGAAATGGCTTGCGACGACCGTGGGAAGCTGGAGCGGCTGTCAAGTTTAAAAGGTAAGTATTTTTTCACAACACGAGTGAAATGTAAATTTTTATGAATTAAAGTGCCCCTGTTTTTAATCGAATTTTTCAAAACCGGGCACTTTAGCATCAAAATTTACATTCACTTTTATAGTGTTTCTTTTGATTATTTACCAACAACCAGACTCCAAGTGAAGATAATACAACACATATTCTTATCCAATAAAACCAGAAATTAATGTATCCATGACGACTACATTAATTGAAATCAGCCATATTGATTTGTTCATTTAAGCCAAAGGAACTGATGGTCTTGAGTTCTCAAATCCAAAAAGTCTCCCTTTGTCTCAAATGAACAAATCTATTTCTTCCCCATTTATTTGGGATATATTCAAAATGGAATATTCTACAAATGTCTAAATCACCATTATGGCAACATACTCCATGTCTAGGTACACTATGATTGGTGGCAGAATGCTTCAAATTCCTCATGTGTTCCCCTCCATCTCTTTTTGAGGGGTCTAGAGGTCCTACCTATATATTGGAGACCGTAAATACACTCAAGAAGGTATACTACATACTGAGAACCACAAGTAAAATGTGCTGATATGTTAAATTATTCTTTAGTTGAATTTGATTTAAATGTGGTTCTCTTGCCTGGTGTATATGCATAGGTCACATCCCCTTCTATTGTATTTATAAAAACCACTGCTGCCTAATATAGAGCTATTTTTATGAATTCTCTTGGTTGAGGAATTAATTTTGCTCATCACAATTTTGCTGGGTGCTAATTGGTTTTTAAGAGTTGGCTCTCTTCTAAAGCTACAAACAGAATAATCACCTATATTGTCCCTAAGAAGTGGGTCACCTTGTAGAATAAACCAATATTTTCTCATATTTTGTTTAATATCCTCATGATTATTATTATTTTTTTTACCTTGAAAAGCCTTTTTGAGTATATGTATCTTCTTTCAGGTGGCCAATTACAGACAGACATTAATGATCTCCTGTACTGATCAAGCAACCACTGTGCAATATCTAACAGGGTTGCCACAGTGAAGTTACTATAAATTACAGATAAAGCTGACAAAATATAAAAAAAAGTATATCAAGTTTTATTTATTTGCATAATTAAAGGGACAGTCAACACCATAATGTTTGTTGTTTAAAAAGATAGATAATCCCTTTATTACCTATGCCCCAGTTTTGCATAACCAACTCAGCTATAATAATACACGTTTTACCTCTGTGATTACTTTGTATCTATGCCTCTGCAAACTGCCCCCTTATCTCAGTTCTTTTGACAGACATGCATTTTAGCTAATTAGTGCTCACTCCTAGGTAACTTCACGTGCGTGAGCTCATTGTTATCTATATGAAACACATGAAGTAATGCCCTCTAGTGGTGAAAATCTTTTAGATTAGAGGCGGCCTTCAAGGTCTAAGAAATTAGCATATGAACCGCCTAGGTCTAGCTTTCAACTTAGAATACCAAGAGAACAAAGCAAAATTGGTGATAAAAGGAAATTGAAAAATTGTTTGAAATTGCATGCCCTATTTGAATCATGAAAGTTTATTTTGGACTTGACTGTCCCTTTAAATAGGAATGAGGAAAAAGATGCGCTGAGTCTTTAGGTAGATGCAAATGGTTTATTTGGAGCAGGCTTCCATATTGGACATCAGGTAAGCTCCTATCTTACGCATTTCGCGCATGAGCACATGCACTTCATCAGAGATCGTCCCTTTAAATATCTTATGTGGTATTACAATTGGGTTTCACATCCATTTAAAGGGACACAAACCCCCAAATTTTTCTTTTATGATTCAGATAGAGAATACAATTTTAAACAACATCCCAATTTACGTCTATTATCTAATTTGCTTCATTCTTTGGGCATCCTTTGTTGAAGAATAACAATGGACATGGGTGAGCCAATAACACAAGGCATCTATGTGCAGCCACCCATCAGCAACTATTGAGCATATGTAGATATGCCTTTCAACAAAGTATGTCAAGAAAATGAAGCATATTAGATAATAGAAGTAAATTGGAAAGATGTTAAAAATGGCATGCTCTTTCTAAATCATGGGTTTCATGTCTCTAATCATTTTTTTAGCACTGCCAGGTTGAATTATGTCCAGTACGCACTACCATTTACTCAAGTTACAGAAATACTCAACTAATCAGGGGTGTAACTAAAGGGCCGGGCCCATACTCATAGGGGGCCTGCAGTCACTGTTGCCTAAGCTGTGTTCTTAATACCATTCAGACCAGCTATATGCAAAATGATGCACAATATATTTGAACTTATTTATAACATGAATATGAGACATGCTATATACTTGTAAATAAAATTATACAGGATCATTATGCAACTCAAAAGCAGCTCTCTTACTATTTGTGTATATATAGTCAGAATCATTATACACAGCAGTGTGACCATTCCCAGGATATAGGTGCTCAGTGTTACAATTTATACTTGAGAAATACCAGATTGCCCAATATATACTGCACTCATTGATGTGAAACATCTCTCCTGCTTCAAGTTAGAAATGTATTTAAAAAATAAACTGCAGACTATAGAATTCAGCAACTGTAAATGCCATATTAACAAAATATAAATATATTGCTGCTAATACACTATGAAGGGAGAGCATTATCAGCCAGTTACTCATAGATATGAACAGTTAATTAGATGCAGACAGTGACCAGAAGGGAAACCCTAGCTTCTTGTTACCAAGACCTCATCTATTTAGCAAACAAAGCCCTGTGTGCGGGGAGATCAGGTGACAAGCAACTTACCTTTATGACAACGCTCACATCTCCAGCCTTTAGCCCACGCAGGCCACAGTCCTGCAAGCAGATGTGGCCCCTCCCCTAGATGACCCTTGTCTCAGCAGCACCTGCAGGGTTAGGAGTCCCGTGGAATCACGGTGCATGCAGCACACACAATGCCCTCTTTCCTTGCTCCTTCTCAATGCATATTTGATGACACCTATTATTCTCCTTTCACTCATGGCTGGAGAGGGAACCGGAAGACACCTGTAAGCTGCTTAACCCCAAAACTGCCATATTCAGAAGCAGACCTGTCAACTTTAAAAACTTGCATTATGTGTTGAAGTCACATTACATCGCTGTCACAGGAAGAAATGTACCACAATACACTTGTTTTCCCCCATTTATAGTTGCATTTTAGTGAAAGATAATATTTAGCTAACATTTTTCACAAAACTATTGTTCACTATTTTTGAAAATTAGAGGATTCAGAAGCATTTGAAATCTACATTAGTAAATCAGTAACTAACCCTCTGAGTTAGCAATGCCTTATCAAGTTGCAAAACGGACATGCTAAAAAATGTAAATTTATTATTGAGTTCTCAGCCATATTGTACTCTCTACAATATAGTAATGTAACGTTGTATATAAAAGACGAATGTAGTTTGTTTTTAAATAAAGTTTTAGCTCCTTGAAAGCTATAATCCCTAAAATATCAATACTTTGCTTATTGCACTTTTGTGTTTCTTTAAACAGACGTAAAACTATTATTTAGATAGTGTACAATATAAACTTTCCAATTCTATTATCACATGTATTTTGCTCTCTTGGTATCCTTTGTTAAAAGAAAAGGTAGGCTAATGAGTGTGTAGGTGTCTGGAGCATTTGCAAGAATACTTAACAATGCATTACACTTGTGAGCACTAGATATGTATGTGTGTATCTATGTGTTTGAGTGTGTGTATAATTATATATTAGCAATGCTTTGGAAGGGGTGCTGTTCAAATAAGGGGGGCCCTGCCACAGAGTTTGCCCTGGGGCCCAGTGAGTTCTAGTTACGCCTCTGGCTTAAAGGGACAGTCTATCTTTTTAAACAATAACAATTCTGGAGTAATCACTTGATTACCCATTCCCCAGTTTTGCATAACCAACACTGTTATATTAATATACTTTTTACCTCTGTGATTATCTTGTATCTAAGCCTCTGAAGACTGCCCCCCTAATCTCAGTTCTTTTTACAGACTTGCATTTTAGCCAATCAGTGTCCTCTCATAAGGCCCGGCTCAAGATATTGTGCTGCCTGGGTCCAAGAATGAAATGACGCCACCAGTATTAACATTACTGCTTACAATATTAACTTACTAGCCTGGCTGCTGACATTACTAAGCCTGCCTACCTACTTGCATGCAACCAATGCTTATGCAAAATTGTGCAATAAGTGGGAAGTTATGCTCTTTTCCCAAATTGAATGTCGTCCCCCGACTGGTTCTGTGTCTTTGTTCATAATAAGGTTATGCTGTTGGGGAACATGTGATTTCCCCCACAAAGACAGGAGTGGTGTGGGTCTGACAGTGTCTGACTCAGCCACTAAAGTGCTGCCCCTTGTCAAGTGCTGCCTGTGTCCATTGGACCCACATGGTCCCATGGTTGAGCCGGCCCTGCCTCACATAAGTAATGCCACAGGCGTGAGCACAATGTTATCTATATGACACACACGAACAAATGCCCTCTAGCTGTGAAAAACTGTCAAATGCATTCAGGTAAGAGGCAGCCTTCAAGGGCTTAGAAATTAGCATATGAGACTACCCAGGTTTAGCTTTCAACAAAGAATACTAAAAGAACAAAGCAAATTTGATGATAAAAGTGAATTGGAGATTTGTTTAAAATTACATGCCCTATCTGAATCATGGTAGTTTTTTGACTAGACCGTCCCTTTAACTCATTTTCACAATGAATGCTTGCTCCTACCCCTATCCCCTGGTTTGGACCGTCTTTCTCAAGAGCTTCAAGAGCTTGAAGTATTACAAAGATAGTGCTTCAAGCTCTTGAGAAAGACGGCGTAACACTGTTGAAACGCGTTGGGAAATAAAAGTGAATACTCTTTATGAAGGAGTTGTTTACTCGATCTGCAATAAACTGGCTACACACTCGTTACTTATCTTGTGAGTACAGTATTATTTGGGCTTTCTTTTTACTGGCATACTACACCATTGTGGATTTTTCCTAGTCCCTAATTATCTCTGGGAGTGAGATTGGAAAGCGCCCAAAAGGAGTGTTTGAAGATCGGAAGTACCCCTGGGTTCAGCATCTCTCAGAGATACTGCCTGTTAACATAGATGTTGCCAGACATTGGTGCGGATTCGCTTGGAATATTTTGCTGCATTGAGTCACTTTTAATAAAAAGTGGGCGTAAAAGTGCCAAATGGCAGGGTGCAGTATAAAACACAGCTAAAGTACATCAAATATATGCACGGACTGGTATTCAAAAAGTTAATTATTTATTGAAAACATAACAGAAAACATTATAGAAACTGCACTATAATTTGTTTGCTAATGTTTTGTATAAATAATGTATTAATTTTTTTGAAAATCAGCAAGTATATATATATATAGATAGAGAGAGAGAGAGAGAGATAAAGTTAGTTAGTGGTATGGTATTAGACTTCAGAGTTTGAACGCTGTCGTCCGTGCAGCAGCTTGTGTACACGGATAATATCCACGTACTATGATGAGGATATCCACACTGTGCAGTCTGCTCTGGATAAATGAGTAAAAAGAGGTAAACTCCCAGGAGCGTGAACAAGTGTATCCGTGAAGGACAATTATATCGCTATTAGTATAGACTGAGGCAGTACACTATGCACAAAAACAGCTTCGATAAGTTAAAACATAGTAGAAAATGTATTTGATATACATTAAAAGTCACATAAAGGAACAGACTCACAATTGTATGAAAGACAAGGACTGGGATTACGTCAACTGACGCGTTTCACGCCGGTTGGCGCTTTCTCAAAGATAGTTTGAGAGTGTCTTAGGGCAGGATTAAATAGCCATAGTGAGAAAGGAACACACCCTCAAACAAGCTGACGTTTGTATCAATTATGCAAATTTCCACAGTGCCAGAGACAAATCATAAGGCTCAGGAGAGACATCGGCATAGCGCCGTCTGTTAGCAGTTCAAAATAAAACAAGATCTGATTATGCCGGAATTGTGTATAATAGAGACAAAGATGTAATGAAATACACTGAATGTTTGCACACCAGAGGTTATAACGTGCACAAAAGATTAGAACTCTGCAATTTGTTTCACATATATGGATCAGTATCTTATAAGTAGATGAATAGTTAGTGCGATCTTTGATCGTTAATACAGAAAGTTAACCCCAATTGTTTATTCCACTTTACGTTAGTTCTCATTAGGGTATCTTGAATAGACATATAAAACAAAGATATATTTAGTTATCTTAGTGCACTTATTTTATCCAATACATTGGTTCTAATTATGTATGTTAATAACCAACATATAAACTACATAATATTTATAAAAAAAACAATAAACAATAAAACAAAAAACATTTTGTTACGGAACATGCAAAAAAAGGAAAAATAGTTTTTAGGAACAATTGAATGGAAAAATATTCCAGACAACAGGTTCCAAACAGTAGTGTATGAAAAGAGACATTGTGTACTTATCCCTGTGTGGCTACATTGTATTTCTACATGTGGCCATACAAACATTTTTAACCTTCTAATATATGAGATACCAAAAGAAACAGAGGAATTTGGCACATAAAAAGCTTTACATATTTAGTGGTGTATTGTGCTTGCTTCGAATTTAACTTTCTTATACACAATAACATGTATATGTATATTTATAAGAATTCTCTAAACAGACACAGGGTAAGAAAGAAAGGAATGAAGGGAAAAGAAGGGTTTGATAATTATTTACAAACTCTGATAGAGATAACTTTCTGTATTAATGATCAAAGATTGCACTAACTATTCATCTACTTATAAGATACTGATCCATATATGTGAAACAAATTGCAGAGTTCTAATCTTTTGTGCACGTTATAACCTCTGGTGTGCAAACATTCAGTGTATCTCATTACATCTTTGTCTCTATTATACACATTTCCAGAGTCTGTTCCTTTATGTGACTTTTAATGTATATCTAATAAATTTTGTACTATGTTTTAACTTATCGAAGATGTTTTTGTGCATAGTGTACTGCCTCAGTCTATACTAATAGCGATATAATTGTCCGTCACGGATACACTTGTTCACGCTCCTGGGAGTTTACCTCTTTTTACACACATATATATATATATATATATATATATATATACACACAGATAAGTGTCTCCGCACTAATAATCTAAGCAGTCTGTAGGAGCGAACTAATGGCACAAAAAGAGTAGCATCAAAATATATAAGCAATTTAATGAAAAAATAACAAAGAAAAAGAAAATGTATGCTTACCTGATAAATTTGTTTCTTTTTGGATATGATGAGTCCACGGATTTCATCCTTACTTGTGGGATTACGCCTCCTGGCCAGCAGGAGGAGGCAAAGAGCACCACAGCAGAGCTGTATATATAGCTCCTCCCTTCCCTCCCACTCCAGTCATTCGACGGAAGTTAGGAAGAGAAAGGAAAAGCCAAGGTGCAGAGGTGACTGAAGTTTAACAAAAATAAAGACCTGTCTCATAAAACAGGGCGAGCTGTGGACTCATCGTATACAAAAAGAAACAAATTTATCAGGTAAGCAAAAATTTTCTTTCCTTTTTTAAGATACGATGAGTCCACGGATTTCATCCTTACTTGTGGGATACAATACCAAAGCTATAGTACACGGATGAAAAGGGAGGGACAACACAGGGAACCTAAACGGAAGGCACCACTGCTTGAAGAACCTTTCTCCCAAAAACAGCCTCAGCCGAGGCAAAGGTATCAAATTTGTAAAAATTAGGAAAAGCGTGAAGAGAGGACCAAGATGCAGCCTTGCAAATCTGCTCAACAGAAGCATTAATTTTGAATGCCCATGAGAAAGCAATAGCCCTAGCGGAATGAGCCGTAATTCTTTCAGGAGGCTGCTGTCCAGCAGTTACATATGCAAACCGGAAGATACTCTTCAGCCAAAAAGAAAGAGAGGTAGCCGTAGCTTTCTGACCCCTACGGTTCCCTGAAAAAATGACAAACAAAGAAAACGATTGACGAAAATACATAGTCGCTTGAAAGTAGAACTTTAAATCACGGACTACGTCTAAATTGTGTAGCAGGCGTTCCTTCTGAGAAGAAGAATTAGGACACAGGGAAGGAACAACAATCTCCTGATTAATGTTCTTGTCTGAAATAACTTTAGGAAGAAAACCAAGTTTAGTACGTAAAACCACCTTATCCGAATGAAAAATAAGGTAAGGAGAATTAAATTGAAAAGCTGAAAGCTCAGACACTCTTCTAGCAGAAGAAATGGCAACAAGAAACAAAACTTTCCAAGATAACAACTTAATATCTATGGAATGCATAGGTTCAAACGGAACCCCTTGAAGAACCTTAAGAACTAAATTCAAACTCCAAGGAGAAGCAATCGGATTAAACACAGGTCTGATTCTAGTCAAAGCCTGACAAAAAGATTGAACATCTAGTACATCTGCCAGACACTTGTGCAACAAATAGATAAGGCAGAAAATTGCCCCTTCAGGGAACTCGCTGCAAAACCCTTCTCCAATCCTTCTTGGAGAAAAGACAAAATCCTGGGAATCCTAACTCCACTCCATGAGTATCCTGTGGATTCCCACCAATATATATATTTGCGGCATATCTTATGGCAAAACGTCCTAGTTACAGGCTTACGCGCCTGAATTAAGGAATCTATGACCGAATCAGAGAACCCCTGCTTGGATAAGATTAAGCGTTCAATCTCCAAACAGTCAGTTACCGAGAAACTAGTTTCGGGAGAAGGAAGGGTCCCTGAATGAGAAGGTCCTTTCGCAATGGAAGCTCCCAAGGTGGCAGGGATGACAGGTCTACCAGATTGGCATACCAAATCCTGCGAGGCCATGCAGAAGCGATGAGGATCACTTATGCCTTCTCCTGTTTGATTCGAGCAATAGCCCGGGAGAGAATAGCAAACAGGGGAAATAAATGCTAGGCTGAAGAACCAAGGAACTGCCAAGGCATCTATCACCTCGGCCTGGGGTCCCTGGACCTGTATCTCAGGAACTTGGCATTCTGACAAGATGCCATGAGATCCAACTCCGGCCAACCCCATAGAAAAATCAGGTTGGAGAATATTACCGGAAGGAGTTCCCAATCTCCCGGATGAGAAGTCTGCCTGCTCACAAAAAACGCCTCCCATTTGTCCACACCTGGGATGTGGATCGCTGACCGATGGTAAGAATGGGCCTGATGAATTGGGCCGAAGCCAACTGAGGCCAGGCCTGAAGGACATTGAAGATCGCCCTCAACTCTAGGATGTTGATGGGAAGGAGAGACTCTGCATGAGTCCATACTCCCTGAGCCTTTAAAGCACCCCAGCCAGCTCCACATCCCAAAAGGCTGGTGTCCAGGTGTCCATTGCAATCACCCAGGAAAGTCTGCGAAAGCATGTCCCCGGGGATAGATGATCCAGAGACAACCACCATTGAAGAGAGTCCCTCATCTCCTGTTCTAGGGTTATTCGAGGAGACAAATCAGTATAATTTCCATTCAACCGCCTGAGCATGCTTAGCTGTCGAGGCCAGAGGTGAAACCGAGCAAATGGTATGATGTCCATTGCCGCCACCATCAATCCGATTACCTCCATGCACTGAGTCACTGATGGCTGAGGAGTGGATTGAAGGGCTCAACATGTATTCAGAATCTTTGACTTTCTGACCTTTGTCAGAAAAATTATCATGGATATAGAGACGATTAAAGTTTCCAAGAAGGGTACCCTTGTCTTCGGAAATAAAGAACACCTTCTCAGATTTACCTTCCACCCGTGAGTTCTCAGGAAGGATAGCACAATGTCGGTATGGGACCTTGTTTGTAACAAGATGACGCCTGGATTAGAATATCGTCCAGATAAAGCGCCACCGCAATGCCCTGCGGTCTTAGAACCGCCACCAGAAACCCCAGAACCTTTGTGGAAATTCTGGGTGACATGGCCAAACCGAAAGGAAGAGCCACAAACTGAAAGTGTTTGTCCAGAAAGGCAAACCTCAAGAACTTGTGATGACCTCTGGGGATAGGAACATGCAGAAATGCATCCATTAGATCCACTGTCGTCATAAATAGACCCTCCTGCATTAATGGAAGGATGGCACGAATAAATTCCATCCTAAAAGATGAAACTCTGAGACACTAATATAGACTCTTGAGGTCTAAGATAGGACTGAAGGTTCCCTCCTTTTTGGGAACTACAAACAGATTTAAATAAAAACCCTGCCCCTGTTCCTGTATAGGAACGGGACAAAGTACTCCCATGGAATAGAGGTCTCTTACACAATGTAAGAACATCTCTCTCTTTTTTTCTTTTTTTTTATCTGGTCTGCAGAGAAACTTGAAGGCAGACATCTGTCCACTATGAATCCTGGAAACACTATTTTCCATTGTCTAGGGATTCTGAACATCTCGAACCCAAGCCTGATCTCCATCAAGCCAGGTTCCAACAAAGCCTTATAATGAATCGTTAAAAAAATGTAGACTTAGAGCATACATCTGTCTAACAAGGCTCTAATCATAAGGCTCAGTGAGCTGGGACAGAGAAACCTACGCTCCCCTTTGATAACCTCAAGGCAAGAATTAGAAATAAAAGATTTAGCCAATTTGAAAGGCTATATCCCATCCTGGATCTTATCCAGGGGAGTTTCTGACGTAATAGTATCAGACAACACATAAAACCAATATGCCGTCATACCAATGACATTATCAAAGTACACCGCTGGCTGCCATTGTAACCCCTGGTGTACATCCCCTCTCAAATTCTTGTCCATAGAATCTTTGAAAAACCCAACTATCCTCTAAGGGTATAGTAGTTCTCCTATCTAAGCTGGAAACTACTTCTTCCACCCTAGGGAAAGATTGCCCAGCCTCTATAGCTGAGACGGCTATGGAAAACAACTCCTTAAACATAGGGAATGCGGTGAATAGCTGCAGTTGGTTGCAAACTGCAAACCTCCCGCTAACTAGACAGCTAAGCTAACCATCAGGCTACTACAGCTAGCTGTTTCCATTCTTACAACCTGCTGGACGCACTAGGAACACTAACACCGGTAATGATGGAGTCGCCCAGGGTAGCTAAAACCTCCTAAAGTAACAAATGGAGGTGTGCAAGCTAAAAACTGAAAGAAAAAAACAACAACCTCAGAACTAAATTAAATAATGTTCCATCTGAGTATGACAATTCTCCCTCAGGTAAACCCGAAGAATCTTCCTCTTTCAGGTAACAAGGAAAAACCATTTGAAATAGAAACTACTTTATCAATAAAGTTTCAATTCTAAATGATTGAAAATAATACCTCTAGTAAAGTTTTCTTATGGGAAAAACATATAATGTATGAATGCAAAACAACTCCAGGTGGAGTGAGAAAAGAAGCGCAAAGCACTGTGTGTGTCCATAAAGCTTAGAGGGACACTATAGTAGAAGTGTGTGGCAGAGATTGATAATTGTCAACCGACTCCTAAACAAAAACTTTACTGTCCCTTTAAATGTTAAAAGTAACGTTAATTTTTGTGTGCTCAAAATCCATCCTAAATCACAAGGATGAAGTAAACCAAACAACATGTTAAATTTTGTAATAAAAGTTAACAATAAAAAACGTTACCTTCTCTTTAAACTTTAAAAGGTAACCTTAAAAAAAAAAAAAACACTTATAAAAAATAAACTGAATCTCTGTTCTTCCTCTAACGCTTCCCCTGTTATATCTGGAAAGCAGACAACGCATCAGAACTCATGAAGAGAGCGAAGTCTAGAAAGCAACCAAAATGAGTTATAGAGGAAACTCAGGGCACTGCATGTGAGGACAATACAATTTGGGATGTATAATTAGATTTCTAAAAATAAAATTCCTCACATACAGGAGGAATTGCAAATGAATTGGTGGGTAAAACATTGTGCAACAACACAAAAGAAAGAGTCCCTGCATAGCCTCTTGGTCCATTTTTCACACACAAAAAAAACCAAGATTTTCCAAAGAATTCTGAAATTCTATAATAAATGCAGAAATGTTACTGTCCCTGTAATAGGACCAGTAACAGTATAACTCAGCAGTCGTGTAACAGACAGCTCCTGTTCGGCATGTTCTATGTAAACGCCGGAAAAAGAAAAAAGGCACACTAAGTAAAGGACCGTGAATTAACAGCTCCTGTCATGCATTTGCCTTAAATCAAAGTATACTGGAGGTGTAGAGGTTAAACTATCCTCTAAATGATGAAACGTGTGTGTTAAAAGGTTTTGACAGCACCGGCACTCCACGAACGAAGTCCGCCAGTAGAACACAGGGAATGCACTTCAATTACGCTCAGTGAGCGATCTCACCCAATCAGTCCAGAATAGAGGATTACTTGACAGCAGTCCCGCTGGTATAGTACACACAAGCTTGTTTGAAACTACCTGCGGGAGTGCTTTATTCCAGTGCCTTATCTTCTCATCACTGTGGTGTTGGACTTCCAGATAAGTGTGTACTATACCAATGTGTGTCAAAACCTTTTAACACACGTTTCATCATTTAGAGGATAGTTTAACCTGGTCACACCGAATATTGATTTGATTTAGAATTTTCTTCTGTTCAGTATTAATTCTTCTAGGTACATTTTCACACAGTCAAAAACTAATGATTCAGATAGAGAATGCACTTTTAATAAACTTTTCAATTTGCTTGCATTAACAAATTCTGCAGTCTTTTTATATGCACACTTTCTGAGGCATCAGCTCCTACTGAGCATGTGCACAATCTCACAGGGTATGCGTATACTAGTCTGTAATTGGCTGATGGCTGTCACATTATACAGAGGGCTGTGAAACGGGAAAAAATGAATTTGTCAGAAAAAAAAAATCTACTGCTTATTTGAAATTCAGAGTGTTAATTGCATTGTCTTGTTATTATGCACTTTATAAATATGCAGTTGTACTGTTTTTAGTGGTCCTTTAAAGGGACAGTCAAGTCCAAAAAAAACTACCATTTTTTAAATAGGGCATGTAATTTTAAACAACTTTCCAATTTACTTTTATCACCAATTTTGCTTTGTTCTCTCTGTATTCTAAGTTGAAAGCTAAACCTAGGAGCTGCATATGCTAATTTCTTAGACCTTAAAGGCCACTTCTAATCTGAAAGCATTTTGATACTTTTTCACCACTAAAGGGCGTTAGTTCATGTGTTTCATATAGATAACATTGAGGTCACGCATATGAAGCTCCTAGGAGTGAGCATTGATTGGCTAAAATGCAATTCTGTCAATAGAACTGAAATAAGAGGGCAGTTTGCAGAAGCATAGATACAAGGTAATTACAGAGGTAAAAAACAGAATTTATGCTTACCTGATAAATTACTTTCTCCAACGGTGTGTCCGGTCCACGGCGTCATCCTTACTTGTGGGATATCTCTTCCCCAACAGGAAATGGCAAAGAGTCCCAGCAAAACTGGCCATATAGTCCCTCCTAGGCTCCGCCCACCCCAGTCATTCGACCGACGGACAGGAGGAAATATATATAGGAGAAACCATATGGTACCGTGGTGACTGTAGTTAGAGAAAATAATTAATCAGACCTGATTAAAAAACCAGGGCGGGCCGTGGACCGGACACACCGTTGGAGAAAGTAATTTATCAGGTAAGCATAAATTCTGTTTTCTCCAACATTGGTGTGTCCGGTCCACGGCGTCATCCTTACTTGTGGGAACCAATACCAAAGCTTTAGGACACGGATGAAGGGAGGGAGCAAATCAGGTTACCTAAACGGAAGGCACCACAGCTTGCAAAACCTTTCTCCCAAAAATAGCCTCCGAAGAAGCAAAAGTATCAAATTTGTAAAATTTGGCAAAAGTGTGCAGTGAAGACCAAGTCGCTGCCTTACATATCTGGTCAACAGAAGCCTCGTTCTTGAAGGCCCATGTGGAAGCCACAGCGCTAGTGGAGTGAGCTGTGATTCTTTCAGGAGGCTGCCGTCCGGCAGTCTCATAAGCCAATCGGATGATGCTTTTAAGCCAAAAGGAAAGAGAGGTAGAAGTCGCTTTTTGACCTCTCCTTTTACCAGAATAAACAACAAACAAGGAAGATGTTTGTCTGAAATCTTTTGTAGCCTCTAAATAGAATTTTAGAGCACGGACTACGTCCAAATTGTGTAACAAACGTTCCTTCTTTGAAACTGGATTCGGACATAAAGAAGGTACAACTATCTCCTGGTTAATATTTTTGTTAGAAACAACCCTAGGAAGAAAACCAGGCTTAGTACGCAAAACCACCTTATCTGCATGGAACACCAGATAGGGCGGAGAACACTGCAGAGCAGATAACTCTGAAACTCTTCTAGCAGAAGAAATTGCAACCAAAAACAAAACTTTCCAAGATAGTAACTTAATATCTATGGAATGTAAAGGTTCAAACGGAACCCCTTGAAGAACTGAAAGAACTAGATTTAGACTCCAGGGAGGAGTCAAAGATCTGTAAACAGGCTTGATCCTAACCAGAGCCTGAACAAATGCTTGAACATCTGGCACAGCTGCCAGTCTTTTGTGTAGTAAGACAGATAAAGCAGAGATCTGTCCCTTTAGAGAACTTGCAGATAATCCTTTCTCCAAACCTTCTTGTAGAAAGGAGAGAATCTTAGGAATTTTTATCTTATTCCATGGGAATCCTTTGGATTCACACCAACAGATATATCTTTTCCATATTTTATGGTAAATCTTTCTAGTTACCGGTTTTCTGGCCTGAACCAGAGTATCTATCACAGAATCTGAAAACCCACGCTTTGATAGAATCAAGCGTTCAATCTCCAAGCCGTCAGCTGGAGGGAGACCAGATTTGGATGTTCGAATGGACCCTGAACAAGAAGGTCCTGTCTCAAAGGTAGCTTCCATGGTGGAACCGATGACATATTCACCAGGTCTGCATACCAAGTCCTGCGTGGCCGCGCAGGAGCTATCAAGATCACCGAGGCCCTCTCCTGTTTGATCCTGGCTACCAGCCTGGGAATGAGAGGAAACGGTGGAAACGCATAAGCTAGGTTGAAGGTCCAAGGCGCTACTAGTGCATCGACTAGAGTCGCCTTGGGATCCCTGGATCTGGACCCGTAGCAAGGAACCTTGAAGTTCTGACGAGACGCCATCAGATCCATGTCTGGAATGCCCCATAATTGAGTTATTTGGGCAAAGATCTCCGGGTGGAGTTCCCACTCTCCCGGATGGAATGTCTGACGACTCAAATAATCCGCTTCCCAGTTTTCCACACCTGGAATGTGGATCGCAGATAGGTGGCAGGAGTGATCCTCCGCCCATTGAATTATTTTGGTCACTTCTTTCATCGCCAGGGAACTCCTTGTTCCCCCCTGATGATTGATATACGCAACGGTCGTCATGTTGTCTGATTGGAACCTTATGAATCTGGCATTTGCTAGTTGAGGCCAAGCCCTGAGAGCATTGAATATCGCTCTCAGTTCCAGAATGTTTATCGGGAGAAGAGACTCTTCCCGAGACCATAGACCCTGAGCTTTCAGGGATTCCCAGACCGCGCCCCAGCCCACTAGACTGGCGTCGGTCGTGACAATGACCCACTCTGGTCTGCGGAAGCTCATTCCCTGGGACAGATGGTCCAGGGTCAGCCACCAACGGAGTGAATCTCTGGTCTTCTGATCTACTTGAATCATTGGAGACAAGTCTGTATAGTCCCCATTCCACTGTTTGAGCATGCACAGTTGTAATGGTCTTAGATGAATTTGTGCAAAAGGAACTATGTCCATTGCTGCAACCATCAACCCTACTACTTCCATGCACTGCGCTATGGAAGGACAAGGAACAGAATGAAGAACTTGACAAGTGCTTAGAAGTTTTGACTTTCTGACCTCTGTCAGAAAAATCCTCATTTCTAAGGAATCTATTATTGTTCCCAAGAAGGGAACTCTTGTCGACGGAGACAGAGAACTTTTTTCTATGTTCACCTTCCATCCGTGTGATCTGAGAAAGGCCAGAACGATGTCTGTATGAGCCTTTGCTTTTGACAGGGACGACGCTTGTATTAGAATGTCGTCCAAGTAAGGTACTACTGCAATGCCCCTCGGTCTTAGAACCGCTAGAAGGGACCCTAGTACCTTTGTGAAAATCCTTGGAGCAGTGGCTAACCCGAATGGGAGGGCCACAAACTGGTAATGCTTGTCCAGAAAAGCGAACCTTAGGAACTGATGATGTTCTTTGTGGATAGGAATATGTAGGTACGCATCCTTTAGATCCACGGTAGTCATAAATTGACTTTCCTGGATAGTGGGTAGAATCGTTCGAATGGTTTCCATCTTGAACGATGGTACCCTGAGAAATTTGTTTAGGATCTTCAAATCCAAAATTGGTCTGAAAGTTCCCTCTTTTTTGGGAACTACGAACAGATTGGAATAAAATCCCATTCCTTGTTCCTTTATTGGAACTGGGTGTATCACTCCCATCTTTAACAGGTCTTCTACACAATGTAAGAACGCCTGTCTCTTTATTTGGTTTGAGGATAAGTGAGACATGTGGAACCTTCCCCTTGGGGGTAGTTCCCTGAATTCCAGGAGATAACCCTGAGAAACTATTTCTAGCGCCCAGGGATCCTGAACATCTCTTGCCTAAGCCTGAGCAAAGAGAGTCTGCCCCCCACTAGATCCGGTCCCGGATCGGGGGCTACTCCTTCATGCTGTTTTGTTAGCAGCGGCAGGCTTCTTGGCCTGCTTACCCTTGTTCCAGCCTTGCATCGGTTTCCAGGCTGGTTTGGGTTGTGAGGCATTACCCTCTTGCTTAGAGGATGCAGAATTAGAGGCCGGTTCGTTCCTGAAATTACGAAAATTAGACTTATTTTTGGCCTTGAAAGGTCTATCTTGTGGAAGGGCGTGGCCCTTTCCCCCAGTGATGTCTGAAATAATCTCTTTCAATTCTGGTCCAAATAGAGTTTTACCTTTGAAAGGGATGTTAAGCAATTTTGTCTTGGATGACACATCCGCTGACCAAGACTTTAGCCAAAGCGCTCTGCGCGCCACGATAGCAAACCCTGAATTTTTCGCCGCTAATCTAGCTAATTGCAAAGCGGCATCTAAAATAAAAGAGTTAGCCAATTTAAGTGCGTGAACTCTGTCCATAACCTCCTCATATGGAGTCTCTCTACTAAGCGAGTTTTCTAGTTCCTCGAACCAGAACCACGCTGCTGTAGTGACAGGAACAATGCACGAAATGGGTTGTAGAAGGTAACCTTGCTGTACAAAAATCTTTTTAAGCAAACCCTCCAATTTTTTATCCATAGGATCTTTGAAAGCACAACTATCTTCGATAGGAATAGTAGTGCGTTTATTTAGAGTAGATACTGCCCCCTCAACCTTAGGGACTGTCTGCCATAAGTCCTTTCTGGGGTCGACCATAGGAAATAATTTCTTAAATATAGGGGGGGGGGACAAAAGGTATGCCAGGCTTTTCCCACTCCTTATTTACTATGTCCGCCACCCGCTTGGGTATAGGAAAAGCGTCGGGGTGCACCGGAACCTCTAGGAACTTGTCCATCTTGCATAATTTCTCTGGAATGACCAAGTTGTCACAATCATCCAGAGTAGATAACACCTCCTTAAGCAGTGCGCGGAGATGTTCTAATTTAAATTTAAATGTCACAACATCAGGTTCAGCTTATTGAGAAATTTTTCCTGAATCTGAAATTTCCCCATCTGACAAAACCTCCCTCATGGCCCCTTCAGATTGGTGTGAGGGTATGACAGAACAATTATCATCAGCGCCCTCCTGCTCTTCAGTGTTTAAAACAGAGCAATCGCGCTTTCTCTGATAAGTAGGCATTTTGGATAAAATATTTGCTATGGAGTTATCCATTACAGCCGTTAATTGTTGCATGGTAATAAGCATTGGCGCACTAGATGTACTAGGGGCCTCTTGTGTGGGCAAAACTGGTGTAGACACAGTAGGAGATGATGTAGTATCATGTTTACTCCCCTCATCTGAGCAATCATCTTGGGCAATTTCATTATCTGTGGCAGTACTGTCCTTACTTTGTTTGGACGCTATGGCACAATTATCACATAAATTTAAATGGGGAGACACATTGGCTTTCATACATATAGAACATAGCTTATCCGAAGGCACAGACATGTTAAACAGGCTTAAACTTATCAACAAAGCACAAAAAACGTTTTAAAACAAAACCGTTACTGTCTCTTTAAATTTTAAACAGAAAACACTTTATTACTGAATATGTGAAAAAGTATGAAGGAATTGTTCAAAAATTACCAAAATTTCACCACAGTGTCTTAAAGCATTAAGAGTATAGCACACCAAATTTCAGAGCTTTAACCCTTAAAATAACGGAACCGGAGCCGTTTACAAATTTAACCCCTATACAGTCCCAGCTATAGCCTTTGCTGAGACCCAACCAAGCCCAAAGGGGAATACGATACCAATTGACGCCTTCTAAAAGCTTTTCCAGCAAATTTCAGATCCTCACACATGCATCTGCATGCCCTGCTCTCAAAAAAACAACTGCGCAGTAATGGCGCGAAAATGAGGCTCAGTCTACAACTAGGAAGGCCCCCTGACTGGAAAAGGTGTCTAACATAGTGCCTGCCGTTTAATAAACGTTCCCCAAGTTTATAAATGCAAATTGTCAGCATAAATATGAATAAAATGCCCAAATAAAGCAATCGATTTAGCCCATAAAAAATGTCTACCAGTTTTTTAGCCCATATTAAGCCCTTTATTCTGTTTGTTTGACTAAGAAAATGGCTTACCGGTCCCCATGAGGGGAAATGACAGCCTTCCAGCATTACATGGTCTTGTTAGAAATATGGCTAGTCATACCTTAAGCAGAAAAGTCTGCCAACTGTTTCCCCCAACTGAAGTTACTTCATCTAAACAGTCCTATGTGGAAACAGCAATCGATTTTAGTTACTGTCTGCTAAAATCATCTTCCTCTCACAAACAGAAATCTTCATCATTTTCTGTTTCAGAGTAAATAGTACATACCAGCACTATTTTAAAATAACAAACACTTGATAGAAGAATAAAAACTACATTTAAACACCAAAAAACTCTTAACCATCTCCGTGGAGATGTTGCCTGTGCAACGGCAAAGAGAATGACTGGGGTGGGCGGAGCCTAGGAGGGACTATATGGCCAGCTTTGCTGGGACTCTTTGCCATTTCCTGTTGGGGAAGAGATATCCCACAAGTAAGGATGACGCCGTGGACCGGACACACCAATGTTGGAGAAAGTACATTAATATAACTGTGTTGGTTATGCAAACATGGGAAATGGGTAATAAAGGGATTATCTACCTTTTTAAGCAAAAATTCTGGTGTTGACTGTACCCTTAAGGAACTCAGCAGGAAGGTTGTTCCAAACATCTTGGAGAACTAACCACTCTTCTTCTGTAGATTTAGGCAGCCTCAGCTAATTCAAGTCTTTTCATGTAATCCCACACTGACTCAATGATGTTGAGATCAGGGCTCTGTGGGGTCCATACTATTACTTCCAGGAATCCTTGTTCTTATTTACGCTGAAGATGGTTCTTAATGACTTTAGATGTATGTTTGGGGTGGTTGTCATGCTTCAGAATAAATATGGGGCTAATCAGATGCCTCCTTGATGGTAATGCATGATGGATAAGTATTTGCCTGTACTCCTCAGCATTGAGGAAAACATTAATTCTGACCAAATCTCAAACTCCATTTGCAGAAATGCAGCCCATAACTTGAAAGGAACCTCCACCATGCTTCACTGTTGCCTGCAGACACTAATTCTTGTACCAATTTCCTGTCCTTACGCTAACAAACTGCCTTCTGTTTTAGCCTAACATTTCAAATTTTGACTCTTCAGTCCAGAGCACCTGTTACCATTTTTCTGCACCTCAGGTTCCTGTGTTTTCATGCACAATTGAGTTTTTGTAGCCTTGTTTCCATGTCGGAGTTATGGATTTTTGCCCCCAAGTCTTCAATGAAGACCACTTCGGACCAGACTTCTCCTAACAGTTGATAAGTGTACCAAGGTCCCACTGGTTTCTGACAATTCTAAGCTGATGGCACTGCTGGTCATCTTCCAATGCAAAGGGAAGTACGCATGATGTGTCTTTCATCTGCTGCTCTAAGTTTCCTTGGCCGACCACTGCGTCTACTGCCCTCAAAGTTGTCTGTTTCTTTGTGCTTTTTCAGAAGAGCTTGGACAGCACAGCTGGAAACACCCATCTGTCTTGAAATTTCTGCCTGGGAGAGACCTTGCTGATGCAGTATCTTGTTTCTGTGCTCAGTGTTGCCATTGTGTATGACTTTACATTGATCTTCAGCTATCTCACGCTGTTAAGAGTTTGGCTGTTCCTCACCCAGTTTTTGTCCTACAACACAGTGGGTTCTGTTTCAGTTATTGTGTAGCTGCCTACATATTAAATTGATGATCATTAGCACCTGTTTTTTTATAATTGCTTAATCATGCACCTGACTATATGCCTACAGAATCCCCCTGACTTTGAGCAAGTTTCCCTAGAATTGATGCTGTTTTGAAGGCAAAGGGTGGTCAAAACAAATATTGATTTGATTTTTCTTCTGTTCCCTCATTTTGCAATGTGTTAATTGATATAAAAAAAAAACTACTAACATTTCTATTTTTGAAAACATTATTACTTTACAGCTATTCTTGTATTGTATAGATTTCCAGAGACACTTGACATGCCTCCAAATTGTCATAGTTAAACATAAAAAAATGAGTGTTTTGGGCTGTTATTGATGAGATTTTTTTTGGATAGTTCCAAATGAATATAAACATTGTAGCTAAAACGTATTTACCCTGCTCATGAACTTAAAGTGAATGTAAAGTTAAGGCTATTAGCTAATGTGAAACGATAGAAGTAAAAAAATGAATGAGACTTTCATTCATAAAATCTTTAGTATATACTACTTCAGAGATATTTTACATGAAACGCTATACGTATAAGAGATGAACCTCCAGTTGCCATATTCAGCAATTGATTGACAGATGACTCATCTCTTATCCGAATAGCCTTTCATGTGAAATATCTCTGAAGTATATACTAAAGATTTCATGAATTAAAGTCTCATTCATTTTTTTAACTTCTATTGTTTGACTTTAGCTAATAGCGTTAACTTTACATTCACTTTAACCTGTTGGATAAGTAACTATACTATAACTTTGATTTAACACATACGGCATACTGATGTTTTGGCCTCATCAATTCAATTCATATAATTTCTTTTTAAAGTGCCAATTTATTATAGTTATGTATTTCTTCTTATGTGAGCTTCTTACATCTGCAATTTAAACCTAATTTGAATAAATCTGTGTAAGTTGAATGCAGGTATTTAAATACCCTATGCACTTTTTTTTTTTTTGCACAATACAAAATTATGCAACCATCCCTATCTGCCCTTCCCTAGTTCCACCACTATTTAGCTTAGAGGGAAGGGATGATAATGCAGCCAATCAGAGACAATTTCACCCTCACCAATGTCACATTGAATGAGTGCCCCCAATGCAGCTCCAGGATTTTGCAAAGAGCGCTGTGATATCTGATTGGCGGTGTAATCGAAGAGCACAATGTGGCAAGTGATTAAAGGGACATGAAACCCCACATTTTTTTTTCTTTAATCATTAGAGCATATAATTTTAAGCAACTTTCCAAATTACTTCTATTATTTAATTTGCTTCATTCTCTTGGTCTCCTTTGTTGAAGAAACAGCAATGCACACAGGCGAGCCAAAAACATGAAACATATGTGCAGCCGCCACTCAGCAGCTCCTGAGCCTACCTGGTATGCTTTTCAAGAAAGAATACAAAGAGAATTAAACTAATTAGATAATAGAAGTAAATTGTTTAAAATTGTAAGCTCTATCTGAATCATGAAAGATACATTGTGGATTTGAAGTCCCTTTAACGTCAGCTGCTTAGTGATGCACACCTTCAGTCAGCAGTCATTTGTATTATATGAAAATTAAGCACAACCCCCCCCCCCCTCCCCCCCAAAAAAAGAATCCATTAATACTCCTGTTCTAGTTCTTAAAAGAATATACAAATATTTTAGTTTTATTGCCACAATCAAGCATAAGGTGTTTGCTCAAGGCTTTCAAAATTTGATTTTATTTACAGTACCCAAGAAAAGCCTGTCTAGAACAGTTATATTTTCAAACAAACATGGACATTGAGAACATATCTTTTTTGATCCTGTGCTTTTCTTAGTTACAGATGAAACTATTTTCCAAGAGCAAATAACATAGAATATTAAAGCATGGAGTTGCTCAGTATTTTATTGTTTGCATAGTATTGCATGTTTATGTTCCAGAAAAGGGTTAAGTGTATATACCCTTTCTGGTAAAATTGTCCAATAGTTGAAAGTCTTGACTCTTAAGCCAGCAGATCATGGTGTTTTGGTTCGGATTTTATTTAGCAAATAGATGTGTGGTGTGTGGGAGTAATTTAAGTAGATTAGGCTACAGGAGGTGGTATGTTCCGACATCTTATTTCTTGACAATCTGTATAACATCCTCATGTTCCATGTTGTGGTTTAATCCAACTCTCTGAGGACTGTACTTGGTACTAGTTCCCTGTAAATACAGAGAAAAAAGTGAT
The DNA here is from genome assembly GCF_027579735.1 of Bombina bombina. Taxonomy (NCBI): domain Eukaryota; kingdom Metazoa; phylum Chordata; class Amphibia; order Anura; family Bombinatoridae; genus Bombina; species Bombina bombina. The sequence goes on from NC_069509.1 coordinate 76,898,478, forward strand.
CAGGTATTAAGCACAATGTTCTACGTTGACGTTTCTAGATCTGAAGTTTACTTACCCAAACCAGGGCATATTTAAACTGACTAGCCAGGGTCCTGTGAATTCGATGACACTGAAAAACATAAAATGCTTTGCTTTAAAAAAATAAATTAAAAAAAAAGTTAAATATCTATAATCAACCAAATGCAAATTCAGTGACTAGATTGATACAACTGATACAATTTTTTTTTAATAATATTATATTCTAGATCTTAGAAAAATTAACAAAATTTTAGGTAGATGATGCAATTTTAAAAGGGACATAATACTTACATGCTCAATCAATTGAAAATGATTTACCATAACTGTAAAACAACTGACAAGAAAATATCACCTGCATATCTATATAAAATAGGAAGATATTTTACTTCAAAATTTGTTCAGATTAGTAAGTGATCTGTGAGCAGTTATCTTTCAACTACTGTCCGCTGCACGTTGAAGAAAAAAAAAAAAAAAAGCACATCAACCAATCAGCTTCATTAGTGCTGATGTCGCACACTGCTTTACTCTACTCTCATGAGATTTCATTTTAAACTTCCTTAAACTGAATAGGAAACTAACATGACTGTGCCTGCATATACCAGATGCACACTTTCTTGCAAGTCCTGGGACTAGCATCCCGATTGGCTGCCTAAAGTCCCTTTGCAATGGGATGTGAAATTGTAAGGTAAAAAACATGTCTTTTTTTTTTTTTTACATAGAGATGCTCAGGTGATATTTTCTAGTCAGTTGTTTTTCAGTTATGTTTAATCATTTTGAAGTGATTTAGCATAAAAGTATTATGTCCCTTTAAAATTGCATTATCTACCTAAATCATTAATTTTGTTAATTTTTCTAAGAGCTAGAATATAATACTGTAGTATAAAAATCTTTTTGCAGCTATGCTGCATCACTTTCAAGTCATTCAACATTTTTGTATCATGTCCCTTTAAACAACAAATACTGCTCTTAGTATCCTTTGCTACAATTTAGGGGTGTACTCACTTTTGTTGCCAACAGTTTAGACATGAATGGCTGTGTGTTGAGTTATTTTGAGGGGACAGCAAATTTACACTGTTATGCAGGCTGTACACTCACTACTTTATATTGTAGCAGTGTGTCATTTCTTCAGTGTTGTCACATGAAAAGATGTAATAAAATATTTACACAAATGTGAGGGGGGTACTCACTTGTGTGGGGTGATGTATGTACAACATTACTATAAACATTGTTACAAAAACTGTTTTCATGGGCTAAAGGCATGTGAAAGCTCCTGGGCTTACCTAGGATTATTATTTAACAAAAAATACCAAGAGAACTAAGCACTAACACACACAATTAATAATAGAAGTAAATTGGAAAGTTGTATACAATGTCATGTTCTATCCAACTGATTTAAGTTTATTTTGACTATACTGTCCCTTTAAATTGAAGAGGCAAGTGTGATTCACTTATAGCAGCAGTCAACACAGTAGATTTGCATAATCAACAAATGCAAGATAACAAGACAATGCAATAGCACTTAGTCTGAACTTCAAATGAATAGTAGATTTTTTTCTGACAATTTTAAAATAAAAATGTATGCTTACCTGATAAATTTATTTCTCTTGTGGTGTATCCAGTCCACGGATTCATCCATTACTTGTGGGATATTCTCCTTCCCAACAGGAAGCTGCAAGAGGATCACCCACAGCAGAGCTGTCTATATAGCTCCTCCCCTAACTGCCACCTCCAGTCATTCGACCGAAGACAAGCAAGAGAAAGGAGAAACTATAGGGTGCAGTGGTGACTGTAGTTTAAAAATAAAAAACACCTGCCTTAAAATGACAGGGTGGGCCGTGGACTGGATACACCACAAGAGAAATAAATTTATCAGGTAAGCATAAATTTTGTTTTCTCTTGTAAGGTGTATCCAGTCCACGGATTCATCCATTACTTGTGGGATACCAATACCAAAGCTATAGGACACGGATGAAGGGAGGGACAAGGCAGGCGCTTAAACGGAAGGCACCACTGCCTGTAAGACCTTTCTCCCAAATATAGCCTCCGAAGAAGCAAAAGTATAAAATTTGTAGAATTTAGAAAAAGTATGAAGCGAGGACCAAGTCGCCGCCTTACAAATCTGTTCAACAGAAGTCTCATTTTTAAAAGCCCATGTGGAAGCCACCGCTCTAGTGGAATGAGCTGTAATTCTTTCAGGAGGCTGCTGGCCAGCAGTCTCATAAGCTAAGAGGATTATACTTCTTAACCAAAAAGAAAGAGAAGTTGCTGAAGCCTTTTGGCCTTTCCTCTGTCCAGAGTAGACAACAAACAATGCAGATGTTTGACGAAAATCTTTAGTAGCTTGTAAATAAAACTTTAAAGCACGAACCACTTCAAGATTGTGTAAAAGACGTTCTTTCTTTGAAGAAGGATTAGGACACAGTGACGGAACAACAATCTCCTTATTTATATTCTTATTAGATACCACCTTAGGAAGAAACCCAGGTTTGGTACGCAAAACTAACTTATCTACATGGAAGATCAGATAACGGAAATCACACTGCAAGGCAGATAACTCTGAAACTCTTCAAGCCAAAGAGATAGCTACCAAAAACAGAACTTTCCAAGATAAAAGCTTGATATCTATGGAATGAAGAGGTTCAAACGGAACCCCTTGAAGAACTTTAAGAACTAAATTTAAACTCCAAGGCGGAGCAACAGGTTTAAACACAGGCTTGATTCTAACTAAAGCCTGACAAAACGCCTGAACGTCTGGAACATCCACCAGACGATTGTGCAAAAGAATAGATAGAGCAGAAATCTGTCCCTTTAAGGAATTAGCTGACAATCCCTTCTCCAATCCTTCTTGGAGAAAAGATAATATCCTGGGAATCCTGACTTTACTCCATGAGTAACCCTTGGATTCACACCAATGAAGATATTTACACCATATCTTATGATAGATTTTCCTGGTGACAGGCTTGCGAGCCTGAATTAAGGTATCAATGACCGACTCGGAGAAACCACGTTTTGATAAAATCAAGCGTTCAATCTCCAAGCAGTCAGACGCAGAGAAATTAGATTTGGATGGTTGAAAGGACCCTGAAGTAGAAGGTCCTGCCTCAGCGGTAGAGTCCATGGTGGAAGGGATGACATGTCCACCAGATCTGCATACCAAGTCCTGCGTGGCCACGCAGGTGCTATCAAAATCACCAAAGCTCTCTTCTGCTTGATCTTGGTAATCAGGATCCGTAACAAGGAAGCTTGGCGTTCTGACGAGACGCCATGAGATCCAGTTCTGGTTTGCCCCAAAGTTGAATCAACTGTGCCAACACCTCCGGATGGAGTTCCCACTCCCCCGGATGAAAAGTCTGTCGACTTAGAAAATCCGCCTCCCAGTTCTCTACGCCTGGGATATGGATAGCTGATAGATGGCAAGAGTGAACCTCTGCCCATAGAATTATTTTTGAAACCTCCAACATTGCTAGGGAACTCCTTGTTGCCCCTTGATGGTTGATGTAGGCTACAGTCGTGATATTGTCCGACTGAAATCTGATGAACCTGACCGCAGCTAGCTGAGGCCAAGCTTGAAGAGCATTGAATATCGCTCTTAGTTCCAGAATGTTTATCGGAAGGAGTGTCTCCTCCTGAGTCCACAAGCCCTGAGCTTTCAGGGAGTTCCAGACTGCACCCCAGCCCAGAAGGCTGGCATCTGTTGTTACTATTGTCCAATCTGGCCTGCGGAAGGTCATACCCTTGGACAGATGGACCCGAGATAGCCACCAGAGAAGATAATACCTGGTCTCTTGATCCAGATTTAGTAGAGGGGACAAATCTGTGTAATCCCCATTCCACTAACTGAGCATGCAGAGTTGCAGCGGTCTGAGATGTAGGCGGGCAAACGGCACTATGTCCATTGCCGCTACCATTAAGCCGATAACTTCCATACACTGAGCCACTGAAGGGCGAGAAGTAGAATAAAAAACACAGCAGGAATTTAGAGGTTTAGACAACCTGGCCTCTGTCAGGTAAATCTTCATTTCTACAGAATCTATCAGAGTTCCTAGGAAGGAAACTCTTGTGAGAGGGGATAGAGAACTCTTTTCTTCGTTCACTTTCCACCCATGCGACCTCAGGAATGCCAGAACAATGTCTGTATGGGACCTGGCGATTTGAAAATTTGACGCTTGTATTAGAATGTCGTCTAGGTAAGGGGCTACTGCTATACCCCGAGGCCTTAGGACCGCTAGGAGTGACCCCAGAACCTTCGTAAAGATTCTTGGTGCCGTAGCTAAACCAAAGGGAAGAGCCACAAACTGGTAATGCCTGTCTAGCAAGGCGAACCTGAGAAACCGATGATGATCTCTGTGTATCGGAATGTGCAAATAAGCATCCTTTAAGTCCACGGTAGTGATATATTGACCCTCCTGGATCATAGGTAGGATGGTTCGAATAGTCTCCATCTTGAAGGATGGGACCCTGAGAAATTTGCTTAGGATCTTGAGATCTAAGATTGGTCTGAAGGTTCCCTTTTTCTTGGGAACCACAAACAGATTTGAATCGAAGCCTTGCCCATGTTCTTCCTTTGGAACTGGGTGGATCACTCCCATAACTAGGAGGTCTTGAACACAATGTAAGAATGCCTCTCTCTTTATCTGGTTTGCAGATAATTGTGAGAGATGAAATCTTCCTTTTGGGGAAGAAGCTTTGAAGTCCAGAAGATATCCCTGGGACACGATTTCCAACGCCCAGGGATCCTGGACATCTCTTGCCCAAGCCTGGGCGAAGAGAGAAAGTCTGCCCCCTACTAGATCCGTTACCGGATCGGGGGCTGATCTTTCATGCTGTCTTAGAGACAGCAGCAGCAGGTTTTCTGGCCTGCTTTCCTTTGTTCCAAGCCTGGTTAGGTCTCCAGACCGGCTTGGATTGGGCAAAATTTCCCTCTTGTTTTGTATTAGAGGAAGTTGAAGCTGCGCCACTCTTGAAGTTTCGAAAGGCACGAAAATTAGACTGTTTGGTCCTTAATTTGTTGGACCTATCCTGAGGAAGGGCGTGACCTTTTCCTCCAGTAATATCTGAAATGATCTCCTTCATTCCAGGCCCGAATAGGGTCTGCCCCAGGAAGGGAATGTTGAGAAGCTTAGACTTTGAAGTAACGTCAGCTGACCAGGATTTAAGCCATAGCGCCCTATGCGCCTGAATAGCAAAACCTGAGTTCTTAGCCGTTAGTTTGGTTAAATGAACAACGGCGTCAGAAACAAATGAATTGGCTAGCTTAAGAGCTTTAAGCTTGTCAAGGATATCATCCAATGGGGTTTCTACCTGTATAGCCTCTTCTTGAGACTCAAACCAGAAAGCCGATGCAGCAGTGACAGGGGCAATGCATGCAAGGGGCTGGAGAATAAAACCTTGTTGAATAAGAATTTTCTTAAGGTAACCCTCTAATTTTTTGTCCATTGGATCTAGAAAAGCACAACTGTCCTCGACAGGGATAGTTGTACGCTTCGCTAGAGTAGAGACTGCTCCCTCCACCTTAGGGACCGTTTGCCACAAGTCCCGTGTAGCGGCATCTATGGGAAACATCTTTTTAAAAACAGGAGGGGGAGAGAACGGTACACCTGGTCTATCCCATTCCTTAGTAATAATTTCTGAAAACCTCTTAGGTATTGGAAAAACATCAGTGTAAACAGGCACTGCGTAGTATTTATCCAATTTACACAATTTCTCTGGGACTACAATGGCGTCACAGTCATCCAGAGTTGCTAAAACCTCCCTGAGCAACATGGGGAGGTGTTTAAGCTTAAATTTAAATGTAGACATATCAGAATCAGGTTGAAGTGTCTTCCCTGAGTCAGAAAAATCACCCACAGAAAGAAGCTCTCCTTCGGCTTCTGCACATTGTGAGGGTATATCAGACATAGCTACTAAAGTGTCAGAGAGCTCTGTATTTGTTCTAGCCCCAGAGCGGTCTCGCTTTCCTTGTAACCCTGGCAGTTTGGACAATACTTCTGTAAGAGTATGATTCATAACTGCCGCCATGTCTTGTAAAGTATACGCAATGGGTGCGCTAGATGTACTTGGCGCCCCTTGAGCGGGAGTTAAAGGCTTTGACACGTGGGGAGAGTTAGTCGGCATAACTTCCCCCTTGTCAATTTCCTCTGGTGATAAATCTTTTAAAGCCAGAATATTATCTTTATAACTTATAGTAAGATCAGTGCATTTGGTACACATTCTAAGAGGGGGTTCCACAATGACTTCTAAACATAATGAACAAGGAGTTTCCTCTATGTCAGACATGTTTAACAGACTAGTAATGAGACCAGCAAGCTTTGAAAACACTTTAATTAATGTGAAAAAGCAGAATAAAAAAAACGTACTGTGCCTTTAAGGGAAAAAAACAAACACAAAAACTGCAAAACAGTGAAAAAAGCAGTTAACTCTATGAAATGTACAGTGTATATAATAGACAAAAATAGCATTGCACCCACTTGCAAATGGATGATTAACCCCTCAGGTTCAAAAACGAAGCAAAAAAAACTGTAAAACCGTTATAACAGTCACAAGCAAACTGCCACAGCTCTACTGTGGCTCCTACCTTCCCATAAAACGACTTTTGTAGGCACAAAAACCCTTTACAGAGATCCAATATGTCAGGGGACTCCTTCAGGGAAGCTGGATGTCTCAGAATGTAAAAACAACTGCGCAATTAGAGCGTGAAAATAGGCCCCTCCCACCATGCACTCAAAGTCAGAGGGCATTAAAAAACTATTCCTAGGAGTAAAATAACAGTCATGTGGAAAACTAGGCCCCAAATAAAGATTTATCAAGTCAGTAAAAAACGTTCTTTATATATATGCAAACGTTTTACATACTAAGCCATAATAGAAAGTAATATGAAAATTACCCTTTACTGCAAGCATGATGCCAGTCGTTATTAAATCACTGCAATCAGGCTTACCTTAACTATATCAGGCACTGTCAGCATTTTCTAGTTCTTATCATCCTCTAGAAAATAATATACTGAACATGCCTCAGGGCAGTTAATTCTGCAGGCCGTTCTCCCAGCTGAAGTTTCCCCATACTCTTCAGTTATGTGTGAGAACAGCAGTGGACCTTAGTTACAACCTGCTAAGATCATCAAAAACCTCAGGCAAATTCTTCTTCTAATTTTTGCCTGAGGTAAAAAAACAGTACAACGCCGGCACCGTTTAAAAAATATTAACTTTTGATTGAAGATAAACTACACTAATTCTCCACATCTCTCTAGCTACTTCCCTTGTCGAGAGCTGCAAGAGAATGACTGGAGGTGGCAGTTAGGGGAGGAGCTATATAGACAGCTCTGCTGTGGGTGATCCTCTTGCAGCTTCCTGTTGGGAAGGAGAATATCCCACAAGTAATGGATGAATCCGTGGACTGGATACACCTTACAAGAGAAAGTTATGTCTTTTCCCACTCCCCCTGTACCTTGTGACAGCCATCAGCCAATCACAAATGCATACACGTACCATGTGACAGCCATCAGCCATTCACAAATGCATACACACTTATTCTTGCACATGCTCAGTAGGAGCTGATGACTCAAAAAGTTTAAATATAAAAAGACTGTGCACATTTTGTTAATGGAAGTAAATTGGAAAGTTGTTTAAAATGGCATGCTCTATCTGAATAATTTAAGTTTAATTTTGATTGAGTGTCCCTTTAACTTGCTTTTTCATCTTAGGAAAGCCATGAAAGTTGAAAAACGAACTCCTGTAAATTATGGCTCTATCAACTCCAGACTGGATATAAATAAGCTGTCAGCTGCCCGTTAAATTCAGAGACTCATTATTTTAAACACCTTGTCTATGGACGAGTTTTTCTCTGACATTCCCGGAACTGAAAGGGTTAAAAGGACATTGTACACTAGATTTTTCTTTGCATAAATGTTTTATAGATGATGCATTTATATAGCCCATCTTGGAGTGCATTTGTAACAATGTAAAGTTATGCTTATTTTTTTTTAAAATAACATTGTGCTGATTTTCAGACTCCTAACCAAGCCCCAAAGTATCAGATGTATACTGATGTCTACAGATTCCTGCTTGCTCGTGTTTGTATAATTTGTCTTTTCATTTGTAGGGAGTGGGGGGGGGTGTCTGCTGTTCCTGTTTCCCCAGCCCCTTTTACTGGGTATCACAGCGTAACTTCATCAACAGTGCTAAACTGGGAGCTTCTAAGTAAGTTTTTAAACGGTTTTATACTGGATTTTATACCAGCATCTGTTCATCGTCTTCTTTATAGTAGTGCCTATTACATGTAGTTATATGAAAATTGGTGTATAGTATACTCTTTAACCACTGGCTACATTTAGTTATCAAGAAGTATGCTATACTTGTTCCAATTAGCAATCATAAAAATGACATTAAACTTAAAAAATAAATCCCAATTAAATTAATCATGAATAATGAAATGTAATGCACTCATTATTTTGCCTGCTTTCCTTGTCGTTTAGATGCGAAAATGTTAGTTTGTCTACTGCTTCCAAAGAGGATGAAATGCGTAAAATTCAGAATCCTGACCTTCCTAAATACTGCACAGTGACTGCTTGATATGTGGGAGAGCTTGTTGATATATGTTCCTAATTGGTCACAGCAAAAGAGCTAAGAAACACTACTTAGGAGACTTTTTAAGGAGGGTGTCTGTGTATTGCAAAATAATGTAAATTTTCCTAACAAACATGTTATTTTGTACGTAGGTCTTTTGCAATCCAATTTGCAATTACTGATACATGACTTAAAGGGACAGTCTAGTCAAAATTAAACTTTCATGATTCGAATAGAGCAAGAAATTTTAAACAACGTTCCAGTTCACTTTTATCATCAAATTTGCTTTGTTCTCTTGATATTCTTTGTTGAAAGCTAAACCCAGGTAGGCTTGCATGTTAATTTCTAAGCCCTTGAAGGCCGCCTCTTATCTCAGTGCATTTGACAGTTTTTCACAGCTAGATAGCGTTAATTCAAGTGTTCCATATATATATAACATTGTGTTCACTCCTGTGGAGTTAATCATGCACCGATTGGCTAAAATACAAGGCTGTTAAAAGAACTGAAATAAGGGGGCAGTCTGCCGAGGCTTAGATACAAAGTAATCAAAGAGGTAAAAAGTATATTAATATAACTGTGTTGGTTTTGCAAAACTGAAGAATGGGTAATAAAGGGATTATCTTTCTTTTAAAGAATAAAAATTATGGAGTAGACTGTCCATGTAAGAGTAGTTCATTCGAGTGGTAATGTTTATACGGAAAGAAAAAAAAAAAAAAAACATTAGCACTCTGTATAACCCTGCAGAGAATATAAAATCCCTGAAATTCCCTTACCACGTGTTCCACTGATGCGCCTTGCCGTAGGATAATAGCATCGTTAAAATCTGGTCTCTCTGTAGGAAAAAACAAAACACCACATTTTTTTTTTTTTAAACGCAAAAAAATAACAACTTGCTATACAGGGTATTCATCTGCTTTTTCTAAACAATCCCTAAAGACCTCATTTTCTCTTTATGACACTAGCAATGTTTAATCTAAGTGGAGGGTGGTCCTGACTCCTGAATATAAATATATAGCTGGCTCTAAAATGTGGCAAACACATGATACAGTGGCAGATCATTTCTAAACACCAAACTAGCAACGGAAAATTTAGAAGCCAGCAAGTATATTAAACAAATATGAAACCCACATTTTTTTCTTTCGTGATTCAGATAGAGCATGCCGGCCCATTTTTGGTTCAGCACCTGGGTAGCGCTTGATGAGTGAATGTAGTCCACCCTCAGCAAGCACTACCCAGGGGGCTGAACCAGATATGAGTCGGTTCCTAAGCTTACATTCTTGCTTTTTCAAATAAAGAAACCAAGAGAACGAAGAAAAATTGATAATAGGAGTAAATTATAAAGTTGCTTAAAATCTGAATCATGAAAGAAAAAAAAAGTGGGTTTCATATCCCTTTAAGAAGTCAGACAATTGTGTTTATATATAGATATAATTAGAATATTACAAAGAGTTCGGAGTCACAGGTAAAATTCTATGAGACTTGACGCTCTGGCTCTCAGGATTATGACAGTGTAGTTGGTACATTACTAAGAGACACTATTATATCAGTGCACAATTAACCCGGTGCCTAGACACCAGGTGCAGCTGGAAAATGGGCCCTGGCGCACTTATGCCCTGCTTCTTCTCTTTGCTCATGGTTGCACACATTACTGGAACAGATACACATGTATTCCGTCAGCTACACTTTGTAGCCACTATTTTCTTTAAATCAAAAACAAACATTAAAATGCTACTCAGTCCTACATTTTAGTATAACCTATAAAGGAACACTTTATATCACTATGGATTACTAGTCAGGGGTTAAAAGCTACTAGCCCAGAGGTAAAAATAAAATAAAATATGAAAAAGTAACATTTCTAAGTCGAAAAGCAAAACTGGGGGAAGTCAGTTACATTTGGCACCAAAGGATCAAGCCCAGGACTACGTCAAGGTTTCCCATTTCCTGGGACCCTAAACCAGCACCCACACAATGCATACTTTCAAACAAACCAACCGGGAACCTCCCAGGGTGAGGTTCCCAATTGGTTTGTTTGAAAGTATGCATTGTGTGGGGGCTGGTTTAGGGTCGTCACCCTGAGAGGTTCCTAGTTGGTTTGTTTGAAAGTATGCCAGGTTTTCTGTGTGTTGTGTTGATGTTTGTAATGATTCCCTGCCTGTGGGCCTGCCAGCCAGGCTGCTCAGGGGTTAACTGCCTGGGTTGCTGGGAACTGTGCAGCTGTCTGTCAGTGTTCAGGGCTGTGGAGTCTACAGTGGCTTAGGATGTGTACCCAGTCCAGTCTGTGAGTGCGGTTCATTCCTGTGTTGTGTGTATTGGTTTATATACATGCATCTCCCAGACACACAAATTCCCATATGAAATTGGAACCAAATATATCTATGCATCTAAGCACATCTATGTGTATATATATATATATATATATATATATATATATATATATATATATATATATATATATATATATATATATATATATATATATATATATAAAAAATACATACACACACACAGTTTCTCTCGTGTGCCAATAAAGCACTTTTTTTGCACAAATCCAGAGAGTGCATGCCTTTTTGGAACTGTATACTTTATTTGCCTGCACCCTGGTGGTTGTTTTGGAAGGTGCGAGTGCGCTCTTTTATGAACACACACACTCTATATATATATATATATGATACCATGTGCATGCGTATGCTAAACTGTGAGAGCACTCGGAAACAGCAACACGGATTGAGCGTGTGTGCCCATTCTTAAATGCGCTAGAGCACATTTCATCAAGTACAAGTAGGTTAATAATCAATTTCAAAACACAATCTTTTGAAATATATGCAGTTATAGCAAACACCACTGTTTTTTTTAGCATTAGCAAGATATGTAGGTAGTGTGCGGCCCATGTGAGTTGCACTTGTATGGAAAATGGCCCGCGACTCAAATGAGTTTGACACCCCTGTCCTAAATGGTGACATAAATTTGAGAAGTCATGTGATAAAGAAAGAAATAAAATAATCTTACCTCCCCTCTTTTTGGTAAAGATGCAGGTGAGTGCCAGGTATTCCCACAGCTTCTCCAGTAAATAATCTAAATTTAACTTCATCCCACAGCTTTATGATTAACACAAAAAAAAGAACGTATTAGATACAGTAACTCTGCATGCATCACACGCTAAGCTGGTGTCTGCAACTGTTGATAAACTAAAATGAACTTTATATTCCATTGTTAGTGATGTAAATATGCTGTGTCACACGTTAAATGCCTCTGGATCATTTTGATGGTTTAATCTCTATTTTTCTTATACACATCTCTAGGGAGAAATTTATGGGGGAAAAAAATTGTATACAGATTTTCTGATATAAAGAATCTGCCATTTTATTTTAAAGAAGAGATTCTATTTAAAGGGACACTGAACTGGTTTCTTATAAATGTATTTTTTAAACAAGTGTTAGTATTTTTGTATATAGAGTGCTTAGATATACCGCCATGTACCTCCACTTACCCTATGCTCAGAAGCATTAAAAGGGGCAGTAAAGTCAAAAGTAAACATTCAGAATTCAGAAAGAGCATGCGATTTAAAAAAAAAAAACTTTCCAAATGACTTTTATTATCATGGTACCATTTGTTAAAGAGTAATCCTAGATGAGCTCAGGAGCGTGCACGTGTCCTAAGCCATTTGGCAGCAGTGTTTGTAAGAATGTTTATAGTAATGTCATACATAGTTGTAAACTTTGCCGCCATAGAGAACCTGTAGCTGTCTGTGGCAGCAGTGTTTGCAACAATGATTGTATCAAAGTTATACCAAGAGAACTAAGCAAAATTGATAATAGAAGTAAATTGGAAAGATGTTTAAAATTATATGCTTTATCCAGCCAATTTAAGTTTAATTTTGATTTCCCTGCCCCTTTAATGCACTGCTGGGAGCTAGCTGGTGATTGTTGGCTACACACATATGCCTCGTCACTAGCTAACCAAATGTGGTCAGCTAGCTCCCAGTTGTGCATTACTGCTGTGGAGCTGAATTTAACTATGTGCTTAACACCTTTGCAGGGCTTAAACACACAGTTATATGTAAGCAACAGTGCAATAGTCTAAAAGCTCTAACATTAAATAATTTTTTTTGTACTTTATGTCCCTTTAATTGCCAATATATGCTATGATTATAGTAAAACTATATTCCCTTTAAAATCCTGCATGTAATACAATTTAAGTACCTTACAGTCTGCATTCTGTACATATACATTGTGGCTGCTTCACTAATCACGTTGCCTCCAGCTTTACGATATACGTTATTGTAAGCAACCGATTCACTAATCTCATTTTTATTTAGTGAATTAACTGCCTATAACCAACAGGAGTTTGTAAATCTAGAATGGCTGCTGATTCCAGTAAAGCTGTGGTGCTGGACTTGTTAGAGATTTTTTTCTTTTCAGTGACACGATGAGTCCACTGATCATCTAATTACTATTGGGAATTTCACTCCTGCCCAGCAGGAGGCGGCAAAGAGCACCACAACAAAGCTGTTAAATATCACCTCCCTTCCCTCCAACCCCAGTCATTCTCTTTGCCTACGTTAGAGCAAGGAAGTGGTAAAGTTAGGTGTTAGGAAAAGATTCTTCAAGCAAGATTTTATTATTTTTTAAGCAGTGCAAGATTGTGCTGCTTTGTTCTAGGGTGTAGCCGTAGTCCATATCAGTCTCTTCAGAAGAGCAGTGGTGGCTTTAAAGCAATGGGAACTTGTGGGGTACAATCCTCACTGCGCCTCCCATATATTTATGCTGCCCTAACCATGCAAGCCTGAGTGAGATTACTCAGTATTTGTTTCTACCCACAGGTCCATGTGAGGGAACTGGCCTCCCAAACCTAGCGAGCTGCCGTGCTGCCTGGCAGAAGTATTAAGGTAAGTGCTAACTTTATGTTTTCTGGGACATGCAGAGAAAAAGGATAGCACTTTTACTTTCATTGGGACAAATTACATTCACCTATGACAGGGGAATATTTATTAAGGGCAGCGGAGCAGGCACTGGGGACGAGGAGAATCTGGCTCTTGGTGGTGTATGTTTTTTATACTTTACTCCCGACGGCTGTGATAATGGATTTAGCCGATCAGGAGTTTTCAGGCTACGCCCATGATGGGCGGAGTTAGATACGGCGGCAGTTCCTATTGCGCGCCTTTTTTTCAGGCCCTGTTTATCACTTCCTGTGTCTCCAGAGGGAAATTCGGCTGCGTCACAGATTCAGCAGCGTTGCGATTACGGACCGCAGTGTTTACAGAGTGGAGTCTGGATCAGTCACAAAGTATTTACTTCGTTAGCAGGAAGGCAGGTAGGTAAGCACCTCAGCAACGCTAAGCTGAGGTGTAGAGTTGTCTGGAAGTTATTTTGGGGGCTAAGGTGTAATTTTTATAGCAGAAAAATAAAGCAGCTATTTTGTTTGTTTAGAATTTAAAGGAACAGTAACAAATTTTTTGTTTTTGTTTTGGGGGATATTTTCTGAATTAAATATCAGTTGTCTGTTTATTGGTGAATAAAGATGGACCAAGAAACCCTGCAAGATGTTACATGTCCTTTATGTTTTGATGCCAATGTAGAACCACCAATCCCTTTCTGTTCCTCATGTATTGAGAGAACTTTACATTACAGGGATAGACTTTTTCCTGAGCCAACATTGTCTAAGGTTGATACTGTTCAGGAGTCTTCTGACAATGTTCAAGATATGCCGCAGCTTTCTCCTCAAGCGTCCCAAAATTTAGCGTCCATACAGCCAGTGCCCTGCGCTTCCTCTATTACTCCACCAGGAGTTACCTTGCAAGACATTGCTTCCCTAATGTCATCAGCGGTATCTGATGCGTTGTCTGCTTTCCCATGCTGCAGGGAAAGCACAAGAGGAAATGTAATCAATCTGTGAATAAGGTTGCTGAAACAGTAGTGGCTATTCAGATTGTTTCTTCCCAGAAACCTGAAGAGGAAGATACTTCGGTAGCATCTGAGGGTGAAATCTCAGACTCAGACAGTGTTATACCTTTAACTGATACTGAAGTTGTTTCTTTCTGGTTTAAGCTTGAACACCTCCATTTGCTACTTAAGGAGGTTTTAGCTACCCTGGACGACTGACACTACTGTCGTAGTCAATCCTAAGAAGTTTAGTAAACTAAACAAGTATTTTGACGTTTCCAGTACCAGATAGGGCTATAGAGATTATTGCTAAGGAATGGGAGAGACCGGGTATCCCTTTTTTTCTCCATCCACTATATTTAAAAAGATGTTTCCTATCGCAGACTCTATCAAGGAGTCTTGGCAGACAGTACCCAAAGTGGAAGGGGCAATTTCAACGCTAGCCTAGAGAACAACTAATCCCATAGAGGATAGTTGTTCCTTTAAGGATCCTTTGGATAAGAAGTTAGAGGGGTTGCTCAAGAAAATGTATGAAGACCAGGGTTTACAATGGCAACCTGCGGTTTGTATTGCTACTGTCACTAGTGCGGCAGCATACTGGTTTGATGCGTTGTCTGATTCTATTCGGACAGACACTCCCCTCGAAGAAATCAAGGATGGGATAAAGGCCCTTAAGTTGGCCAACTCCTTTATCACGGATGCTTCCCTTCAGGTTATTAAGCTGGGAGCCAAGATTTCTGTTTTTGCCGTACTGGCCCGCAGAGCTTTATGGTTAAAATCTTGGTCTGCGGATGTATCATCTAAGTCTAAACTTTTGGCGATTTCTTACAAGGAAAAGACTTTGTTTGGGACGGGCTTGACGGAAATAATTTCTGACATTACAGGAGGAAAGGGCTATTTCCTCCCGCAGGATAAGAGAAATAAACAAAAGGGACGTCAGAGTAATTTTCGTTCCTTTCGAAATTTCAAGGAAAAGCCTTCCTCTCCCTCTTCCAAGCAGAAGCAGTGCAAGCCTTCCTGGAGGTCTAATCAGTCTTAGATCCGGGACCGGATCTTGTGGGGGGCAGACTTTCTTCACTCAGGCTTGGGTTCGAGATGTTCAGGATCCCTGGGCGGTGGACATCGTGTCCCAGGGATACAAACTAGAGTTCAAAACCTTTCCTCCCAGGGGCAGTTTTCTGCTTTCAAGATTATCTGTAGATCAGACAAAAAGAGAGGCGTTCTTACACTGTGTTCGGGACCTCTCCGACCTGGGAGTAATAGTTCCTGTTCCGATGCAAGAACGGGGTCTGGGGTTCTACTCCAATCTGTTCGAGGTTTCCAAAAAGGAGGGAACCTTCAGACCAATTTTAGATCTCAAGAGTCTAAACAAATTCCTCAGAGTGCCATCCTTCAAGATGGAAGCTATTTGTTCCATTCTTCCTTTGATCCAAGAGGGTCAATTTATGACAATGGTAGATTTGAAGGACGCGTTCCTGCATGTTCCCATCCACAGGGACCATCACAAGTTTCTAAGGTTTGCATTTCTAGACAAACACTTCCAGTTCGTGGCTCTTCCATTCAGCCTTGCCACAGCTCCCAGAATTTTCTCAAAGTTTCTGGGATCCCTGTTGGCAGTGCTTCGATTGCGGGGCATTGCAGTGGCGCCTTATCTGGACGACATTCTGGTTCAGGCGCCATCCTTTCAACAAGAAAATCCCACACGGAAATGTTGTTATCTTTCCTGCGATCTCACGGTTGGAAGGTAAATTTGGGAATGAGTTCCTTAGTTCCAAATACAAGGGTGTTTTTCTTGGGAACCAGAATAGATTCCTTATCAATGAAAATTTTTCAGACAGAAGTCAGGAAATCAAAGATTTTCGATTCTTGCCTGATGCTTCAGTCCTCTCCTCGGCCAGCCTTCTGGGATGGGGAGCAGTCTGGGGCTCTCTAAAGGCTCAGGGGACATGGACTCGGTCGGAGTCTGTTCTACCCATAATCATTTTGGAGCTGAGAGCAATCTTCAATGCTCTTCTGACCTGGCCTCAGTTAGCCTCGGCCCGGTTTATCAGGTTCCAGTCGGACAATATAACTTCAGTGGCTTACATCAACCATCAGGGAGGAACTCAGAGTTCCTTGGCCATGACAGAGGTAGCCAAGATTATTCAGTGGGCGGAGACCCACAATTGCTGTCTGTTGGTGATCCACATCCCAGGAGTGGACAACTGGGAGGTGGACTTCCTGAGCAGGCAGACCTTTCACCCGGGAGAGTGGGAACTCCATCCGGAAGTGTTTTCCAGCCTGATTCTCAAATGGGGTCAGCCGGAATTGGATCTCATGGCATCTCGGCAGAATGCCAAGCTTCCGACGTACGGGTCGAGGTCAGGCTGTACTGATAGATGCTTAATTTTATCCAAGCGTGGATTTTCGGAATCAGTCATTGAGACCATGATTCAGGCTTGTAAACCTGTGACTAGAAAGATTTACCATAAGATATGGCGTAAAATATCTTTATTGGTCTACTCTTGGAGTAGAGTAAGGATTCCTAGAATCCTGTCCTTTCACCAAGAAGGTTTGGAGAAGGGTTTATCGGCAAGTTCCCTAAAGGGTCAAATATCTGCCTTGTCTATTCTTGTGGCGGACGTCCCAGACATGCAATTGTTTTGTCAGGCCTTGGTCAGGATCAGGCCTGTGTTCAAGCCAGTTACTCCTCCCTGGAGTCTTAATTTAGTTCTTAAGGTTCTTCAAGGGGCTCCGTTTGAGTCTATGCATTTCTTAGATATTAAGTTGTTATCTTGGAAAGTTTTGTTTCTTGTTACTATTTCATCTGCTCCTAGAGTGTCAGAGCTCTCGGCATTACAGTATGAGTCACCTTACCTTATTTTTTATTCGGATAAGGTGGTTTTTGCGTACTTAGTTAGGGTTTCTCCCTAAAGTAGTTTCAGACCGGAACATTAATCAGGAGATTGCTGTTCCTTCGTGTCCTAATCCTTCTCAAAAAGAACGGCTTTTGAACAATCTGGACGTGGTGCGTGCATTCAAATTCAATTTACAGATGACTAAGGATTTTCGTCAGTCTTCTGCTCTGTTTGTGGTATTCTCTGGGAAACGTAAGGGACAGAAAGCTACGGCTACTTCTCTTTCTTTGTGGCCGAAGAGTATCATTCGCTTTGCCTATGAAACTGCTGGACAGCAGCCTCCTGAGAGAGTTATGGCTCATTCTACGAGGGCTGCTTCCTCTTCCTGGGCATTCAAAAATGAAGCTTCTGTGGAACAGATTTGCAAGGCTGCAACTTGGTCCTCTCTTCACACTTTTTTTCAAAATTCAAAACATTTGACACTTTTGCCTCGGCTGAGGCCTCTATTGGGAGAAGGGTTCTTCAAGCAGTGGTGCCTTCCGTTTAGGTTCCCTGTCTTGTCCCTCCCTTATCATCTGTGTACTCTAGCTTGGGTATTGATTCCCAATAGTAATTAGATGATCCGTGGACTCATCGTGTCATTAGAAAGAAAACAAAATTTATGCTTACCTGATAAATTTATTTATTTCTTGACACGATGAGTCCATGGCCCACCCTGTTCTTTAGACAGGTTGTTGGTATGTTATAAACGTCAGACACCTCTGCACATTGTTGCTTCCTTTCTCTCCTTTGATTTGGTTGAATGACTGGGGTTGGAGGGAAGGGAGGTGATATTTAACAGCTTTGCTGTGGTGCTCTTTGCCGCCTCCTGCTGGGCAGGAGTGATATTCCCAATAGTAATTAGATGATCCGTGGACTCATCGTGTCAAGAAATAAATAAATTTATCAGGTAAGCATAAATTTATTTTTTTCCTACTGGGGTAATATTTTACCAACCTTAAATATCTAATTTCTTCCAATAAATTATTTCAACTATTATGATATTTAATTTTACTTGTTCAAATATTGGTAAATTTTGTAAAATGTTGGACTAATTCAGCATTCCTCCTTAAAGGGACAGTCTACTCCAGAATTGCTATTGTTTAAAAAGATAGATAATCCCTTTATTACCCATTCCCCAGTTTTGCATAACGAACAGTTATATTAATATACGTTTTACCTCTGTGATAACCTTTTATCTAAGCCTCTGCAGACTGCCCCCTTATTTCAGTTCTTTTGACAGACTTGCATTGTAGCTAATCAGTGCCCTCTAATTTGTAACTGTATGGGCCTAGGCACAATGTTATCTGTATGTCACACATGAACTAACACCCTCTAGCTGTGAAAAACTGCCAAATGCATTGAAATAAGGGGCGACCTGCAAGGGTTTAGAAATTAGCATGAGCCTACCTAGGTTTAGCTTTCAACAAAAAATATCAAGAGAACAAAGCAAATTTGATGATAAAAGTGAATTGGAAAGTTGTTTAAAATTACATTCCCTATTTGAATCATGAAAGTTTGATTTTGACTAGACTGTCCCTTTAAACAATGGAGGGCATTAGAGCCAATTACAAATATTTGATATTAAACAGACATTAATTGGTATTCGCTGTTACAGACTACCCTATACCCTCACTGATTATGGTATCTGAGGAATCTTAGGATTCTTATTTTTAGGAATCTTTTTTTAAAATGAGATGAAATAAAGATGAAGATTTTACCTCTCTGCTGAATTTCTATCTTTGTCAATGAGTAAAAATAAGAGATTTACCTGATAACCACACTGTGAGGTTGCCTGGCCAGCCGGTCAACCTCTTCCATGGAGATCTGATCGACCTTGTTATAAACCTGCAGAGGGGGAATACACAGATATAAAACAAATTAAAGGGGCATTCCAGCCAAAATTTAAATGCACATAGATGAATTACATCTTTGAATAGAAACATATTTGCAATATACATGTATTGGCAAAAATGCTTCTAGTAAAAGTTATCACTGTTTTAGTGTTAGTATTTTCTCTGCACGTGCATGTGAAGCATAGCTAGATATTCTCAGTGCACCAGCATTTTAAATACTCTCTTATGGCAAATGTCATTCTGGATAACATTGTTAGTTAATAAATCACGCTTAAAGTTGATTATAGCTATCACTTAACACATATTGATTATTAGACGAGAATACAGATTCTGTATTGAGCACCACCAATGCTGCTATCCAATCATATCTGCAGCTTATTATCAGTCATATCAGGTTAAGCAGTTACAACTAGCTAACATATTATTCTGATTTTACCTCCACGCTGACATACAATTTAGTGCCAGATATTTTCTGGAGTTTTCACATAGGCAGAGGTATATTGTCTAATACTCTTTACCCCATTCCAGAATATTTCCCAGTACCTTATCCTTTAGGTGCCATCTAGCTTGCTAATGACCACTGTTTTTAAGTTGTCTTCCCATTTTTTAAATTTGAATTAATAAAGTTTGATTTTAACCTCTTTGTTTTCCTACCTGACAGGGACTTACCTCATAATTAAGTGTGTGAACATTAAAGGGACATGAAACCCATTTTTCTTTCAGGATTTAGAAAGAGAAATCAATTTTAAACATCTTTCTAATATACTTCTATTATCTAATTTGTTTTATTATCTTGATATTCTTTGCTGAAAAGCATATCTATATGCTCAGTAGCTGCTGATTGGTTTCTGAACATAGAAGCCTCGTGTGATTGGCTCACCCATGTGCATTGCTTTTTCTTCAACTAAGGATATCTAAAAAATTAAACTAAATAAATAATATAAGTAAATTGTAATGTTGTTTAAATTTGTATTCACTATCTGAATCATGAAGGAAAGAATTTGGGTTTAGTGGCCCTTTAATACTGGTCATTTTGATTTTTGAGCTTTATAATCAAAAGCATATTATGTATAAGTGGATTTTATGGCGAGGAGTGCTATTTTATATACACTTTTATAGTTGTTTTTTACACTATTTGTTCTAGCAAGTCTTTTAGCATACAGCACCCACTCCCAATCTGTACTAAACACAATACATAGTGTTTCATGTCTTATTGGGTCACCATTTTGTAGTGCCATTCTCTTTCCCCTTCCCATTCTTATATCATTTTAAATACTGCAGCTGCTCAATGCACCAGTGGGGCTTGTACCACGTCAGCAATTAACTGAGTCATTACCAGATGGTACAAGCACCTTAGGCTCTCTCAGCACGTGCTTTGTTTAAAATACTGGTGCATGTTGCATACTTAAATACACTTTTGAAACAGCTATAGCTTTTATAAGAAGCATTTTTGCTAATGCATGTATATTACAAAAATGCTTCTATTCAAAACTAAAATGTATCCATGTGGATTTTAATTTTGGCTGGAATGTCCCTTTAAGATTAATGTGGGAGTTGTATTAATCAGTCTATACTCAATCTGTCCCCTAGATATGAATATAGCACAAACATATACTTCATTAATGTTTTTTCATGCAGAAATATTTTAACATATTTTATGAGACCCTCTATTATAAAAATAAAATGCTCAAATTTACCCAAAAAGGGATTAAATACATAGCTAAAGTCCTGTTTAAAGCCATAGCAAATTCATGCTCCTGAGCAGGACACAGCCAGTGACTGAAAGCTACATGCACCTATACAACCTTTATATTTTAATATAAAAACATCAGTGATTTTTGCAGGCAATTTTGCAGCATTTTGAAAATATTAAATGTCTATATTTAAGGTGGATGTGTGCCGATACCCTGTTTCCTGCAACTATTTGATCTCATTGGCTGCACTTCCAAAGATGTATTTTGTTTTGTAAGGTGTGCTAAACCAAAAATAGTGGCTTTGTATTTAAAAATAGACTGACCATCTTCCATTGGTTAAAGTACCCCAACCAAGCACAGGTGTTCTCATGACAGTGTAATTGAGTTGTATATAAAGTCAAGGAAGGATTCAGCCCATAAAGGCAAAATATTGTAGTGTTAGGACCAGTCAACATAGGGGCACCTTGTAAGATGGCGACTGGCTACGCAGTATTTTGCCAGGGACATCTGTGTAAATATAGAATTTTTTTTCTGTCATGATTCAGATAGAACATTCAATTTTAACTTTCCAATTTACTTTGTTCAGCTAATTTTCTTCATTCTCTTGGTAGCCTTTGTTGAAGAAACATCAAGACATATATGTGCAGCCAATAATAGAGGCATATATGTGCAGCCATCAATCAGCAGCTCTTTGAGCCTACCTAGGTATCCTTTTCAACAAATGATATCAAGAGAACAACAATTAGATAATCAAAGTACATTGGAAAGTTGTTTAAAATTGTATGCTCTATCATAGTGAAGTTATGTATTATTACATGAAACCTTATCCCCCATGAGGGACGACTATTGTATCCTATTGCTCTGGGAATGTACTGGGTGACAAGTTAGGTCTCATTAACTCACATAGAGGCAGTTCATGTAAACTCTGTTTCCAACGATGACATCAATAAAATCGTCAGGACTACAATCCTCCCGGAACAGCACCTCTGCGTTGAACATTTCTGAGGTGAGGTTGTTTTAAGGATAATTCTAACAAGCATTTAGGGAGAAAAAACAAATGTACAAGGAAACTTCTCAAAACTATTGTAGGGTCTTCACCATTTATCAGTCTAAGTTAAAAATGTAGCTAAATTCAAGCAGCCGGCCGCCCCTCTTTTCTTTGATAATGATGTTTCCGATACACTCAGTAAGATGTACTGCCCTTACTATTGCTCAACAGTAGCATGCCCCCACATTTATGAAGGCATGTAAAGATAGTCCACAGCACCTTCACATTTATGCAACGTTTCGGGGTAACCCCCTTAATCATGCATAAACTTCACATACACTAAAAGTGTCTTAAAGGGCCATAATACCCAAATGTTTAAACACTTGAAAGTGATGCAGCATAGCTGTAAAAAGCTGATTAGAAAATATCACCTGAACATCTCTATGTAAAAAAGAAAGATATTTTACCTCAAAAGTTCCTCAGTAGCCAACTCCCATTGTAAAGGATTTCTAAGCAGCATTTTAGTGTGTTTGTCCTGGGACATCTGAAGGGATGAGCATCGTGCACTCTCATATTATTTCACCAATCAGGTAAAGGAAGCTTACTATGAAATCTCATGAGAGTTAAGTCAAATCTCATGAGATCACAGTAAGAGTTCATGACCTCAGCACTGCTGATGCTGATTGGTTGCTGTTCATCTCTTCATTTTTTTTTTACCTGCAGCTGGGAGCAGGTGAAGTATAACTTTTTACACAGAACTTACTCTGCTGAGCTGAGGAAATTGTGAGGTAAAATATCTTCCTTTTTTCATAGAGATGCTCAGGTGATATTTTCCTGTCAGCTTTTTATAGTTATACTGCATCAGTTTCAAGTGATTTAGAATATGAGTATTATGTCCCTTTAACCTTATTTTCAAGCCACTCTCACTAAACATTAGTATTTATCACCATCTAGTGGACATATGAAGAATTAAAAAAAAAAAAAGTTTTTAAATGTTGTAACCATAACTAATAAGGGTATCCATCTATTTAAAGGGACATTAAACCAAAAACATGTTCTTTCATGATTTAGATAGAACATACAATTTTAATCAACTTTCCAATTTACTTCTGTTATCTAAGTTGCTTCATTCTCTTGGTATCCTTTGCTGAAAAGCATATCTAGATAGGCTCCGTAGCTGCTTATTGGTGGCTGCACAGATGCCTCGTGTGATTGGCTCACCCATGTGCATTGCTATTTCTTCAACAAAGGATATCTAAAAAATGAAGTTAATTTGATAATGGAAGTAAATTGGAATGTTTTTTAAAATTGTATTCTTTATCCGAATCATGAAAGAACAAAATTGGATTTAATGTTCCTTTAATTCTGTATTGTATAGGTTTTTTTCCCTTATACAGATATAAAGTTTCCTTAACTTATTTACTCGTCATCACTACATATTTCTACAAACAAATGACAAGTATCTGTGATAGGAAAAAGAACCTATACGATACAGAATGAAACAGATGAAGGAAATCTTTAAAGGGACAGTCAACACTTCCGTGAACATTATTTCATATTGAAAATGAAAACCCGACAATCCGCCTGCACTATACGCCTTCTCAGCAAATCAGAATTCAATCCTTGGTCAGAAATTGCACGCGCTTGCAATTTCTGACCGAGGATTGAATTCTGATTTGCTTATCATTTGAAGAAGAAGGCAGCTATGTAACGGTGGGGGGAGTTCGGCTGCCATATTTACCCGGTATTAGAGAAGTTAGTGACTCTGATTAGTACAGAAGCAAGGCGGCAAGGCAGAAGGGGTATAGTGCAGGCTGATCGTCGGGTTTTAATTTTCAATATGAAATAATGTTCACGGAAGTGTTGACTGTCCCTTTAATAGTTATGGTAAAATATATATATATATATTTTTAAATGTTGTAATTCTTCATATGTCCACTAGATGGTGACATATACTGATGTTTGGTGAGAGTGGCACGAAAATAAAGTTTAAAATAACACTTTCAGTGTATGTGAAGTTTATGCATGATTAAGGGGATTACCACGAAACGTTGCATTATTTTGTACTGTCCGCAATATAGTTGGCATTAATGTAAAGGTGCTGTGGACTATCTTTACGTGCATGTATATTGAGGGACATAGCAGTATCCCTGGCGGCCATGGGCACCCAGTTACTCAGTAAGCTGCTGTACTAACTATTGTTTGTGGACGTCTATGAGGGAAGACCAGAAGAACAGAATTCCCCTACTTCAGTTTCCTGCACAGTTCATTCGGTTTCTTCCTTTAAGAGGTGTGGGAGTGTCCGACAACTGAAAGCTATGTATATGGTGTTACAACATTATCACTGTAAAAGAAAATGCAGCCGATTAAATAGAAACGTGCCAAGGATACTGTATTCATGGAGAATGAGCTGTACTAACTTCTCAGAGCATTGGGTAAGAGGTAGAGTGGAGTTAAAGGAGATCCCACCTCCTTTTTTGGGCTATAGAAAAAAACAAACAAACAGTTAAATAAAAGATAACTTGAATTTGATTAGAAAACACACAGAGAAACAACTACACTAACAAAGCAGCCGTTCCTCACCTTAAAATAGATGTTAGGTTTTCTTTTGTTCAGTCTAATCCCTACTGATTCCAATTCCTTTTCTAACAAATTCCTGAAAATATGAACAAAAAAATGAAGCCATCATTCCAGTGGCCAGCAGTAATAATCTGAGAAAGATATTTGCAGCTTGATCTAAGGTAAGACTTTAAGATAACCATGGTGTAGACTGTTCATTTAATTTTCAATTTATATTACAATGAACTGACTAATGACCATTTTAATATTAATTACATTTCGTATTTAATCACTAATAATCTGCTGGTGTTGAGTGGAAACTATTGGTTACAAAGGTCAGCAGAGGGAGTCACTCAGCTGGGTCATGCAATTAGTGCTGCCGATATGGTCAGCAGTAGTTTCTACTCAGAACTAGCTGTGCTCTGTGGGTCCCAAGCAGTTCTTTATAAATAAACACCTTGTGTGGTCTATTGCTGCTAGATAAAACTATACTTGTATCTCTGCCTCTGAACTCGTGCTGATGAAAAAGTGCAACCTATCGTTACTCTGTAGCATAGCTGGTAAGTCACGCTGTAACAATGTGACACACTACAGTGTCATCTCCAGATCCTTTACTGATAACCATTCTCACGCAATAAAAAGTGTCTGAAAGTGTGCGGTTTGCTTCCTATGTGATCATCAGTGGCATATTTACATAATAGCAAACATAATACAATTTCTATTGTATACAAATATGAACCCCAAATATCTGCTCCGCTGAATATCTTAGAGGGAAATTAAATCTACATTTTTTTTTCATGATACAGATAGAACATGCATTTTTGAGCATCTTTCCAATTTACTTCTATTATCGATTGTTTCATTCTCCTGGTATCCTTTGTTGAAAGAGCAGCAATGCACTATTGGGAGCAAGATAAAACACAATGACAAGGAGGCATATATGTGCAGTCACCAATGAGCAGCTTGCTCCAAACTCCTGAGTCTACCTAGGTATGCCTTTCAACAAAGGATACCAAGAAACTAATACAAATGTAATGTTTTGGGTTTCATATCCCTTTAAAAGGGATATAAAGTGCATAAAAAAATGTTAAAGGGACAGTATACTATAAAATAGTTTTTCCCTTGTGTTTCCAATTACTTTTTTTTACCAGTTGCAGTTTAAAATGTATGAGATTTGCTTTTTAAGCTTTATTTGTGTATATGAAATAGATTTTGTGTTTTGAAGCCACAACCTAATAAAATGGGTTGAGCTTGTAGGTATAATCAGATCTCATTACTTTATCACATTGTGTACATATACCTGTGTCTTTATCTTATATCTGTAGGTATAATCAGATCGCATTACATTATCACATTGTGTACATATACCTGCTTCTTTATCTTATATCTGTAGTTATAATCAGATCTCATTACATTATCACATTGTGTACATATACATGTGTCTTTATCTTATATCTGTAGGTATAATCAGATCTCATTACATTATCATATTGTGTACATATACCTGTGTCTTTATCTTATATCTGTAGGTATAATCAGATCTCATTACATTATCATATTGTGTACATATACCTGTGTCTTTATCTTATATCTGTAGGTATAATCAGATCTCATTACTTTATCACATTGTGTACATATACCTGTGTCTTTATCTTATATCTGTAGGTATAATCAGATCGCATTACATTATCATATTGTGTACATATACCTGTGTCTTTATCTTATATCTGTAGGTATAATCAGATATCATTACATTATCACATTGTGTACATATACATGTGTCTTTATCTTATATCTGTAGGTATAATCAGATCTCATTACATTATCATATTGTGTACATATACCTGTGTCTATCTTATATCTGTAGGTATAATCAGATCTCATTACATTATCACATTGTGTACATATACCTGCTTCTTTATCTTATATCTGTAGGTATAATCAGATCTCATTACATTATCACATTGTGTACATATACCTGTGTCTTTATCTTATATCTGTAGGTATAATCAGATCTCATTACATTATCATATTGTGTACATATACCTGTGTCTTTATCTTATATCTGTAGGTATAATCAGATCTCATTACATTATCATATTGTGTACATATACCTGTGTCTTTATCTTATATCTGTAGGTATAATCAGATCTCATTACTTTATCACATTGTGTACATATACATGTGTCTTTATCTTATATCTGTAGGTATAATCAGATCTCATTACTTTATCACATTGTGTACATATACATGCTTCTTTATCTTATATCTGTAGGTATAATCAGATCTCATTACTTTATTACATTGTGTACATATACCTGCTTCTTTATCTTATATCTGTAGGTATAATCAGATCCCATTACTTTATCACATTGTGTACATCGTGGCCGGACTTTTGGCCGACGGACACTTGGCCGACGGACACTTGGCCGACGGACACTTGGCCGACGGACACTTGGCCGACGGACATTTGGCCGACGGACATTTGGCCGAAACACAAGTGGCTGTCAGATAACAGTCCGGCACAAGATAGATAGATTTAATAGATAGATAGATACATAGATTAGATAGATAGATCAATAGATGCAATAGATACATTTGATAGATACGATAGATAGATAGATTTGATAGATAAATAGATAGATTTGATAGATAGATAGTTTCCCAGACAGAGAATTACAAAACGTGCGGCCTAGGACCCATGGTAAGGTTCCCAGAGGCAGTTGCGGCGCCCGAGGCTGTGATTAGAACAGAGCACTCTGGTAACGCATCTGCCCTTGGCCGAAATCGGAACATTCTTTAGCTTTCTGTCTGTCAGCCAAATGTCTGTCGGCCAAATGTCCGTCTGCCAAATGTCCTTCTGCCAAAAGTCTTTCTGCATTTTGTCAGAGCACCTGTGTACATATGCCTCCTTTATCTTATATCTGTAGGTATAATCAGATCTCATTACTTTATCACACTGTGCACATATACATGTGTCTTTATCTTATATCTATAGGTATAATCAGATCTCATTACTTTATCACACTGTGCACATATACATGTGTCTTTATCTTAGATCTGTAGGTATAATCAGATCTCATTACTTTATCACATTGTGTACATATACATGTGTGTTTATCTTATATCTGTAGGTATAATCAGATCTCATTACATTATCATATTGTGTACATATACCTGTGTCTTTATCTTATATCTGTAGGTATAATCAGATCTCATTACTTTATCACATTGTGTACATATACCTGCTTCTTTATCTTATATCTGTAGGTATAATCAGATCTCATTACTTTATTATATTGTGTACATATACCTTCTTCTTTAACTTATATCTGTAGGTATAATCAGATCTTATTACTTTATCATATTGTGTTCATATACCTGCTTCTTTATCTTATATCTGTCCATAAACCAATCACCAATACTTGGAGAGAACAATGGAAAATTTACATTTTATTACCTTATCTCTTCTATAATCCACTGGGAGTGTAAATTTCTTCTACTGGCTGTGTTTACACAGCTTGGCCTTAAAGTCAAGAACTTTCAAGATGGGTGGGGATACCACAGGCTAAATCAACTATTTCCAATGCCAATACAAGGGTAATGGAAATACTTGCAAACAATTTAATACACTCTAGCAGGTAAAGTGAATCATTGGGAATTAAAGGGGAGAACCTTTTTGCGTAAACTGTTCCTTTAAGTGTTTAAAAGTGCATATACAGCGCCAACATCCAAACAGATACAAGCTCCCAAAGTGAGACCCCTAAAAACTAAAAAAAAAAATGAATATTAATATAGAAAGAGGGAGCGCCAGCTATAGGCTAAAGTATCAGAATAACAGAATAATATTAAAAATATTAAAATACATTTATTACATTCACATAAACTAGGGTACCCTATGTACATATAACAATTCGATTGAAAACAATTTAAAAATTAGTTAAAAACAATAGAGTAAGTGCCCCTCAGGAGAAAGGGGAATACCAAAACATATAAACAAAAAAAAAAGTGTGTATTAAAAGTCCCAAATGATATAAAAAGTCTTAATAAGTGACGATATCCTTCGCAAATGTCCTGTGTAACAGATCCGATGCCCTTGGGAATCCAATTATTCTTCGTGTATGATGGGGTATCCAAGAAATCAAAAATCAAAATAAAGGTGGTTATCAAAAATATATGATAAAAACAAAAATCAAAAAATAAAAATTTGAGAAAAGTGAATCAAGTGAAAAAAGTGAATATAAAATCCAATAGGATCCAAAAATTGCAGTACCTGTGAAAAACAAAAATCTACTTATAACATGTACATCAACGCGTTTCGGCCCCAAAGCTGGGCCTTTCTCAAGGATGTCTACTGCTGGTAAAAGTATGGCTTAACTAGCCTATAGGGACCAATCTTTTACCAGCAGTAGACATCTTGAGCAAGGCCCAGTTTTGGAGCTGAAACGCGTTGATGTATATGTAATAAGTAGTCACTGCTCGAGTTTACATATAGGGTAAGCCTATTTTCAATTAAGTTTATATTCATATTAGCATTATTGAACTGTGATTTTTGTTTTTCACAGGTACTGCAATTTTTGGATCCTATTGGATTTCTTATTCACTTTTTTACACTTGATTCACTTTTCTCCAATTTTTTTTTTTTTTTTTTAAATTCTTTTTATTAGAGAGAAAAGGAGGTCAGATACAGTTACAATTAGCCTTTAGATATACATATAACATATCAAATGCCTCATACATAGGTTGGTATATTTGGTTTGACAATATTACATTTAGTTTTCTTGTAGCTTATTTCTGTATAGAGATTAGATGCTGATAGTTATCAGAGTTTTGTCGTTCCTCTCTCCTTCAACTCTCTTATTTTGTTTTATTTTCCTTTATACATTTATAACTTAACATATTACTTTAACACATAACCTCGCTCGCAGGTGGTTCCAAGTGTACCGTGGAGTTTGGCACGAAACCCCAGAATTGGGGGGGGGGAGAAGGGAAAAAAAAAAAAAAAAAAAAAGGGTATTGCTCCCCGAGGGTCTCTCTCTCTCCCCCCACCCCCCCCAGCCTGTGCCTTAATTTCCGATTTATATTATTTGTGAGATTAGGATCTCACCCTGTCTGTCATCTACCGCAGCCGTGTCTTTGTCATATAATGCTGTCCATTCTCCTCTTAGGGATGCCTCTAGGAGAGTTTCCGTCTGGGAGAATGGGCCAAGTATCTGCCTTTGTATTGTGGGGGTTTGTTTTTTCAAAAATGGTCCCCATTTTATTAGAAAAGGTCGTAGTCTATGTTCTGTGTCCAACCTGACGTCAAATTGCTCTGTGAATAAATGTTTAAATAGTTTGCGTTTAAATTGTCGCATAGTTGGTGATTTTCTCACTGTCCATAAGCATAGTATGCAGTGTCTGGCGAGTAGCGTCGTCAGTGTCAGCAGTGCGTGGTATTTGTGAGGAACATTACGCCATCTAAACAAGCATATCTGATCTAATTGTAGATCAATTGAGATATCTAATAAGTGTCTAAGCCAGTATTGCAATCTGGCCCAGAACTGTCTCACCAGAGGGCAGAAATAAAAATAGTGTGGGACATCTGGAGCCGGGGCTCCACACTTGCCACATCTGTTTGGCAGGTGTGGGTTCCATTTGGAGATCCTGTTAGGAGTAATGTAGTCGAAATGTAACATTCTGACTTGCGATTCCCGTAGGGGCATGCTGAGTGTTGCCTTCTTAGTTAGCTCCAGACTTTTCTGGATGTCTATGTTGGCAATGTCATTCACTCCTCTTGCCTTCCATTTATCTAAGGTGATGCTCTGACAGGTAGTCATCGATTTATGCATCAGTGTCTTATATATACTGGATATCGAGAAATTCCCCAATTTAAATAAAGTTTCTGTAATAGCAAAGACTGGAGTGCTCCAGAAGTGTGGGTCTTTTTGTTTAAGATCATCAATATAATGGCGAATTTGAAGATAGGCATAGAATTGCGTGTTGGGGAGATCATAACTCGTTCTCAAGTCCGCAAAGGTCTTAACCAAGTGTGTCAGGGGGTTCAATAGATCTCCAATTGTCTTTATTCCCTTATCCCTCCACTGACGGAAGGGTAGGGTGTCTATGCCCGCTGAGAAGTCAAGATTGCCCACTATGGGCAGTAGTTTGGCTGAGGGGGATCGGGACCCCAAGTATTTATGAGCCATACGCCAGGCTGTCAGTGGCCCCTTATAAAGGATAGAGGATTTAATGAGTGGGGGTGTGTCAACTGCCTTTAGATGCGGCAGGTAAGTTAAGTCTATAGGTTTCAGTACAGCCTTTTCTAATTCACTGTCACAGAAGTGGGAAGTATCCAGTTGCCAGTCAAGGACCACCCTGAGCAGAGCCGCCCAGTTATACATTCTGAAGTTTGGCAGTCCAAAGCCCCCAGAGTTGTATGTTTGCTGCAGGTGTGTAGCAGCTATGCGTGGTTTCCCCCCTTTCCACACAAATGTTTTGACTGCCATATTCAAGGAGTTCAGATCTCTCTTGTTCAGTAGGAAAGGTAGCATAAGCATGGGGTAAAGCAGCCTCGGCAGCGTGACCATTTTGACGAGACTGATTCGTCCCACGATTGATAGTGGCAGTGAGCTCCACTGCTGCAATTGTTTACATAGGTTGGCACAATGATTTGAAAGATTCAAATCATATAAGTGGTGTGGGTTTCTATGCAGTTGGATTCCTAGATAGGTTAGACCATTCCCAACTTCCGTAAAGGGATAGGTCCCTCTGCTGGTTGAGTGCTTGTTGAGCCACAGTATTTCCGACTTCCCTGTGTTGATCTTATAGCCGGAAAAGCTACCAAAGTTTTGAATAATCCGAAGGATTTTAGGGACATGCTCGGCCGGGTCCTCAACAAATAGTAGCATGTCATCGGCATACAGGGCCAAGTGTTGTGGTCTGCCGTGCACTTTGATGCCCGGGAAGCTCTGCCGCAATTTGATAGCAAGAGGTTCCAATGCTAAATCGAAAAGCAGAGGAGACAGGGGACACCCCTGTCTCGTGCCTCGCTGCAGAATAATGTCTGAGGAGAACAGACCATTAGTCAGGATTCTGGCCACTGGTCTCGAGTAAATGTTCCGAATCGTCTGTGCAAAGTTCCCCACCACATTGTAGCGCGTCAAAGTGTTGTTCAGATGTTCCCACTCAACTCTATCGAAGGCCTTCTCTGCGTCCAGGGACAGCAGGAAGGCCTCCGAGACATCATCCCGATATCGGCCCACACCTCTCCTCCAGTAAAAATCGATGATCTGCAAAACCCTTCGCAAGTTGACCACCGATGAGCGCTGATATACAAAACCGGTTTGATCTGGATGCAGAAGGGATGGTAATAGGATCTTTAATCGGGCCGCCAACACTGCCATAAATATCTTATAGTCAGCGTTGAGTAGCGAGATGGGTCGATACGATTCAGGCAGAGAGTGGTCCTTTCCGGGCTTAGGGATGAGCGTAATATGTGCCGCTGTGAAAGTCGGCGAGGGTAGAAATTTATTCTGGAAGTATCCATTGAACATTCCCAGCAGAGTTGTTGCTATGTTGGGTTGTAATAGCCGGTAGAATTCCACCGGTAGACCATCCGGTCCTGGTGTTTTACCCAGGGCCATGCCTTGTATTGCTCTATCGACTTCCTCCGCCGTAATGGGGGAGTTCAGCTGATCAGTCTGGTCCTGGCTAAGCCGCGGAAGGTTCACAGAAGACCAAAAGGAGTCCTGCACCTCAGGCATGCACCCCGGTTGCTTTGTATATAACTCTGTATAATATTCTGCAAAACCCCTGGCAATATCGACAGGCGTTGTGAGGACCCCTCTTCTACCTCGCAAGGAGGCTACATCCCTTTTTGCTGTGCGAGCTTTGGTTAGGGAGGCCAATAGCTTCCCAGATCGATTTCCAAATCTATAAAATTTAGTTGCGGTTTTAATCAACCCTGCCGCTGCCTGCTGGGACATAAATGTATCCAGACTTTCCTTAGCAGCGACATATTCATCATACAGCTCTCTGGTTTTGGTTTTACAATAGCTACTATAGGCCAAAACCAGATGTTTTTCCAGTGTGATATATCGGAGCTGGGTCTTACGCCGAAGGTCAGCCAAGTATGAGATGATATTCCCTGCCAACACCACCTTGGCTGTTTCCCACATAAGTTGGGGATTATCAGCATGAGCCAGGTTGTCCGTATAGAAATCGTTCCAGGAATGCACCAAGAATTGTTTAAAAGGCACCGATTTTATCAAGTAGTTTGGAAATCTCAGTGTGTTTCTATTGGCAGGACCCCTGCGGGAGCAAAGCACGAGCTCAACCGGTGCATGGTCAGATACTAGGATATCATGTATCTTGGCCTGTTGGACCAGCGATATAACCGACTCAGATGTCATGAAGAGGTCTATCCTTGACAAGGACGCCTTGGCTTTAGAGATACAAGAGTAGTCTCTGCCCTCCGGGTGTCGTAGCCGCCAAATATCACACAACCCCAGCTCTCTTTCTAGGTTAGAGAAAATCTTCTTCTCAAATCGCCCCAAGTATTTAGGCCGAGCACTCTCTGGAGGGAGACCCGGGGCTCGCATCCTATCGCACACTTGATCAGGTGCAAGGTTAAAGTCCCCTCCCAGTATAATCTTAGTGTCTAAGTATGGCGTTAGTACCCTAGTTAGTTGGGCCCAAAATCCTGCGCTTTTTTGGTTGGGGGCATACAAATTACACAAAGTATAGCGCTGCATGCCCAGCTTAATTTGGATTATCAGGTACCGACCTTCTGGGTCTTTATGGGTTTTGAGAATGTCCACGTTAGATTTTTTCCCAAAAAGGATGATTAGTCCTCTACTAGAGCTAGTGTGTGAGACATAGGCAATGTTACCTACCCAGTCCGTTTTCAGTTTCTCATGTTCCGTATCAGTCAAGTGCGTCTCCTGTAGGAGAGCCACATCAGTATGTAACCTACGTAAGTGCGTGAGTATAGTTCTTCTCTTAATGGGCGAGTGTATCCCACCCACATTCCAGGATATAAACTTAACTACCATTTATAGCTCCCCTCTGAGTCCCGTGTTTTCGGAATTGCGTCTGCAAAGCACAGGGGGGGGGAGGGCCCAGAGGGGGAGAGAGAAAAAAAAAAATTATCATTTGCCCCATCAGTGGGGAGGGTCACCTGCACTATTCTAACCATTGGTGAATTAAATCCATCCAGAGGTTGAAAAAAGGGGAAAAAAAAATGTTAAAGGATGTTGATGCAATGCATCACTGGTCCAATGGTTCATAGTGCAGGTTGGAGAGCTTGCGGATTTCCACTGAATCCATGGCAAAAAAATTTGAAAAGGAAAAATAAAAAATCCAAATCGGAAAAAAACAAAGTCTCCCAGTGTCGAGGTCTGCCATTCTCCATAGTAAGAAAGAGTATTAGAAACCATCGCATACAAATATAACCACAATAATAGTGACAACATGTAAAAAAAATTCAAGTTAGGAAAAAGAGATATACAGTCTTCAGGGACTGTAGTCCACCACCTCCCACCGCAAGTTGAATTGCTAAAAATAGTAGTATGTGAACACAGCAACAACAAGAAACAAACAGAACAGACTGTCAATCTCGGTGAACAATCCCCACAACAAGCAGAATTATTAGAAATTGTATTACATGAAAGGACTCTTTTTTCCTGTTTATTTCCAGTAGCAGTGTATTGCCGTGGAAGCGACACCAAGACAACACCAGAGAGTAGATTCTTTTCGGCTTGTGCTATCTCCGTTTGCGTCTGAGTGTCGCTCAAGGCAGTACTTAACTTAACATAAATGAAACATATAACAGTTGTGAAATAATCCATTAATACTGGAAGTATCCGAACAGTCAAATTCCCTCCCCGCTGCAAACCCGTGAACATAGGATATTGCCGTGGGTGTAACATCAGAGCACCAACAGAGGAAAAAGTCCTGCTGTTTCGTATTACCTCAACGTGCTCCCGAGCGTTACACAGGGCAGTATACCAGATAACAATTATATAACAGATATGAATGGTAATAATATACCCCATCAGCATCATTTCCGTGTTTTGTGACTCTCAGCCACTTGCATCAGCTTTCAATCAGGGTTAGGTTGTGGTGCCTCCCTGCGAGGATTACCAGGTCTTCTCTGACCCTCCCCCAGAAAGGCTTGAGCCTCCGCAGGAGAATGAAAAAATTTAGGACCATTATCAGTAAGCAATTTTAACCTTGCTGGGTACAACAGATATACTTTTCGTCCTTCCCTGTTTAGGGACGAGCATATCGCAGAGAATTCCCTCCTTTTTTTCATCAACTCTGCGGAGTAGTCCTGAAAGAGTAGGAGTTTTGAGTTGTTAAAAATCAAGGAGGGGAGTCTACGATATGCTCGTAATACCTGCACCTTTACCTGGAAATGTAAGAATTTTATCATTACTTGTCTGGGGGGCTGACCTTCTCTTGGCGTTTGCCTTTCCGGCCCTACTCTATGCGCCCTCTCAACACTACCTCTCATAGTGCCTGTTGCAATACCCAATAAGGATGCTAGGTCATGCTCAATAAAGTGTATGATGTCAGACGGCTTAACTGTCTCGGGTAAGCCCAAGAGGCGTACATTGTTCCGCCTGGACCTGTTTTCTAGGTCCTCCAGGCGCTGGTACAGAATTTGATTTTGATGTGTCAGGTCTTCTACTTTCCTTGTGTGAGAAACATTAAAGTCCTCTAACTCTGAGACTCTCTCCTCTACCTCATTAAAGCGGGCCGTTATCTGCTTAACCTCACCTGCTAAAATATCTACACCTTTTTGAATATTATCCATTTTCGGCATAAAAAGTGATGTGAGTTGCTGTACTATGGCGTGTGATTCAGCTAGTTCAGGTGTGGTGTCATTTTTTTAGGTGAATGAGCAGGTGTGCTCTACCGCATTCCTTGCCTTTTTTTCTCCTGTCTTGCCTCTACTAGACATTTTGGGGGGCTCTAAGAATTTATCCATATAAAGAAGGAATACACTTGTTGGGGTTAGGTATGGTGGGGCTTAGTACTGAGAAGCTTACTCTACTTGGCTCTTGTTGATATGCCCCAGGTTTCCTTGTGCTCTCCCTTCAGACACTATACCCACCCCTACTCTCCAATGTCAAATTAAAAAAATTATATTTTGCTCAAGTATAGATATAGGCTGATAGTATCAGTGCAGTATACACCTCTTGCATGAGGCCTTACAGATATCAACACAGTAGCCACAAGTACA
Source organism: Bombina bombina (assembly GCF_027579735.1). Classification (NCBI taxonomy): domain Eukaryota; kingdom Metazoa; phylum Chordata; class Amphibia; order Anura; family Bombinatoridae; genus Bombina; species Bombina bombina. The sequence goes on from NC_069509.1 coordinate 76,934,139, forward strand.
TTCAAATGCAGATAGTACATAGAGTCATAACAGCTTCAACTGCAGATTAGAAAACACCAGGAGCAGTTGCAGTATTCTGTCTGCGGCTAGTTCTATGCCTATTGATAGGCCTGGGTGCTGTATGAAGGAGCAACTAGATCAGGCACTTGTTACCGTTTAACATGCCATGTGTTTTTGTGAGAGTCTATTTCTACTTGCTTTTTTCCGGTTAAAGGTCACTCCTATGCACTGTGTCCCGGTGAGTCCCAACAAGCAATTTGTGGCAGAGTCTGGGCCAATTGTACCCCACAGCACGACTCACAAGCTGTCAAAAATGTGCTAAGCATGCAAACAGCACTGAGTCCCGGTGTCTTTAAGCAGGCCTGTGTGAGCCAGGTGTATGTGGTGTGGAACTGTATCTTACCAGCTCCTCTGAGTCCCAGATGATTCTTCTGTGTCCGGACCTGCAGTACAGCTCCTGCCTCCTAGCAGCTGCAGTGTTAGGCCCTGATGGCGTTGACAGGTGAGACCGCTGCTGGTTAAGAGTCGGGGCTCCACTGCTTGTGGCGTAGTCAGAGTTGGAGATGTGTCCTTGCAGCTCTGTTTGGCTTCCCCACAGCGGTTGTCAGTTGGATCACAGCAATCCCGGTTCACTAGAAAGGAAAGCCGCCTCCGTCTGTGAAAAGTTCAGGGTGTAGGCAGTTAGTGGCGTGCGCTCCCATGCATCGCGCTCCAGGGCACTGTTTTCTCCTCCTCACTTGTGCCGGTCGCCGGGAGGTCGAGGTAAGGCGCTTAGGTAGTGAAGGTTGTTTTGTTCCTTTGTCCCCTCGAGTCACCACCTCACCTCGCCGCTGTTATAGGACCCTGTAGTCTGCCAGGGATATTCATTCCTTTTGTGGCCGCCAATATGGCCGCCGGTCATCTACGCCTCAGCACCTACTCGGTTGTTTAGTTGCCCTTCCGTGGGGGAGAGATGGAATTCTCCAGCCAGAATTTGTCTAGGCACGTTTCTGCCAAAGACCAGTATGCTAGGGTCTTGTTTTAACAGATGAAACCGAATTAACTTTCAAATGTTCTCAATGGGATAGCGGAGCTCTAAAGTGAGCTGCTTACTTCTTGCCCGCCCACCGGAAGTCTTTTCTCCAATTTTTTATTTTTATTTCTATTATATATTTTTGATAATCACCTTTATTTTGATTTCTTGGATACCCCATCATATACAAAGGATTAATTGGATTCACAAGGGCATCGGATCTGTTACACAGGACATTTGCTAAGGATATCATCACTTATTAAGACTTTTTATATCATTTGGGACTTTTAATACACACTTTTTTTTGTTTATATGTTTTGGTATTCCCCTCTCTCCTGAGGGGCACTTTACTCTATTGTTTATAACTATTATTTAAATTGTTTTCAATTGAATTGTTTTATGTACATAGGGTACCCTAGTTTATGTGAATGTAATAAATGTATTTTAATATTATTCTGTTATTCTGATACTTTAGCCTATAGCTGGCGCTCCCTCTTTCTATATTAATGTCTCTTTAAGTGTTAAATTCATCTTTTAAATTTCAATATTCAATTACCAAATTATTAGTCAGATTATGTATATAAATGTTTGTATTCATTTAATTGAATATAGGCTGTGCATTTTAGTAGTTGAAACATTTAGAAAACGGGTACAAATACAAATAGGCCTTTTTCTGTTTTTGAAAGCAATGTGTAACGGATATGTATAATGCAAAAAATATCAAGAGACAGCACTTAATGTGATATCATCGGATATTGAGATTAGAGCACGCCATGAATTTTTTTTAAAGTTGTCAGGTTTAAAGCAGCGCACCTCATACGCTGGAGCGAGGTTGTCTCTGATTGGTTGCACAGAGTAATACTGGGTAGAATTAAAAAAAGGGATTAGACAACTAAGCACAGTTACAATGGGTTTATATGAGTAGGCTTGGGTATCATAAGAAATATAGAATTTGATGGTAGAGAAGAACCAAAAGGCCCATCATCAAGTCTACCCATATTACTTGTTACTTATTGCGTCTTATGCATGCCCTAGGTAATTTAAAATCTTTTACAGTCCTTGTGTTCATCACATCTATTGGAAGTTTATTCCATGAATCTACTACCCTTTCTATACAAAAAAGGGACCTAAAACCATTTTTATCATCTTATTTTTTTACTGACCTCTGGACTTCTCCCTTTGTGGCATCGAGCATCATGATGACTACGTCAGATGTTCTCGCAACAGCAATAACTTGGCGACCTCTACCCTTACCTGGATCAGAAAAAAATATATATATTTTTTAGTGCACAATATCTATGCAAGACCTACAAGAATGTGGATGTCATACTTATTGGTTTAAAATATCCCAGAAGCCAGGGAGATTGAAGAGAAATTACAGACGACGTTGCGGCCAAAAAAATAAATAATAATGCTTATTTCACAATATTTTTAATTTTACCTAATGCAAACTTTTTTACACCTATTAAAATGCAAATTTTATATATTTTTTCAATCTTTATTGCACAAATTATCATTACATAAATTTATTATAGATTCTGCAATTCATTTGTGCTTTGGATAGCTTAAAGGGACATGAAACTCAAAATTTTGCTTTCATGATTAAGATAGAGAATACAATTTTCAACAACTTTCCAATTTACTTCTTTTATTTTATTTGCTTCCTTCTCATTATCCTTTGCTGAAAGGTTTATCTAGGCAAGCTCAGGGGCAGCAGAGAACCTAGGTAGATTGGTATCTATCTATATATCTATATCTATCTAGGCAGCTGGAGAGAACTTTCACTTCTTAGGTCAATCTGCCGGGGTGCATGCAGGAGTTGAATGATAATAGTAAACAAATGGCAGCACTCACTGGTCCTTTTAAATGTGCAATTTATTTTGTGACGTTTCGGGGACCGTATCCCCTTCCTCAGACAGAGAACACATAGAAAATGCATTCATTTATACAAACCAACACCAATGAAACACTAGACCCACCCCCATAAGTGAAAAAACCCGCCAAAAGGTTGTCATAGCAACCTCTCAAACATGTGTATATTGTTTGAGAGGTTGCTATGACAACCTTTTGGCGTTTTTTTTTTTCACTTTTGGGGGTGGGCCTAGTGTTTCATTGGTGTTGGTTTGTATAAATGAATGCATTTTCTATGTGTTCTCTGTCTGAGGAAGGGGATACGGTCCCCGAAACGTCACAAAATAAATTGCATATTTAAAAGGACCAGTGAGTGCTGCCATTTGTTTACTATTATATAAATATATATATATATATATATATATATATATATATATATATATATATATATATATATATATATATATATATATATATATATATAGATTGTGATTGGCTCACCCATGAGTTCAGTTAGAAACCATTAGTGCATTGCTGCTCCTTCAACAAATGATACCAAGAGAAAGAAAACAAATTAGAGAATAGAAGTAAATTAGAAAGTTGTTTAAAATTGTATTCTCTATCTTAATCGTAAAAGAATACATTTGGGTTTCATGTTTCTTTAAGTAACATGTAAAAATATAATAGAACATTTTATAATACTAGAAATTATTAATCTGCTACCACCCAGCTACTTCATAATGCCAGATTGTGAGCCACTATGTTGTCATGCAACAGATACAATTACTGCTCAGTCAGGTGATATTTCCTTTATAATTTGGTAGCTACAAAAGTTTTATGGTTACCTAGGTACCTACTTATCTATTAAATCATTTGCAATTAAAAAATTAATAATTTTTATTGTTAATTATCACAATAGGGATGATCAGGGCTTGTTAATGTCAAACACAAATATACAGCAAAATATTTATTTCAAAAACGATACATAGGGACTGGTTTAATTGAAATATAAAAAGGATAAAAGTATTGATACCTACCCTGCGACGCTCCTTCAATAATACCAGGAAGATCCAATAACTGGATATTTGCTCCTTTGTACTGAAACATGAAAAACATTGCAAAAATGACCGAACAGAAGAGACATTTATTTAAATCTTTTATGTTTATAATTTTCATTTGAATCTATTTTTTTATTAAAAATTTCCGTTAATAAATACTTAGGGCCAGATTACAAGTAGAGCGTTAACGCTTTCGCTCGAGTGTTAATTGAAATAAGCTTTTGGCGAGTGTAGAGTTTGCGATAGTATTACAAGTTGAAAGTCAACTGTTTTCGCTCAAGCGCTAACCCGATGCAAAAGAAAAAAAAAAAGTGTAAAAAACCTTAAGACCCTACTCGTGTGCAAACATAGCATGTTCTCAAGTGTGCTAACCTGACATGAAAATATGAATATTTCACATTCCAATATTCTTAACGTAACAGAATATGTTCTATTTATTCATAAATACATATTTTTATATATGTGATGGTATTTTGGAAGAATATATACCTATAAATATACACATTTATAAATAGTTAGATATATACAGATTATATATATATATATATATATATATATATATATATATATATATATATATATATATATATATATATATATATATACACACACACACACACACACACATATGGAGAGAGAGGAGCGAAGGAAGAGAGGAGAAAGGAGAGAGGTATATTTAGGTATCTCAATGTTAAAGCCTTTTGCAGCCTTTTTTTTCCCCTAACACCTGAGACCTCATATGTTTGAGCCCTTATAACATTTTTGTGCAATTATTTAAAAAATAAAATTTTTACTAGATGGTGTTATTATGAGTAAGTGTCGTTTGTAATGTATTTTGTGAGACTTTTTTCTTTCGCGTTAATCAGAGCGCCGAGGTCGGCCTGACCCAACACGTTACCTTCAATTGTGCTCAAGCGATGGTGGTTACTTTCAACTTGTAAAACGAGCGAAAACTCGGACGTGCTCAAACACCCGCGATAAACCCCTTATCGCTTGCGCATAACTGTAAGCGCTCCTCTCGTAATCTAGCCCTTAACGGACTAATATACCAATAGCGTGCAGTATTTTAAGGAGATTTTTTCCAATAGGTAACAATTTCTGAATTTCAACCAGTATTTTTACCTTCTGAAAACACAAATTTATCTCAATGTTAATCTCCAGATTTTGTAATCCAAAACCGACAGCTTTACCTAGCACAGGAGTGTGCTACACGTAGTTGAATGGCACAATCAAACCCACTGTGATTAGACAGTGAGCCTGTGACCACTAGTTATATAAAATTACGTGCAGAAGAGGATGACTTTGCACACAAGTTAAGTATAGTAATAGAAAACCAAATCCAAAGACAGGGTGCACTCGGATATAATTAGAAATTTAGGCGAAAGTATATGTGCTTGCAGTCCCAAATAACATATGGAACAATATATAGGAAGAGTTCAGTGAAAATTTAATTACACTTAAACCAAAGCAGGACAAGGCTGCACCAAATACAAAAATGTTTGCTTTATTGAGAGATTAAAAAAAAACTGGAGTATGCCTTTACCTTAAAAGCTGTACCAATAAAATCTCAATCTTCCGGAAGAAAGTGGTGGCCAGGAAAAGGCACCAAGTATTGGACTACAGAATGAAGGTAAGCCGTGCGGGGCCAAGTCTTGCAGTGCGAGTAGAGGTTTATCCGATTCCCAGCTATAGATACTGGTTTTCAGAGATTAACGGCACCTGAACCCAAGCCTTGGGCTATCCTGTGGGACAGTTTAATTTTCCAGTCTGACCGGAGCGTGTTTCTCAATACTTAAAGTGAAGGTAAAGTTACCTAGTTGTTGATGGACTATATAGTAATATATCCCAAATAAATAAGAGTTTCATTCATCGATTTGTATAATTTTGCTTGAAAGTAAAGTTATTCCCGTTTTTAATATTTTTCTGAAGATTGAGTAAATCAACCTGTTTTGTTTTTTTTCTATCTTGGTCACGTTTTTCTGTGATCCAATTGAAAATCTGGCCGTTAGGCGGCCATCACTCGACGTCATCCACCTCCTTGCTCTTAAGTGCATGAAGTATTTTTTTTTTTTCATAAGCTTGGAATCAATGCTCGCTCCCGTTTCGTGCATGCGCATTGGTAGTAGTGTAGGAATTTAAACAGACCGCTGCTTACAGACCGCTCTGATACAGACAAGCGCAGCACTTGACTCCAAAATATTGACTAAGTACCGCTGTCCTTTCAAATCGGATTATGCATGCGCATATAATAGTGAGATCACCAATTTGCGCATGCGCAGTTCTACTGAGCATTGTGAACGCGCTTTAAGGAGACGTATAGAGTGGGAGGGACCGCTCTATAAGTCTGAGAACAGAAAACCAGGAAATAGGGTTTGGGAAGAGTCACCATCTTAACGGTAGGGATTTTTAGAGCTATATATTTTGAGATATATAAAATAAATTGAGAAAAAAAAAAAAAACAACTTAGCGATTAGCATCTGGTAATATTAGCAAATCGAATGATGTCTTCGAATTGCTAAAACGTTACCTTCACTTTAAGTGCCCGGTGTCTTATAGGACTGTTACTCAGTTGGCTTTGGGACATGCTAGCATGTGGGGGAATATGAAATGTATACGTTTGTGTTCTATATTTCATCTGCTTGAGATTTTATTGGTACAGTTTTTAAGGTAAAGGCATAATCAGTCTCTTTTTTTATCTCTTAATAAAGTGAACATTTTTGTATTTGGTGCGGCCTTGTCCTGCTTTGGATTAAGTGTAATTAAATTTTCACTGAACTCTTTCTATATATTGTTCAATAAGTATAGTATTACCTGCCTAATTATATATTTATACAAAAAATTCAAACAAAAGGCTATCGGTACGCAACATAATCCTACACATAATGCACAATTATGTAACATTTTACCAAACGTTTACTGTCCCTTTAACTTATTTTCTGTTTAAACTGTACTTTCAATTAAATGCGTCCACACAACAGCTAAGATAAAATAAAGAGATTGTTCCTACTTTTAATAAATATAGTATGCCATTTGCTTCTGGACATTTACAGTAAAAGGGAGCCCTATAATGTACCTTAATAGCATCAAGAGAGATAACACCTCCTAGGTAACTTTTATTAAAGTTTCGCATGACGGCCTGGCATGTCATTTACATTGAACAAGTGAGTGTTGGGGTGATTTAGCTCACCACCTCTGAGGTGGCAGAGAGGCTAAAGAAGCAGTCTCTGGTTTTGCATAACTAACAGTTATATTAATATATTTTTTACCTCTGTGATTACCGTGTATCTAAGCCTCTGCAGATTGCCCCCTTATCTCAGTGCTTTTTTTTTTTTTTTACAAAGTTGCATTTTAGCCAATCAGTGCTTGTTCCTGCATAACTCCATGGGAGTGAGCACAATGTTTATATATGGCACACATGTACTAATGTGCTAATATGCACTGAGATAAGAGGCGGCCTGCATGGGCTTAGAAACAGGCAGACCTTTTGAGGTTATAAAGTACATTAATATAACAATGTCGGTTGTGAAAAGCTGGGGAATGGGTAGTAAAAGGTGTAGGCTGTCCCTTTAATAAATCTTCCCTAAAATGTAGGCGAAGATGTGGGGAGGATGAGCAGCAACTGGCCTGATAATGCAAATGAATCCAGAATAAAACCTTGTTTGTTTTACCTGCCTATAAGGAGTGCAGATTTATAAATAACAAAAACAAACATAACAAAAATCCCATATATTCCAACCAAGATAAATATTATTTGTCCCAGTAGAGAATAGCAGGTGCCGTTGTTAAAAGCTCTAACCCTGAGACATGGATATGACATTTCTATAGTGAGCTATTTTAACAAGTATGCGTCACCTCTATTACTCCCGGGATACAGGTCAATGTGGTAAATTCATACGAGGCAGCTTCACTGGCTGTGGACGTCATCAAGCTCAGAAACGTAGACTGCAAAGAGAGAAGAGAAGTTCTGTGAAGTCAAATGCAAGGCCATTAAATAGCTGGAAATTATATTTTTTATTTCTGATCAGAATAAACTCAATACCACTAGTGGCGATTATTATAGAATATTATTGTCAAACCAAAAGGTCTAGCGACCACAGTGCAATCTAGGGCTTTATTTGCTCCTCTACCACAACCCATACAATGATATTCTGCTACAATCTCCTTCATTGCAACACTATTCACTGCTCTTCTTCTCTACAGTTGACTTGCACCTGACCTGCCCTCTACGGCTGAGGAGTGTGCACGTGACTAGCGTACCATATGGCAGCAACTTCACAAGAATGCTTTTAACAATGTTATACATTAGCAAGAGCACTAGATAGAAGCAGTGTTTAGAGAACTGTATGGCAGCAGACACGTGCACATTACCTACCTAGGTATCCTTTTCAACAAAGAATATAATGAGAACAAAGCAAATTTGATAATAAAAGTAAATTGGAATACTTTTTTTTATTATTATTATCGCAAGCTCTTTCTGATTTATGAAAGAAAACATTTCAGTCCATTTAGACACTTTGAGATTATACTATAAAATGTTTAATTATATGTATTAAGAAAACCTTACAATATACTTTATTTTATTTTGTCCCCTTCACCTATAATATATTTCTAAAAAACATGGTCTTTACAATTCCTGTTAAAAGTGGAGGTACAGTCTCCAGATTTACCACTGCTATAGTCCACAAAGTCACTGGTTGCACACAATAGCGACGCATTTATAACTAATTAGTCTCAGCAGAGAAGGCAACCTAGGTTACAACACGACAGTACCCTATTTTTTGCATGAAAATGATTAAAGGGACATAATACTCATATGCAAAATCACTTGAAACTGATGCAGTATAACTGTAAAAAGCTGACAGGAAAATATCTCCTGAGCATCTCTATGTAAAAAAGGAAGATATTTTACCTCACAATCTCCTCAGCTCAGCAGAGTAAGTTCTGTGTAAAAAGTTATACTTCACCTGCTCCCAGCTGCAGGTAAAAAAAAATAAAAAATGAAGAAATGAACAGCAGACAATCAGCATCAGCAGTGCTGAGGTCATGAACTCTTACTGTGATCTCATGAGATTTCACAGTAAGCTTCCTTTACCCGATTGGTGAAATAATATGAGAGTTCACGAGGCTCATCCTTTCAGCTGTCCCAGGACAGACACACTAAAATGCTGCTTAGAAATCCTTTACAATGGGAGGTGGCTACTGAGGAACTTTTGAGGTAAAATATCTTTCTTTTTTACATAGAGATGTTCAGGATATATTTTCTAGCCAGCTTTTTACAGCTATGCTGCATCACTTTCAAGTGTTTAAACATTTGGGTATTATGGCCCTTTAAAGCTGTGTATATTACCCCCCCCCCCCCCATTAAAGCGGGATGAGCTGACACAAATATGACAAAAAGTTTTGTTTTTTAAAAAACAGTAACATCCAATTAAAAAACAAAAAAACAAAGTCCTTTTCACACAGAATAAAAAAAAAAAAAAGTGTATCTCATAGCAACATTGTAATGCAATACATTTTAATATTAAAAGGGACACTCCAGCCTAAATTGGAATCCACATGGATGCATTTCAGTATTGAATAGAAGTATTTTTGTAATACACATGTATTAGCAAAATGCTTCTAATAAAAGCTATAGTAGTTTCAAATGTGTATTTAAGTATGCACCGTGCACCAGCATTTTAAACACAGCACTCAGAGAGCCTAAGGTGTTTGTACTATCTGGTAATGACTCAATTTGTTATTTGCCGACATGATATAAACCCCACTGCTGCTCTTAGCAGCTGCAGTATTTAAAATGATGTTACACTGAGAATATCTAGCTATGCTTCACATGCACTTGCAGAGAAAAAGGTTTACACTAAAACAGTGGTAACTTTTACTAGAAGTATTTTTGCCAGTACATATATAATGCAAATATGTTTCTATTAAAATATGTAATTCATCTATGTGCAATTAAATTTTGACCGGAATGTCCCTTTAAATACATAATTCAATGCCCCATAGATCAATTCATCAAAATAATAATACATTGTTATTTTTACCATAACAAGCTAAGTAAAAAAGGACTTGTTCTTTGCTTCCTATGAAATGCAAGATTGTCTGAACCAGCTTCATACTGCACAGTAATAGCTTAGACTCCGCAGACATCCTCAAATTTAGCCCTCCAGAGGTTTTGGATCTAGATTTCCCATGATGCTCAGCCAGCATATCAGATGGCTGAGCATCACGGGAAATGTAGTTCCAAAACCTCTGGAGGGCCAAGTTTGAGAATGTCTGGCTTAAAGCAATTCAAAAATGTATTTACAGTTAGCCGTCATTGGACAAAATCAAGGGAGATAAGATACACATACAGGGCTTCCAAGTGTTTTATTACGGATTGTTTTGCAAATTTTATTTATTTTTTGTACAACATTCCCTTTGCATACAGCTCCGTGCGTAATTACATAACCTATGTGACGGCCTAATAAAAGCTGATTCTGAAACTGCTGGCAAGGTCCTGACAAATCATACTGACCTTACCCACGGAGGGGAACCCAATCAGTGCCACACGGGCATCTCCAGATTTCATCACATCGAAGCCTTCTCCTTTGCCTGCAGCTGATTTGGATGGTTCTAGAAGCTGGGCGCGATACTTAGCGAGTTTGGCCTTGAGAAGCCCCAGATGATATTCAGTGGCTGGAATAAGAAGACATTGACAGGGTCAACAGAGTAAAACGTTTTAACATGAATCACAGTCTATAACTACTTTATGAAGAACAGCACCAGGTTGCTATTCTCTAAGATTCAGTATCACCTTCTTATTTACAACTCTCTTCCAGCTTTTGCGCGGATACACAACTCAGTTTTAGCCTGTACCAACCATACACAGCTATACCCATTATATACCATCTAAAAATTAGTGCAAGTCTGTCCAGCATTATTTAGAACTATGTACTAACCTCTTGATTCTGTAGCTTGCCTGCCCCCTCATTCTGAACTCCTTAACACACAGCTTAGTGCCAACAAGCATACTTTATTTAAAATTCTGCACCTGCTTCTATCTATAGCAATTTTATTACCCCTCTAGCTAAAAGCACAGTGTCGCCATCACCCCTCTAACTACAGCATGATGCCAACCTGACACCTTTTTATGTAGAGCACTGTGCCAACCAGCCACCCCTCTAGCCATAGCACAGTGCCATTCTGTCATCCTTGTATGCATAGCTTTATATCAACTTGTCACACCTCTATCTACAGCTTTGTGCCAGCTTGCCACCCCTCTATCTAATGCTCCATGCAAACCTGCCAACCCTCTCTCTAAAGCCACTGTGACTCTTACCTTTTGTCCATTGACAGTCTATTTAACATTATAGCTCAGTGACTACTAGTCTACTACATATAGTTTAGGACAAGCCAACATAATGTGATAGCTCGGTGTCAACTTGCCTCCCTCAATGAATACATGCCAGCTTATCCCCTCTATATAAACTCAGCTCTGTGCCAGCCCGTCTCTACTGAACCCAATTTTTTTCTTTTATGATTCAGACAGAGCAGGCAATTTTAAGCAACTTTCTAATTTACTCCTATTATTATTTTCTTCGCTCTCTTGGTATCTTTATTTGAAAAACCAAGAATGTAAGCTTAGGAGCCAGCCTATTTTTGGTTCAGCACCCTAGTTAGCGCTTGCTGATTGGTGGCTAAAATGAAGCCACCAATCAGCAAGCACTACCCAAGTGCTAAACTAAAGATGGGCCGGCTCATAAGCTTACAGTCCTGCTTTTTCAAATAAAGATACCAAGAGAACAAAGAAAAATTGTTAATAGGAGGAAATTAGGAAGTTGCTTAAAATTGCATTATCTGAATCAAGAAAGAAGAAAAAAAATGTGGGTTTATCTCTTAATAGCCCACTATGCTGCTGCTCCACATCTCTCTAATAATCTATAGCTCAGTCCCAGCCTGTCTCCCTCGTCATCAGCTCTTACCTTACTCTATATCTTAATGCCAACTTGTCGCCATCTCTCTATAGTAAGTACATGAAGTGCCTGCCACATCCCCTCTACAGCTGAGTGTCAACCAGCCCCTCTCTATAGCTCAGAGACAACTTGTCACCTCCATATACAGCGCATTACCATCACGCATATATATGTCTCTAGTTCCCACCTTTATTCTTCTGGGTCCTGGCAATCTCCTTCTCAATCTCCGAAATCTTTTCCAGGATCCCCATGTCTGCGGCCTGCAGGGACACGAGAAGCTGATGTTCGCCTCACACACACACCGGTGAAAGAGGGACCTTCCGCACGTCACTAGCGTGAGGAACCGCAAGCAGCCATTTTTTATATGGGCAAATCGCCCTTAGTTGTTGTCACAAAGTTATAGTTTAAGAAGTGAGATAGGATCGTCCGTACTCCGTACTGGTCTTCGCCTTTTCCTGTGTCTCTCCCGGCCGTCATATTACCCTCTGGCCTTAAAAATTCTGTCTTCTGTTCTGCTTTCTCATTTAGATTTTTGCTTTCAATTGCATATTTCTTCTTCTAACAATTAGAAAAGCAGATGAAGTCTACTTTGTCCAGCATGTACACAATCGGCTAATAACACTTGATCAGCCATATCAGTAGTTTGTCTAATATATATATATATATATATATATATATATATATATATATATATATATATATATATATATATATATATATATATATATATATATATATATATATATATATATTATATATATATATATATATAATATATATATATATATTATATATATAATATATATATATATATATATATATATATATATGTAAAATATATATATATACTGTATATATATATATATATATATACTGTGTATAACTTTTATTTTTCCTAACTAAGCAGTGCCTGCAATTTTTTACGTTTTGTCCTGATCCACCGCTTGCTATGACACTTCGGGTATGTTTAGGCAACAACAGTTGTAAACTGTTATCCCACTGCATGACCTGGAGTCTTTGACCGTGTACCGGTACACCCCTGTTGTCTCAATATTATTTTTCCAGCTTCTCAGATGGCAATTATTATAGTGAATGAGGTTGTTAGCATCCACCTCTTTGAAATGTGTCACTATTTCATTATCTACAACCTCTATATCTAGATCTAAGAATGTAATGCATTCTTTACTATATGCATGAGTGAATTTTAAACCTACATTGATCCGATTCATGTCCCCCAATACATTTTCTAAAGCTTCTTGGTTACCCTTCCATATGAAGAATAGGTCATCAATATATCTTTTATAGAGCACACGATTCGCACCCAGACTGTGCTGTGGGAAAAAAAACCTTCTTCCCATAGTCTCATAAATATGTTAGCATAGCTGGGTGCGAATCTTGTGCCCATCGCTGTCCCTTTCGTCTGTATATAAAAAATTTCTTCAAAAGAGAAATCATTTTGATTCAAAATAAATTCAATACTCTCTATAATGAATTCTCTTGGTTCACTGGCTAATGTTGCATCATTTTCTAGTTTGTGTCTAACAACCTCTATCCCTAGTGAATTATTTATACTAGTGTATAGAGATGACACAGGTGACTAATGTGTACTGTGAGTTCCACTGTGTTGATTCAAGACGCTTCAGAATATCTGTAGTGTCCTTCAGGTATGATGGCAGTGCTTTCACGTATTGTTGGAGGAACCCATCAATGTACTGTGATAGATTCTAGGTGAGAGAATGGATCCCTGATATAATTGGCCTACCAGGGGGGTTCACTAAACCTTTATGTATTTTAGGTAAAAATTTAATATAGGAATCTTAGGGGCTTTCGGATACAAAAAATCATATTCTTTTAAATTCAAAATTTGTTTGTGTTTCGCTTCACCCAACATGTGTATTAATCTAATACAAAATTCTCAAATTAGATCCTACTAAGAAATGTTCTAAGTCTCAGTTTGTCTTATTTTGGGGGTCGGGGTCGGGTGGGTGGGGGTTGTTTACTTTTAGGGGGTAATTTGTACTTTATTTAGGTAAAAGAGTTGGTCTCTTATGGGGAATGCCCTACAAAAGGCCCTTTTAAGGGATATTGGTAGTTTAGTGTTAGATTAGGGGGTGTTTATTTTTGGGCAATCTGGTAATTTAAGTCATCAGAAGCACAGCGGTCCCACAGCAGTTGGAGTTGTAAGAACTGCTGTGGGACCGCTGTACTTATGATGATTTCAATTACCACTCCAACTGCTGTAGGATACTGATGCGCCGCATAGAACAACCGCTATGGTACTGAGCGGTTTGTTTTCTTCCTGACTCCACAACCGGCGCATTGCACAGAGGACTGAGTGCCCTTTAAACTCCCGTAAGTCACTGGCGACTCCAGAAATGTGTATTTGCGCCTATTTCTGAACCTCGCCAGTTTATCCGACTTACGGCAGTATATGAGCTGCCGGCGCTGTATATGTGATTCACCCGAAGCTGAAGCCTGCGCCGCATATGTAATCTCGCCCATGATTCCTAAGTGTTGCAGTTGTAAAAATGTGTATTTCCTCACACCAGTTTATCCGACTTATGGCAGTATATGAACTGCCGGCACAATATATGTGATTTACCCGATGTGCGAGGTGAACCTACGGGCCACCGGTTTCAGCAGTTGCGCTGAGGCCTGGGCCGTATATGTAATCTTGACCATGATTCCTAAGTGTTGCAGTTGTAAATATTGTTTTTCTGCATTGCTGGTGGTTCTTATTTGATGTGCAGGACATCTTGTATTGGGGCCCAGGCCAGGACTGAACGTTGGGCATACCGAGCAAATGCACGGTAGGCCGCGCAGTAGTTTAGCCCCGCCCACTGCGACCGCATTCAACAATTTTTTTGACAACTGAGAATTTAAAAAAAATAATATATGTTATGTATTAAAAGTTTATTTTATTGTGTATGTCTACCAGTATAGCTGCCCTGAACTAAACAGTGAATCATCATGCACTAGCTAGCTCTATATGCACTTATCGGCCGCCGCTGGCCGCACACTCTCAGATCAGATCCATCAGATCACTGTCTAGCTGAGCAAGGCTGGCACCGGCACTGAGTGACAACATCCGGCACATGGCTGCACTACACTGATGCCGCGTGCCGTGTCCATGTGACACTCAGAGGCTGTCAGACCTCGTCATCGGGAGGGAGAGTTCTTGGAGGGAGAGCGGGCCTGAGTCTGATGCCGGCCGACGGCCGCCCGGGTCCATCCCATAACCCACCCGCCGATCCAACTGAGTGACCGAGGAAAGCTAGCCAGTGTCCAGACTCAGCAGGTGGACCATGGCCAGGTGAGCAGAGAGGACCTTTTTTTTTCTCCTAGTAGTGGCCCAGTTTTACTCCACCGTGGCTGACTATGGGGGATTGGATATAGAATTTACATCATCATCATCCTCCTCACTGAGAGAGAAAGGCCAGGCAGGTAAGGACCGTGCAGGCAGAATGGTCTACGCTCTGCTTGGGGCCCTATGTGGCTAGGTTAAGGCTTGCCCTGGGATGAGATTGAGTGAGAGACCAGAGGCAGAGCAAAGGCTTAGAGGCAGAGAAGCAGAGTCTGCAGAGCGGGCCCCAACCGCACCCTGGCCTGTACTGCTGCTGCCTGGACCTCAGAGAAGAGGAGGTAAATAGGCGCTGGCCAGGGGGACTAAAGGGCAGCTACAAACCAGTAATGAGTAACTCTCCTGGATACCCATGGGAGGGGAAGGGGTTGTTACCAGACCAGAGCACAATGGCATCCCTGCTCCCCTCTCAAGGCATACACTATGCCCTGTCCTTTCACCAGCCAGGGGGCTATAAGGACAGCCACTAACCAGTAATGAGTGAGTCTCCTAAAGGCCCAGGGGTAGGGGTGGTTACCAGACCAGGGTCCAATGGCATCCCTGTCAACCCTCTGTCTCCTCTACCTCTCTCTCTTCTCTGCTCACTCTACCCCCTCTCTCCCACTCACTGTCCCCCTGTCTCTTTCCCTCTCTCTTTCCCACTGTGTGTCTCCCCCCCCCCCTCTGTGCCCCCCCTCTGTGTTTCTCCCCCCCCCCTGTGTGTCTCTCCACCCCCCTTCTGTGTGTCTCCCCCTTCTGTGTGTCTCTCTCCTCCCTCTGTGTGTCTCCTCCCTCTGTGTGTGTCTCTCTCACCCCTCTGTGGGTCTTTCCCCCCCCTCTGTGTCCCCCCTCTGTGTCCCCCCCTCTGTGTGTCTCTCCACCCCCTTCTGTGTGTCTCCCCTTCTGTGTGTCTCTCCTTCTGTGTGTCTCTCTCCTCCCTCTGTGTCCCCCCCTCTGTGTTTCTCTCCCCCCCTGTGTGTCTCTCCACCCCCTTTGTGTCTCTCCATCCTCTTTGTCTCTCCACCCCTCAGTGTCCCCCCCTCAGTGTCTCTCCCCTCTGTCTCTCTCTCTCTTCCCTTCTGTCTCCTCCCCTCTGTGTCTCCCCCTCTCTGTGTCTCTCTCTCTTCCCCTCTGTGTCTCTTTTCCCCTCTGTGTGTCTCTCTCTCTTCCACTTTCTCTCCCCCACTGTCTCTCTCTCCCCCACTGTCTCTCTCTCCTCCACTGTCTCTCTCTCTCTCCCCCACTGTCTCTCTCTCTTTCCCTCTGTGTCTCTCTCTTTCTTCCCCTCTGTGT